>NC_138075.1:98170657-98588157 GCF_964212035.1 Myotis nattereri
ATTGAAGTGATCTACCTCTTAATTAATTTTACTAATCATTTATCATGACATATTTTCACATCAGTTTTCCACTTAAATAACTTAATTATCATTTTCAGACTTTTAGAATATGAGTAGTAACCAAACAACCTTTCAGAGAGGATTGCTCTTTTCCTCCATTCCCTGACTGTCATTTCTAACCGCTTTCAAGGCCTAGTTCTGACACTACCATCTTGAAACCATCCTTGATTTTTTTTCTCCATTCTTCTTTGTTGTATCTTGCTTGTGTTTCTGTCTGTAAATCCCATGTTATGTTTAGTGAGTGGTTGAGTATGTCTTACTATATCATAACCTTGATATAGGACAGAACCATGTCTGTTCATTTTTTTTATCCTACATAGTATCTGGCATACTTAATATGCTCAGTATATACTTACTGGATTGAAAGAATAGGAAACACTTGGAAATGAATGTTTGTTTTTTACTAACATGTATTTGAAATTATATTAAGTTTCTGGCAGACATTTCAATTTTGTTAGGCTATCCTATATAATAAAAGGGTAATATGCAAATTGACCCTAATGGCAGAATGACTGGGAAGGACTGGTTGCTATGACACGCACTGACTACCAGGGGGGCAGACGCTTAATGCAGGAGCTGCCCCCTGGTGGTCAGTGAGCTCCCATGGGGAGCTCCACTCAGCCACAAGCTGGGCTGACAGCTGCGAGACAGCCTCGGCAGCGCTAAGGATGTCTGACTAACAGGGAGCAGGCCTGAGCCAGCAGGTGGACATTCCCTGTGGGGTCCCAGACTGCGAGAGGGCACAGTCCAGGCTGAGGGACATACACCCTCCCACCCCTGAGTGCACAAATTTTCGTGCACTGGGCCTCTAGTTTTAAATAAAAGACTTCAATGAATAATCAAAGTGCATAGTAATATGTTGTAATAGTTGAAAGCCAAGGAGCCAGACTGCAGAAGAAATTCTAATTCCTAGCTATATGATCCTGGGTAAGTTACTTACCATTTTTGTGCCTCAAATGTGCTAGCTGTAAAATTGGAACATTACTGTAGTGCTTGAGGGGATTGATTGCACTAATATATGTGGAACACAGGACAGTACTTAGACTTAGTAAATGTTCAAATGTTGACCACCATCAGCCGTGGTAGTATTATTTTATTACTAGAGGCCCGGCGCACAAATTCATCCACTGGGGTTGGGGGATCCCTCAGCCCAGCCTGCGCCCTCTCACAGTCCAGGAGCCATCAGTTGGACATCCTTATCGCTGCCTCAGAGGTAGGAGAGGCTCCTGCCACAGCCACTGCTCGTCAGCCGTGAGTCTGGCTTCTGGCTGAGCGGCACTCCCCCTATGGGAGCACACTGAGCACCCGGGGGCAGCTCCTGTGTTGAGCGGGATCGGGCCTAAACCGGCTCTCCAACATTCCCCCGAGGGGTCCCAGATTGTAAGAGGGCACAGGTTAGGCCAAGGGACCCCACCAGTGCACTATTGGGGCTGGGAAGGGACACGGGAGGTTGGCCAGCCGGGGAGGGACTGTGAGAGGCCTGTCCAGCCCATCTCACTCAGTCCTGATCAGCAGGACCCCAGCAGCAAACTAACCTACCGGTTGGAGTGTCTGCCCCCTGGTAGTCAGTGCACATCAAAGCAACTGGTCGACTGTCTGCCCCCTGGTGGTCAGTGCACGTTGTAGCAAGCAGTTGAGTGGCTTTAGCATATCATTAGCATATTATGCTTTGATTGGTTGAATGGACGACCAGGCACTTAGCATATTAGGCTTTTATTATATAGGATTGTACAAGTAGGAAACACAAAATGTTCTGTTGGAAGCAGAGAAAGGAGTTGAAACCTTGTAGTTGGGTCTTAGTTTTCTGAAATACAGCTTGTACTTAGAAAATATATTAAAAGATAGTGACTCCATCTCATTAAACAATTTGGCATTATTTTATATGTAGGTTTAACTTTGCAATGTTGTTAAGAATGTGTACTTTGGAGTATTTAACATCATAATTGCTTTACTAATATAAATATTAAATGAATTATAATGAAAAAAGCACTTTTTAATTCATAACACATCTTTTTTGATTACTTCATGCAGTTGTGACCTCCTCCTTTTTAGTACTTTGTGTGTGTCTGAGGTGAGGGCTGTTAGGAGGGGTATGTTAGACTCTTGAATGTCTTAGAGGACTATGTGGACTGTCCTGTGTAGCACAGGCACTAAACAGATGATTTGCTTATTTATTTACTAACTAAAGTTGTAAATTTTCATACATTTTTTAATGTGTGAAAGATGCTTACATGTGAAATGTGTCACCTGACTTTTCACAAAGATTATTTTAGCACAAAATCCTAAATTAAAACTTGCCTTTTCTCTTTCAGTTTTTCTTTTTCTAATTGGTTTCTATATCCTAGTGGATTTAAGAAATAGAGGTAAAAATTGGTAGCTAAGTCCTATTTTCTATCATCTAAATTATTGCTATGGTCAAGGTCCTTAACTTCTGTTTTATCTTTGTTAGATAGTGGCGTAATACTAGTGAGATTAGGAAGAACATGCAATAATATTTAAAAATTTTATCTGAAATTAAGTAGGGCTATGAGGAATAACAAAATTAATAAGAAACATTTACTGCCTTGGCTGGGTGGCTCAGTCAGTTGGAGTGTCGTAGGTTCAATTCCTGGCCAGGACACATACTTAGCAAAGTTTTGGGTTTGATCTTGGAGGTCAGGACACATATGGGAGTCAACTGATCAATGTTTCTCTCTCGCATCGATGCAGCTGAGCCCAGCATTTCTCCTCTACCATTTAGTCTGATACTACTCTCCCTGTTGCCTTTCTTTTGCCATCCTTAGATGGTTTGATACCAATATGTCTTTTTATTCCAGACCTGCTTAATCTTTTTAAATGAAACTTATTGGGGTGACATTGGTCAGTAAAATTATGTTTCAAGTTTACAATTCTTTAATACATCATCTGTGTATTGCATTGTGCGTTTACCATCCAAAATCAAATCTCTCCATCAACATATATTTGACCCCCTTTACCATTTACTACCTCTCCCCATCCCCCTCTTTCCCTCTGGTAACCACCACTGTTTTCTGTGTCTATGAGTTTTTGTTAGTCTTGTTTGTTCATTTGTTACTTTCAGTTTTATATCCCACAGGAGAGTGAAAGCATACGGTTCTTAACTTTCCTACTTTCCTCCTAGACTTATTTCGCTTAGCATAATATTCTCAAGATCCACCTATGTTGTCACAAACGGCAGTGTTTCATCTTCTCTTATTGCTAAGTAATATTCCATTGTATGTATGTACCACTCTTTCTCCAATCATCTATTGAAGGGCACTTCAGTTCCATGTGTTGGTCACCATGAATAATGCTGCAGTGAACATACAGATGCATATATCTTTACGAATAAATGTTTCGGTTAGATACCCAGAAGAGGAGTTGTTGGGTCATATAGTGACTCTATTAATTTTTTGAAGAACCTCCATACTGTTTTCCATATTGGCTGTACCAGTTTACATTCCCACCTGAGGAATATAAGTTTGCTAGTAAATAGAAATCTCCTCCACAGTCTCTCCAACACTTGTTACTACTTGTCCTTTTGATGATAGCTATTCTAACAGGTGTGAGAGGCGGTATCTCCTAGTTTTGATTTTCATTTCCCTAGTAGGTAGTGAAGCTGAGCATCTTTTCATATATCTGCTGGCCATTTGTATGTCTTTTTGGGAGAAGTCAACCCTGCTTACTCTTTGATAGAAGATGTTTTTATTTCTTTGCATTTTCATTAAGGAGCTCCATATTTTATTTACTGGTTCTTGTTTGAGTTTCTCCTTCCAAATAAATTTCTGTGTTTGTATTTTAAAACAGAATGGACTAGGGAAACAAAAGTTACAAAGATGTTATAGTAAAGGAACTAAACTAGATTTTTGAAATTTTAATGTTTTCAAAGGAAACCCATTTTTTAATCGAATACAAAAGTTCAAAACTCAATAGAGAAAAATATAACATTGATTTGTGGGGATTGTTTGTATACATGTCACATTTGTATATTTTTAAACCCTTTTCTTTCTGATCGTAAAGTAATAGTTACACAAATGTATAATGTAAATATCCCTGATGGCCCCACCACCTCCAGAGATAACTAATAACTACTCTAACTAGTTTATTTTTTTCTGAATTTTTTTTCTATTCATGTAGATTTTTTTTTTTTTTTAAAGAATGGTTTATTGATATTTAGAAAGAGAGGAAGGGAGAACTTAACATCCATCAGCTGCACGCCCCTACTGGGAATTGAGCCTGCAATCTGGCATATGTCCTGACAGGGAATCACACTAGCAGCCTCTCAGTGCAAGGCAAGATGTCCAACCAAGTGAGGCTAGAAATTCTTTTTTTTTTTTTTAACACAAAGTTAATCTTTATATATTATAACTTAATCTGTACAGATAACTTGATTTCCCACCCCCCAGTTAATAGGGTTTTAGCAGTTCTATCTACTGCATTGTTTTCAATGGCTGCAAAATATTTCCTGGAATCAATGTATCATACTTTTAAGCAGTCATTCATTCTATCAGGCAACTAGGGTGGTATCCTTTTTTCCCCCACTTTTATTGCCAACTACTGGTATATTAGGTAATATTCGAGAGAGAAAGAGAGAAAGGAGGGAAGGAAGGAAGGAAGGGAGGAACGAAGGAAAGAAGGAAGGAAGGAAGATAGGAAGGAGGGAAGATCAATGATAAGAGAGATAGGAAGGAAGGAAGATCAATGATGAGAGAGAACCATTAACTGGCTGCCTCCTGTACACCCGCCACTGGGGATCGAGCCCACAACCTGGGTATGTGTCCTGACTGGGAACCGAACATGACCTCCTGGTTCATAGGTCAGCATTCAACTACTGAGCTGCCAGGTGTAGCATAATATTCTTTGATTATACATAGCAGAAACAAATCGAGCTAGCTTAAACAAAGGGAAAAAGAGGTAGTAGAGGAAGCATCATAGAACCCAGGGCCAGCAATGTGGATGAGTCTTAGGAAAGGACTACAACTAGGAAGTGTAAACTATCAAGAATTCATGAAGTGTTTTTTTCTCTCCTCACACAAATTTACTTTATCTTTCTTTCTCCCCTTTACTCTGCTCTCCCTCTTCCCTCATTGACTTACTTTACATTTTCATCTTTGTGGTATAGAATGCACCTGCCCTCAAACTTCTGAGTCACATATTTCAGCCACATGATTGCTTCTGAGCCTCAGCTCCAATGTCTAGTAGAGATTTCTGGATGAATGAATGGTACACTTCTATAGTGCTGGTCCACTCAGCTGGGAGTAAGGGGTACATTTCCATGATAAATGTTGGAGCCTGGATCCTTTTAGGAATGAATTCTAGAAGAAAGGGTGATTGAGGGTAGAGAGCCTCACAGATAATGCAGTGAGTGAGCAGCTTTGTAAATTGATTCCTTTATGCAAGTTTTTCTTTGAGATAATGTCCTTGAATTGGCTATCAAAGTATATATTTAAAATTTCAATATATATTGAAGTTGTCCAAAAGTATGTCCCAGTTTACACTTCCCTTGTCATTGTATACTGTACATGCTTCCTTACAACTACCAGTGCTGATCCTGTCAGCCTTTTTGTCTTTGCCAGACTGATAAATGAAAACAAGAACATCTTGTACTATGTTTCTTAGCCAGTTTTATTTGTTCTGTTAATTTCTTATTCAAGTCTTTTTGCCCATTTTTAGAATTGGGTGTGTTTTCCTTCCTTTCATATGTACAAACCCTTATTTATAAATTAGGAAAAGTAGCCCTTTATGTGACATTTATCTTACTTTGTTTTTTATCTAGTAATGAATATATGCTTTGCCTTAAGATGGTCTTTATTTTTATATAATCATATTTTTTCTTTTGTGTGCTCTGGAATTTTGTGTAATGGTTAGAGAGTCCTTCACTACTATGAGATTGTAAAAATATTCCCTTATTGTACTTTATTGATAAAACTTTTAAACTTTTTCCATTTAAATTTTTGATTCACCTTGGGTTTACTTTGGTTTTTGGACCAAAGTAGGGATTTAAAATGTTTTTTTATTTTTTAATGGTCACTTGACTCATTTGCTGAATAGTAATTTCCCCCCAGTAATTTGCAGTTTATGTTATTAAGTATTAAATTTTTATAATTAAGTCTGTTTATACTGTCTTTTTCTTGTGTTGATCTACTGATCTTGTACATATACTGTCAAATCTGCTTTTGGCTGTGTTTTTTTTGTTCTTGTTTTGTTTGTTTATTTTTGCCAGGAATGATTTAGAGCATTCTTTTGAAAAAGTTTATGTAAGAAATTCCTTTTTATAAAAAGCTCCTATTAACAAATGTTTTTATTATTCAGACCTCAGGAAATTTTCTAATGGAATTTCAAGTGAAAAATGTTCCTTCAGAAAGAATTGCAACTCAGAAGATCCTCTCTGTGATAGGAGAATGTCTTGACAACTTTGGCCCTGGTTGTGTGGGTGTACAAAAAATATTAAATGCTCGGTGTCCGCTGGTGAGATTCTCACACCAGGCCTCTGGATTTCAGTGTGATTTGACTACTAACAATAGGTATGATCTCTTGAGTTTATCATCTTAAATGTAAATATTATAAGGAATTAACATAGTTTTTCTTAAACAGAACAGTCTAGTGCAGTGGTTCTCAACTTTCCTAATGCCGCGACCCTTTAATACAGTTCCTCATATTGTGGTGACCCCAACCATAAAATTATTTTTGTTGCTACTTCATAACTGTAATTTTGCTACTGTTATGAATCGTAATGTAAATATCTGATATGCAGGATGTATTTTCATTGTTACAAATTGAACATAATTAAAGCATAATGATTAATTACAAAAACAATATGTAATTATATATGTGTTTTCCAATGGTCTTAGGTGACCCCTGTGAAAGGGTCGTTCGACCCCCAAAGGGGTTGCGACCCACAGGTTGAGAACCGCTGGTCTGCTGGCTTTGGATGCTTTAATGATAATCTTTTAAAGATTTGAACACTTGGATTGAAACTTGTAGGAAATACTTTCTCTTATGCTATACATATTAGTTTTTTGACATTCAAAAGTAAAATGTTAGAGTATTGTGTAAAATGTTATCATACCTAACATCATCTTCTGGAAGAATTATATTTCATTGTTCTTACCTATGCAGCTTGATGACAACATGAACATACCTATAGTATATAGTCTTCCCTATATAGTCTTCGCAATATACTTAGAAAATAGAGTAGCAACTTCAGTTTGACCTCTGAATTACCTCTAGATACAATCAACTTTGTGTCCTAAAAAGTATGGTATTTGCTTGACTCAAAAAGTAGTCTGAGTGGCTTTAGACTTGTAGTTTTTCTTTAGCAATTTTCATACTCTCATTACCTTTTTTAGTCTGTTTTTGTTCTCATAGGGGAAAACTTTTTAATTGAGTTTATTTTTTAACTCTAGTATTCTCATTTAATTAAACTCAAGTGTTCACTAACAAGACAGTGCTGAGTATTTCTGAATTTTTCTCAAGTAGCCTATGGAGTAAAAATATATACTGCACTTTCTAACAGTATATTTTCTTTCTAGTATGTAAAATAGAACAAAATGGCATTTATGTAATAGTGTTATTTTCATTGTCTTGTTGGGACTGGTTTTGAAAAATTTGTTTTAATATGCTTCAGGTTTTTAATTTTTGCATTGTTTCTTTATATCAGATATTACTATTTAATATTTATTTTTCAGCTTCATTTACATAGATAAAATACTTTTTATTCTAAAATAAAGATAACATTATCACTAGTTGCATAAAAACACAGGCAGATTTTACAAAAATGATTTTTTGACAGAAAAATACTTGAATCCATGTGACATTTGTAGGAACACCACACTACACAGTAAAACATTTAATCACTGTGAATTTCTAATTTGTCATTTCTTGTATTCTCTTTCAACTCAGGAAGTAAATGGCATTGTGGTACTTTCATAGACATTTTGAAGTGGATACCATTAAATGATTTAGTGCCCTATGTCTGTTCTTTGAGAAATTACTAGACATGTTTTGATTAGTAGGAGCTTAAATATTTAAAAATATTCCTGATTAATAATCTTTGCATTATAACATTATGACTAGGAAACATGGAAAATAGGCTCTGAAGTTTGATTTCTTAATAGACACTTTATCCTTGTGGGTTTTGGTTTTTATAGTGTTGTAAGTAGTAGACTTAAGTAATTTTGGGTGAATTTTAAGACATTTATACTTGATAAAATAAGTAGAATGTTTACCTCTGTTTTTAGGCTAATTTATCTACTAAAGAACTAGCTAATCATGTGAAACTGATGTGAAAAGCCCCTTACTTGCCTTTATTGACAGTTATTAAAGAGCCCTTATATAGTGTGTTTCACTTAAGTCATGTTTAGGAACTTTGTTTTAAAAATTTTAAGTTTTAGAACTATATTGTAATTGCCAACATTTAGAAGAATGTTTTAATGGTAATGAATGTATTTGATATTCAGCTATTCACATTAAATTTTATATTGCAAATACATCATACTTTTTTGATTATCTGGTCTCATTGTTCTGAATACATTCAGATATAGGAAGATATATTTAGATATGTTTCTAGGTGTGTGTTTTATTCTACTTTGGGGATCATAATTTGGAGGGTTGAAAATTCTTTTCATTTTTTTCTTTGGAAGGATTGCCTTGAAAAGTTCTGAACTCCTTTATATATATGGTGCCTTGGACTCACGAGTGAGAGCCTTGGTGTTTAGTATCCGCTGCTGGGCTCGAGCACATTCATTAACAAGTAGTATTCCTGGTGCTTGGATTACAAATTTCTCCCTTACAATGATGGTCATCTTTTTTCTCCAGAGGAGATCACCCCCTATTCTTCCAACACTAGACTGCTTAAAAACCCTAGCAGGTAAGACTAGAAGCAGTCTCTATTTTCTTTCTAACGTTTTGAGTGAATATAATTACCATGTCATGTGTGTTTATTAGTCATATAGTTTTTCTTATATATTTTTAAAGCCTGTGGTTCTAAACTTTTTCTAAATGCTTTTTAATTTTTTATGCCCATGAGGGGTCATGAGAGCTGATGAGTTGCAAAACTGAGGCCTATAGAAATTTTTGAGAATTCTGTTGTTTTGTTTTTGTGTCAGTTGACAAGGTTGTTTACAACTATCATGAGACAGTTGGAGCCTCTCCCTTAGTTTGACCAAACTTAGAAAAAAAGCATATTCCAGATAAGCCATTTGAGTGGATTACAGATTCATAGATGGCTTTCTAAATCTGAAGCTATTTCTAGATTTCTAATTGTTTCATGATGTTTTAAGATCCTAAATTTTTTAAAGTTTATAAGCAATCTTAGATAAATTTTAAATTTATTATACTATTTAATTTACATTTAAAAATTAAAATTTTGATAGACTGCTTGAGGAGATATAAAGTATTAAAGTCCTAAATAATAAAAGGAAGCTAATTTAGGGATACACTCAAAATGTATGTATATTGCTGCCTGACAGTTTTTTAAAAGTACATCTCTAAATCTTCCCAGTTTAAAGTAACTTTAAAAAGGGATTTTATTACTTATAGACTAAACCTCAGTTTACTTAGCTTGTTGTTTTAAGACTTTCACTTGTTTAGCCACAACTCAATTCTCCAACCTCTTCTCCCACCATTCCTCTTAACATGTTCCATATTCCTGCTAATACTGTGATTACTCTCTTAACATTTTATCTTAGCTCTTCTTCACACTATTTATTTTTACCTGGCTCTGTAAATTCTCTTTTCTATGCCATTTTTTCTTATTTATCCAAATTATAGATAATCTTTCGAGTGAACACTGTAAGTATATCTTGAAATTTAGCTCTAAAAAGAGCTCAGTGTGATAGGTTAAAGGAAAGTAGGAAGTTTTCAGGTAGAGCAGTGTCCATTTTTCTCACTTTTGAGATTGAAATAAAGGGTAACAACCATGTCTATGCTCATCTCATTGTTTGGTGTTATTCATTCACTAAATATTGGTTACTTACTATGTGTTTGCTGTTATTTTTGGTGCAGTGGGGATATGGACAGTATTCTCAGGAACTCACTGTAGTACAGAGATTTAACGTTCTGCTAATTATTTTGAGAAAAGAATATGATTTATGGACAAATTTAAAATGACGTTTTTATTCCAAATCTATTTAAAAATAAATTTGAACTTATTAACATCTTATGGTATCAAAACAGATGAAACTAGTTTTGGAATTGTTTAGTTTTTAATTTCAAAATACCAAATAGGTTGTTTAAAGTTTTTTACATTTTTAAACATGGTAAGAGAAATTTTCAGGCTGTTTTCTGCAGTTGCTTCTCTGTACATAGCACATTGCCAATAAATGCGAAGATATTTAATTTTTGAAATTCTAGTAATATGTTGAATTTTCTATAAAAGAATTTTTGTATTTGATAGAGGCTATTTGTATTTTTTTAAAAGGAAAAAATATATTTTGCTTGCTTGCTTGTTTGTTTTTAATAGAGGGCAGCATGAATGTCTAGAATACCTTCTAGCACTTCTGGAACTTCGTTAACCACTGTTTAGAACCTAAAGTAAGTTAGATTCCAAAGTTTATAGTGTTATATTTAGGGCCCTTTGTTAGCTTCTTTTTTCTGCTCTTCTCCTGCATTCATTCTGGTGTGCACACCAGGAGCTTCAGCTCTCTAAACACCTTGCTGATCCTCAGATATTTGTTCTTTTTCACATCTCTGTCCCTTTGCCTGCTATGGTGTTCTTCCTACCGCCTCATTTTACGTGGAGAACCTCTTCAGGATTCAGCCAGGGAAGCGAGAAGGGAAACCCAGTCCAAGGTATCATTTGTTCAGACTTTCCTGCCTTCCTTGCAAAAGGCAGTGCTCTGGTGTCTTCTAAGCACCCTGTGCACACCAGTATTGTAACAACAGTTAGATTATTGTAGTTCTTTTATCAGCTGGCGTTGGCCAAGCTTCTCTAGGGCAGGCTGTCTGACTCATCTCTGCATTTTTGTTCCTGACAGTATTGGGTCCATCGTAGAAGTTCAGTAAAGAGATTTCAAATGTGTAGGTAAACATTTTAAAGTTAAAAGCTGTTTGTAATGAGCGTGATGGCATCTTTAATCTTTTGGTTACTCTGGAATTTCTATTTTCTTAAATCTCCACTACTTTCCCCCATATGTCTCTAATTTCCTTGTGTGTTCCATCCTTTTCATAGCATAGAATAATTTGATCTGTTATTCTCATGTAAAAGACATAGCATTGTATGTTAGTTCGTATATGATGTTTTCCCTCTCAACATTATTTTTAGGAGATTCATTCATATCATTAGTGTATTCGTTTCTATTGCTTATGTAGTATTCTGTTATGTGAATATACCAAAAAAATTTTTAAATTCTATTTTTGTTGGGCATTTGAGTAATTTGAAGTTTGGGACTATTATGGGTAGTGTTAGTGTGACGATTCAAGCACATTTCTTTTGGTGAACAGGATGCTTATTTCTATCAAAGATATACTAGGAGTAGAATTTCTTTTTTTTCTTTTTTTTTAAAATCAGAACTTTATTTTTTATTTTTTCAATTACAGTTTACATTCAGTATTATTTTGTATTAGTTTCAGGTGTACAGCATATCAGTTAGACAATCATATATGTTACAAAGTGTTCCCACTGTTTATAGTAGTGGAATTTCTAAAACTTAGAATTTGGGTATATTCAGCTTTAGAGACATTGCCAAAGAGTTTTCTAAAGTATAAACTCCTACAACTATTGTATACAAGTTCTAATTGCTGTACATCTTTGCAATACCTGGTATTTTTTTTTTTTTTATGTTAGCTATTCTTACTGCATGTGTAGTGGTTCATGTTGTACTTTGATTTTCTTTTCCCCAATGACTAATGAAATTGAACACCATTTCATATATTTATTAGACATTTGTGTATCTCTTGTGAGGTTTCTGTAAGTCTTTTGCCTTATTTTTTATTGGATTATCTGTCACTTTCTATTTGTAGGAATTCTTTTCTTTATATATTTTGCATGCGTCCTTTGTCACATATTCTGTATGTATATGTATATCTATATATCTCAAATATATATACACCATGGTTCCCTTTTCACTCTCTTAATGTTGTCTGATGAAATCAACTATTCAGTTCTATCAAAGTTACACATGCACATAGATAAAGAGTAAAAATGTTCTGCAAACTTTATCACAATAGCCTCTGAGCCTAGTTCTCCTGCTTCTTTTGTCTCTCCCTGTGAGCAGTCACTTTTAACGCAAACAGCTGATCTGTTTGATGTTTTAAATCATAGAGATTGCTAAAATAAAATTCTTGACTTTTAGGTTTAGGTAGCATCTATGACTTCCTTTTATATAAGAAGAGGAATTAACTCTTTCCTCCTGTAGCCCTCCACCACACACCCCTAATATTTTGAGTGTAGCTATAGCATAACTTTGGTATGCACTTTACACTATTATGACTTTGTAAACATTATTCATATCTGATCCATGGAATAAACTAAAATTAATTTCCTTTCCTGCCCAACTGTTTATATATTTTTGGAGTTAATAGTTTTTGATACTACTTATTTTCTTGCTGGTTTTTTGTTTGTTTAGTTTTTATGTACTTAACAGTAATTGAGTCTCCAACTTGCTACTAGTTGTCTAAATAAATCTTTTCTCAAATTAGAAGAAGCAAATATTCTATTCTGCTTTGTCTAACCTCTTTTTTCTAAATAGCTTTTCATTTTATTTTGTTTAGTCTCATGTTAGAGTCCTTCCTCAGATGTCTGATAATCTGAATTTCTGCTCATGCTGGAGTTAGAAACCAGAAGTTAATCTGAATCTTTGAGCTTAGGTGGGGTTTGTTGACTAATTAGTGTTCATTTTAGGGCAATTTGGCTGGACTGTTTCACGTTGGGGATCTTTACATGTCACTGTCTCTGGGTCATTCCTTCTGAGCTATTCATATTCCCCAGAAATGACTCTTAACCTTTTATTTTTTTTTCTGGAAGAATAGGCCTGGCTATTAGCATACTGAAACTTTTGTTAGGGAAGAAGAGATCTGGGGAAGACTTCAGTGCTTCTTTAACCATCAGACTTCCAGTCAAAACTGGTCCTCCAATCCCTGAGCCGTCAGGGGCTCTGCCTTGTGTATATTTGGTTTTCCTCCTGGCTTTCTTTACTGCTGGTTTAGGATTCAGTGTTTTCAAATCTCCTAAGTCATTACTACTTATCCCTCTGTCCTTCAACTTAAATGTTTTTTTTAATCGCTCTTATCTCTTCTGTTCTCTATCTTTAAGATTTTATATCATTTTACTCTCATTTTAGTGATGTTTAAGGAGGAGGTGAAGGTAGTTTCTTGTGTTTATTTCACCGTCTTTATAAAGCCTGTGCTTTTAACTAATAAATAGGCTGCCTCCCAGAGAGGATTAGTGTTATTGGAACATATGGCGTGGTGGGAGGAGCACATAGGACTTTATCTTTTCTGTTGATTTATCTTGTCCCTTTCTAATTTTTCTGACAATTATAGATAAGCATTCAAAATCAAACATCAGCGATCAGTTTATTGGTTATGTGCCTGCTATATGTTAGACACTTTTTGTGGATTAGACTGGATGGAGAGGCAATCATGGACAGGACAGTGACCTTTGTACTCCCAGACTGATGTAGGGGAGTAGACAGTATATATACAATCAGAATACAGTCAGGTAGCGCTAAAGGGACAGAAGGGTGGAGCACCAACCTGGGAGTTAAGAAATGCTTTCAGGTTAGATGGACATTGATTCGATTTTTGAAAATTGGGAGTTTTCCTATAATATTATACACTGGAAGGAAGGTAGATTAGAATGGTGAGGGATTTTTTGGTAGTTGAGTATTTATTAATAATTAGGGAAATGATTACCTCTAAAGGTATATATACTGTTAGAAAAGGGGAATGTTTACATCCAGTGTGCTGTTAAATTTGTTGTACTGAATTCCAATCTCCCCAAAGTATTGCATTGTAGAAATTACTTGTTTGTTTTTCAAAACTAGAGTATCAGTTTGTGTCGTGGATGTATTGTTGAAAATGCTTAGAAAGGTGATAAGAATTGAAATGGAGATAAAAATGAAATATTATTGATCAAAGATAGTGCCAAAATTTGAGTTGGGGAAAGATGGGCACTGTCTACATTTTCATTTATAACTAGAAAACTGTCTCAAAAGATCGATTAAGAATTCTTGGTTATTGATAGGTAATTCTAGTAGGCTAAATTAAATGTAATGTTCTTTGCACTGTAGTGTAAGTCTAAATCTTTTAAATCCCGTTAACCGTAAATGTATATAACACTGAGTAATAATAGGAAACATTCATCTATAACTTTGATTGATTTAATTACAGATTTATTTTCTGAAGTAGGAAATATCTTTGAAATGTAATGTGAAACATTTTTTGTTTTTGTTTATGTAAGATGCAGAAGATAAATGTATAATAGAAGGCCACAACTGTACTTTTATTTGTGACTTGAATAGAATTAAACCTTCACAAAACACAGAAACATTAGGTAAGTGTTTCCTTTTTCCTTTTTTCTTTTTTTGTGTGTCCTATTTTGGATTGAAACAAACTTTCTTCTTATTTTCTTTTCTTGCAGAATTACTACTGAAGGAATTTTTTGAATATTTTGGAAATTTTGCTTTCAATAAAAATTCCATAAATATTCGACAGGTAAATAATATTTTAATATTTGGTGATTAGGTATTTGGTCTCCTATACTAATATTCAATTAGTTTAGTTTTCAAAACATTCTAACAAATGTTATATTACATTTCAACTCTATAGTAATAAATATTAATAAGGAAATTGGTGCCTTGAGGAGCTACATAACTTGACTAAGTTCAGCCATCTAGTTTTTTGGGGAGAGCAGTAGCCAGTTCTTTCAATATGTAATACTGTGTCTTTCAAAATGTGGAATATAATTCTGAAAAGTTTTCTGGAAAGCATAACTTTATATACAGTTCTTTTCAAACTGGATTTGTGTTCCCAGGGAACAAATTGGATATCTGACCTGAAAGATAGATTTTAGTGATTCCCTCAATTTGAGCCTTCAGGATTTAATTTATTTTGCAAGTGAACTTATGATTTTGGCTCATCTGAATAGTTGGAATGATAGACATTTTTCTGAAAAAGAAAATTGGAGTAGACCCCTAGGAAAAATTTGTTTATAAAATGGGGAGGGGGGGGTTACTTGAGATAGTTCTCTGTTTGGGTTTATTCTGTTCATCATTTGGACATTTGGTTACAACCCTTGTAAGAGTGGTTTCATAAAACACATCCTCAGATAACTTTTATTTGCTCTTTCTTCAACTCAACTTTGTTCATTCTTCCCTAACATTTGTCCTGCTGATGAAGATTTTGTCTTTAAAAAGTGTGGGGAAGAGGAATGCAATCTGATTTGTAATTAGATTTCAGATTAGAAAAAGGTTACCGAACAGATAAAATTCTTTATCCTTTTTGTGCTCTTACCCCTAGGGCTCAGATGATGGACAGGCAGGAGCCCTGTTGAGCAGTGACATGAGAAAAGTTAGGGAATAAACAGGTGCTCACTCAACATTGGAGAATCTTGACCATTTGTTTTGTAATTTTTAAGTAATGTGTTATATCATTTGAAAGAGAAGATAATATCAGCTAATGAATCACTGATGCTCATATGAGTCATAGCTTCAGCTTTTTTTTTTCTTTCTATGAGCTGTCATACCTGGCAGAGCCTTATTTTGTTGGATATTTAGGAATGATGAAATAGGAAACTTAAAATGTTTTGAAATGAATAATGAATAATCTTTTGTTCCTTTTCTTCCTTTCTGACTTTATATACAGGAAACATTAATTACTATATTTAACTTAAGGTTGCTAATTTTGTATGTTCTATTCTCAATATAGTAGATATGTTTTTAGCAAGTCTCAAACATAAATGTTTCTTTACCTTATATTCTGCCATTTTTCTTTTTCATTCTTTTTTCTTCCCAGATCTGTCCTGTTAAGTAAAAGATTTGTTATTTTAAAAATACTTATTATTGATTGACTTAGTTCAGATATTGTCACCTGAGCAGCATCATCCATAGCTTATCAACTAAATTAATTTTCTTCTAAAGAATACTCATAAAACTACAATGAAAAAAATCATTTAGAAATACACACACATATACACAAATGTATAACACACATATATACCTAATCCTCTTAGGAAAGAAATTGTTTACTCTGTAAAGTTAATTCTGGTATTTTACATGTTTTTTATTTTTATTGATTTTAAGAGAGGAACGGAGACACAGGAAGAGAAACATCAATCAGGGTTGCCTCCCCCTTTACACCTGACTGGTAATGGAACCCACAACCTGGGTTTGTGCCCTGACTGGGAATCAAACCTCAATCTTTTGGTTTATGGGTCAACACTCTAATCAAGTGAGCCACACAGGCCAGGGCTTACATTTTTTTGACATTTTTATTAAACCAAACTGTTCTTATATCTGAGCCCTTCATGTATGTATATATTTTTTTCTTCCTTGTAATAATCTATAGGGAAGGGAACAGAACAAACCTGAACCTTCTCCATTGCACATTCAGAATCCTTTTGAAACTTCTCTCAACATCAGTAAAAATGTAAGTCAAAGCCAGCTGCAAAAATTTGTGGATTTGGCCAGAGAAAGTGCCTGGATTTTACATCAGGAAGATAAAGACCACCCTTCCCCAGCAAGTAACCAGCCATGGGGGCTGGCAACCTTGTTGCTCCCTTCCGTCGCAAAGCGTGTGTCTCTTGACAAGAAGAAAAGGAAGAAACCTGCAAGTGAGAGAATTAAAAACTTGTTGGAATCCATAAAAAGCAGTCCAGAAAACTCCACAAACACCAATGGGAAGAGAACAGTTAGTACACAGGCATAATGGGTACTGCTTTGCTTCACGAACTGGTTGTATTCTGTAAAATGATCTTTGGACTGCCTGGAAGAACTGGTGTGGAATTTTCACAGAGCTCAACTTTCATGTGATGTCTCTTTTCTTGATCTTCCATCTTCTTGCTGGGCCCTTTTCCTGGTCTGAAGTTCTGGGACATTTTCAGGCTGCTATCCAGTGGCAGTTCATTAAAACAGCAGCCACAAGGAGGAGCAGGTGAAAGAAGATTGGAATGTACTTTAAGAGATGAACTGTACAGAGAAAATGGTAATAATTAGTTTTAGAATCACACCATTGTTTATATCCATGTCAGTCCCTGGTATGTACATATACATTCAATGAGTAAAATAAAGCTTCAGATTTTGGTAGTACTCTTTAGTATATACTTTTGTATTCTTTAAGCAATGTGCTCTTATTCACATATAAATTAAAACAGGTTGGTAATGATTTCGAAAAATGTTCATGTTTTTAAAAAATGAATACAGACACTTCACTCACTACATTCAAGATATTCTATGCCATATCAGTACATTGTATTTTAAATATTATTTAGTTACTTTTCCTATTTTAAAAAAAGAAAACCCTGTTTCTATTAATATTTGTAGTATTTCTTCAGTTCTTTTTTGAGAACTCTTTCTTCCTTTAGGAAATAGATGTGTATTGAAATATAATTCCATTACATTTCCTGTGAATAACTTCCATTTTAAGAAGCAAAAAGTGTAGTGCTTGAAAACACGGACTTCAGCTAGGCTGGCTTCCTGGTAAATTACTCAGTGTCTCTGGACCCCCAGTTTTTTCATCTATAAACCAGAGGCCGGGTGCACGACATTCATACACTGGGGGGAAGGGGTGGTCCCTCAGCCTGGCCTACACCCTTTCTCAGGGAGCAGGCCTAAGCCAGCAGAGGAACATCCCCTTCGGGGTCCTTAGCACTGCCACGGAAGCAGGAAAGGCTCCCGCCTCTGCCGCTGTGCTTGCCAGCCATGAGCCCAGCTTCTGACTGAGCGGAGCTCCCCGAGTGGGAACGCACTGACCACCAGGGGGCAGCTCCTGCGTTGAGCATCTTCCCCCTGGTGGTCAGTGCACGTCATGGTGACTGGTCATTCCGCTGTTCAGTCTATTTGCATATTAGGGTTTTATTATATAGGACTAGAGGCCCGGTGCACAAAAATTTGTGCACTCGGGGGGGGGGGGGGTCCCTCAGCCTGGCCTGTGCCCTCTCGCAGTCTGGGACCCCTCGGGAGATAATGACCTGCTGACTTAGGCCTGCTCCCGGGTGGCAGAGGGCAGGCCCAATCCCTAGGTGCAGCCCCTGGTCGGGCTCAGAGCAGGGCTGATTGGGGAGTTGGGGCGCCGCCCCCTGTCATGCACAGAGCAGGGCGGATCAGGAGGTTGCGATGCCACCCTCAGTCACGCTCAGGGTAGGGTCGATTGGGGGGTTGGGGCACCACCCCTTGTCACACTCAAGGCAGGGTCAATGGGGAGGTTGCGGCGCCACCTCCTGTCACGCACAAAGCAGGGCCAATCAGGAGGTTGGGGCGCTGCCCCCTGTCACGCACAAAGCAGGGCCCATCAGGGGGTTGGGAGCTGCCCCTGTCACGCACAGAGCAGGGCCCATCAGGGGGTTGGGGAGCTCCCCCCTGTCACGCACAGAGCAGGGCCGATAGGGGAGTTGGGGCACCGCCCCCTGTCACACACACAGCAGGGTGGATCGGGGTTGGGGCGCCGCACCCTGTCACACTCAGGGCAGGGCTGATGGGGAGGTTATGGCTCTACCCCGTCACACATAGAGCAGGGCCCATGGGGGGTGGGGGGTTGGGGCGCCGCACCCTGTCACACACAGAGCCGCAGGGCAATCAGGGGGTTGGGGAGCTCCCCCCTATCAGGCACTGAGCAGTGCTGATCAGGGGGTTGGGGTGCTTTCCCCTGTCACGAACAGAGCAGGGCGGATAGGGAGGTTGTGGCCCCGCCCCCTGTCCAACACAGAGCCGCAGGGCGATCAGGGTGTTTGGGCGCTGTTCCCTGTCACGCTGATCCTGGTGCCGGGAGGCCTCGCGGCTCCGCTGATCCCGGTGCTGGGAGGCATATTACCCTTTTACTATATAGGGTAGAGGCCTGGTGCATGGGTGGGTGCCGGCTGGTTTGCCCTGAAGGGTGTCCTGGATCAGGGTGGAGGTCCCCACTGGGGTGCCTGGCCAGCCTGGATGAGGGGATGATGGCTGTTTGCAGCTGGTCACAACCCCTTCAGGGTGTGGTTCCGCACGGGGGTGCCTGACCAGTCTGGGTGAGGGGCTGAGGTCTGTTTTCAGGCTGGCAGGTGACTGAAGCTCCCAACCGCTCCTTTTTTTCTTTTTTATTTTTATTCTGGGCCAGCTCTAGCTCTGAGGCTTGGCTCCAGCTCTTAGGCCTCTGCTGCTGAAAGCAAGTATCTGGTTTGTTTGGGTTCTATAATCGAAACACTGTTTCAACTCCAGCTCTGAGATCCCGGCTGGCTGAAAGTAGGTTTCTTGGGTTTTGTTTAGCTTCTATATTTGTAACAATGTTTCAAACTGCGAGCTCAGAGGCTGGCAGCAGCAGGCGGGGAACGTTGGAGTCCTCCGTCACTGAAGCAAGCAAGCCTCATGTTCGCTTCAAGCTGCCTGGCTGCCAGCCACCATCTTGGCTGGCAGTTAATTTGCATATCGCCCTGATTAGCCAATGGGAAGGGTAGCTGACGTATGGCTAATTACCATGTTTCTCTTTTATTAGATAGGATGGTGATGATAATGGTTGCCTACCTTACAGCTTGTGAAGATTGGATGAGTTACATAGAGTGTTAAATCAAGAGTCTGGCACATAGTACTAGGTTCTTCTCTTTAACCATTCCTTTTTTGTGTTCATGGTATGTGACAATCTTGGCTATTCAAGATTAAGATTTAGAGTGTGTATGCCGAAACCGGTTTGGCTCAGTGGATAGAGCGTCAGCCTGCGGACTGAGAGGTCCCAGGTTCGATTCCGGTCAAGGGCATGTACCTGGGTTGCGGGCACATCCCCAGTAGGAGATGTGCAGGAGGCAGCTGATCGATGATTCTCTCTCATCGATGTTTCTAACTCTCTATCTCTCTCCCTTCCTCTCTGTAAAAAATCAATAAAATATAGTTAAAAAAAAAAAGATTTAGAGTGTGTAGTAGCTTTCAAATTAGTTTCCTGTGTAAATTTTCAGTCAATTTTGAATAACTATAATGAACTCTCCTTGGGATATTTTGGGAAACTCCAATAGACTTGTTATGAAGCGAATAAGTTCTGTGCATCGCCAACATCTGAAACAACAAATAAGTATTAGTATTCTTTTATAGAAATGGTGTCTTTAAAAGCCATTTTTCATTTGTTCTTTAATTAGGTTTATTTTGTTGGGCTAGAAATCTGTATTAAGAATTAAAAAGTTTTAAAAACAAATATTTAAGAGTTTCTAAATGAGATGATTTTTTTGTTCATTTGGACATTGTCTCTTTTAGATTGGTATTACGTCTAACATGATCATATGAGTACATAAAGTGTGTATATGTGTTAGCATTTTCTTTTTTGTAATTTGTAGACAATTTTTATACTATAGGTCTATTTTACTTTTTAATCTTAATTATGATAAATTTTAAGATTTTAATGTTCTTTTAATATCAAGTTTTAATTCTAGTTAACTGAATATGAACTACATCCAAATTTAATGTTTTCTCATAAGTTCATTGTGTCACATTCCAAATGTATATTTTTGTGGGTCTCCTGTTTTTATTTTTTATTTTTTTAAATCTTTATTGTTAAAAGTGCTACATATGTCCCCCTTTTTCCCCATTAACCCCCTCCAGCCCATTCCCACCCATCCCCCAGGCCTTCACCACTCTATTGTTTGTGTCCATGGGTTATACATATATTCATATAAGGTCTTTGGTTGATTACCTCCCACCCACCCACCCTCTTCCACCTTCCCTCCAAGATTCTGCATTCTGTTTTATGCTTCCATGTCTCTGGATCCACTCTGTTCATCAGTTTATTTTCTTAATTAGATTCCACATATGAGTGAGATCATGTGATACTTGTCTTTCTCTGACTGACTTATTTCACTTAGCATAATGCTCTCCAGGTCCCTCCATTCTGTCTCAAAGGGTAAGAGATTCTTCTTTTTTACCGCTGCATAGTATTCCATGGTGTAAATGTACCACAGCTTTTTTATCCACTCATCTACTGATGGGCACTAGGGCTGTTTACAGATCTTAGCTATTGTAAATTGTGTTGCTGTGAACATAGAGGTGCATCCATTCTTTCTGATTGGTGCTTTGGGTTTCTTAGGATATATTCTTAGAAGTGGGATCACTGGGTCAAATGGGAGTTCCACATTTAATTTTTGAGGAAACTCCATACTGTTTTCCATAATGATTGCACCAGTCTGCATTCCCACCACCAGTGTATTAGGCTTCCCTTCTCTCCACATCCTCACCAGCAGTTGTCATTTGTTGATTTGTTGATGGTAGCCATTCTGATGGGAGTGAGGTGATACCTCATTGTCATTTTAGTGTGCATCTCTCTGATGATCAGTGACTTTGAGCATTTTTTCATATGCCTCTTGACCATCTATATGTCCACATTCCAAATTTTTAAAGTTAGTTTTTATTATATTTTATAGATTAGATTGTCATTTTTTTAGTTAAAAATATTTTTTTCAAGGGTTTCCCCTAGCTATTACTAGGCTTTCATTCAGTAGCTTTCACTTACAATGAGTTTTATCAGCATATGAAAGTAGTTTGATATGAGCCTACACTGATCAGATTGATTTCAGTTATATATCATTCCAGACTTAAAAGCTGATTAGTATAATTCCTGGGGTTATTGCCAGTCTTTAGGATATTAGCGAATTGGCCAGAGACATTCTAGGATAGCACTGTATAATTGCTCTCATTCACAAACCTTTAGTCATCATAGAGGAAAAAAGAAAATCAAGACAGTTCAAGTAGGATATTCTTCCCGCTGTCATTTCCTACTTGCCTCTTCTTTTTTCGCTCTAGGGCTATAATCAGGTGATAACAGAATTTGATTGTTTCAAGTCACTCCATGTTCCTAGAAATTCCTTGGCCTTAAGAAATTCAGTTGCCATTGAAGGGAAAAGCTACAGTTGCATGTATCATTTAAGCCAACCCAGTGAACATCTGCTGCAAAGCCTGTCTAGGTAGCAGCTCTCTGCTTCCCAGAGTTTAGCGTGATTGAATTGATGAGTGGCTGTTACTGTATTTTGATTCAGTCCCTTCAGGAAAGATTGTAGGTGTGGGACTTTCAAAATGCTCTAGAAATGTAGAAACCATTTCTGTCTGAGCTTATCAGAAAGTATTTTATCAGAGGACAGGTTAGGGGAGGTATGAAAGGATGGTAGGTAGACTGAGGGAGGGGCATCAGGACTGTTGTTCTGGGAAAAGAGGACAGCCAGCCTCCTTAGGAGTTAGGAAGAGGGAAGCATGGCTGGAGAACTGAGAGTTAGATTGGGATATAGTTTTTACTGTAGTGCTCAAGAGAGGAAGGTTGAGTGAGATTATGAAGGACTGCCAATGGCAACTTATAAGAAGTTAAATGTACAGGGTGTGGTAAAAGTAGGTTTACAGTTGTTTCTATGGAAAATAATATAATCTATACTAATAAAAGGGTAATATGCTAATTAGACCGGGTCAACCGGCCAGCTTCTGTATGTCCAACTTCCTTTGGGACAAAGCCATGGTGGTGGGGGCTGAGGCAGAGGCAATTAGGGGCGAGATCAGGCTGGCAGGGGGTTAGTGGTGAGATCAGACCCATAGGGGAGGGCAGTTGGGGGCAAGATCAGACTGGCAGGGGAGGGCAGTTGGGGGCATTAGGCAGACAGGCAGGTGAGTGGTTAGGAGCCAGTGGTCCTGGATTGTGAGAGAGATGTCGGACTGCCGGTTTAGGCCCGATCCCGGCAGTCAGACATCCCCCGAGGGGTCCCAGGTTGGAGAGGGTGCAGGCTGGGCTGAGGGACACTTCCTCCCATGCACAGATTTCATGCACTGGGCCTCTAGTCTATACTAATAAAAGGGTAATATGCTAATTAGAGCAGATGTCTTCCAGACAAAGCTTCAGCAGTTGCCTGAGGCTCAGGAAAGCTGTGGATGGCAGCAGCTGCTGCCAGGGCTGGCCCAAGGCTCAGGCACGGCACTGTGGCCATGAGGGCCGAGGCTCAGGCAGCCAGCAGCCATGGTGGCCAGCCGTGGCAGCAGCAGAAGCATGATGGAGATGTCACCTTCCCCTGTTCGCCTCCCACAGAGGGAGGTGAGAGGCAGCAGCAGCCATGGAGTGATGAGGGCAATGCCTTCCCCTGATCGGCCCTATCGCCTCCTGCAGAGGGAGGCCAGACTGCAACTTAGGACTGCTCTCCATCAGTAGGACATCATCCCCTTAGGGCTCCCGGATTGTGAGAGGGGCATGCCAGGCTGAGGGACCCCCCTCCAGTGCATGAATTTTTGGGCACCGGGCCTCTAGTAATAAATAATAATGCAAGAATAAACCTGCACAAACACAACTGTAAACCTACATTTGCCTCATACTGTATTTTCAGTGGTAAACTATTAAAGGTTTTGATATAAGAGAGTCATAAAAATTAAAGCAGTGCTTTTAGACAATCTGTTGATACCAAGTAGTTTTAGATCACGGCTTTTAAATTTTCTTCAAAATTGAGTACCATAGGTCTCATTATTAAGTTGGGTAAAATTTGTCTGTTAAATTTTCCATAAAGGTCCAAAAGCTGATGCTCATATAACTCAGGAGAGTATTCTTAATATTTAATAAGGAAGTCAAAATTAAATAGTTTAAAGTTATCATCAAGGAATACCAGGTCATGACATATAATTTTTTGTAAAACCTTATTAATGAGAAATTCTTTGTAATATATACTTGGGAAGGGATGAAAACATGACCAGAAATCACTTTTCTCCTTGGGATGATGTTGGAAAATTTATTTTAAATACTTGAAAGACTTGCTTTGGTCTCGAATACCTGTGGATGCACGTTACAGAGAACAAAACATCCCAATGTTCCTCTGGAATTCCCATGCAGCAATTCCCAGAAAATGTCTAGTGTAGATAAAAATTTTAATCTGAAGTATCTGATACTGGATGTATGAGATTACAATTTATTTAAACATACAGTGTTTGTATTTTAAATGTGATCCCTGTGTTACCTGTGTGTATGTGTATCCATCCACCTTTAAGAAATAAGTGGAGTCAAAACTAAATTAAAGGTATTACTCACTTTTTATGTCTATTTGTAGATGAATACATTTAAACTTTTCATGGTAAAGTTTCTGAACTCTTGAGAATGTAGTGTTGAGACATTTAGAAGGGCATTGGAAAGATATAACTTGAAGTAAATGTTACACTATGAAGAATACTTAATATTACCTAATTTGTAATATGCTAATTCTGTAATTACCAAATTAGTGATGTATAATTTGGAGCAGGGCAAGTCTAAATTAATGAAAAATATGAATTATAGATTATTTTTTTTCTGGGTTTTATTTTGAAGTAGGGTATATTGAAAACTTACTATAATGGATGTTATCAAATAAAACAGCAAGTTAATGAAAATATTACTAATTAGGCCTGCATTACATTCTGCATTACCAAAATTCTTTAACATAAACATGTCAGGTACAATGAATGTTACATTTTTGAAACTTTTCCTATTACAGAGTTACTAGTACTTGGCTTAGATTGATGCAGCTTAATGATTAATGTTTTAATTAATTTTGCTTAGTTTACAGATGGACTTGGAGTATGGTGTAGAATAGCATATTGACATGTTCTCTCTTTTCACAAAACTGTCTTGTTAACAGTAAAATATGGAGTTTGAAGCTGGCAGATATCTTATAATGGAATATGAAACTCAAAGCCAGATTTTTTTTACTCTAATATATATATTGTAATTATATAATACACATGATATAAAACAAACTACATTTTTCCCCCTTTGGCAATTTTGGTGATTTAGAAGGGCTGTTTTTAATGACTTATGTGATAATGTCTCTTCACATCTTTCTCCCTGTCATTGTTTAATTGAGCCTACAATAAGCATCTTTGGAGTTTCTGTGCTTGATTCTTTGGCATTATTGGTTATAAAGTTACTAGTATTGAGTGGTTTCTTTCAGTTTTATATAACTTAGTTTTTAAAAAAGAGAACCATAGCACCTTTTGCATATATTTTTATTAATTTATTGTACTGATTGATTTTGAAAGAGATGCATTTTTTTGCTATTTTATTTTATTTTTAAATCTTTATTGTTGAAAGTATTACGTATGTCCCCTCTCTCCCCCCGCATTGACCCCTTCTAATCCCCCTCCCCTGCCCCAGTCCTTCACCACTCTATTGTCTGTGTCAATAGGTTATGCATATATGCATACAAGTTTTTTGGAGATGCATATTTTTATATTTGATTTGTTTGCCTTTTTAAAAAGAAGTAGCTACACTTAAAATGAAGAGTAGTAGCACTTCATTTTTCTGTTGTAGAGGGGTAAGATGGGTTCAAATATGTGGCAAGCTGGCACGGCCATGGCACACTCAGCCCCACGTTGGGTGCCTTATGTGCCGCACCAGCTCAGTCAGGTTCGGTGACCCTGAGAGGGGACAGTGAAGGATTAAGAAAAGACAGATGAGAAAAAGCTGGGTCTGGGTGTGACACTGTCCTCTCTGATGGAGAGCTAGCGACAGTGCCATGCACTACAAGCCATGTCTTTATTTATAGCCAGATTCCATGAGGCAAAGTAAGGGCATGGTCATGGTGTTTACAACATTCTTGTGGGTTTCGATCTACTCAATTACACGCACCTGAACTTTATCAGGCCCACATCACTCAGACACGTGGGGCCACATGTTCGAACCATAGGTTCAAGCTTACAATTATAGCTGTTGGCTATAATTGTGCTGGGAGGGCTCTGCCCTCCAAACTGGGACTTGCACGTGGCCATGAGAGGACTGTGCCCTCTCATTAGTACAAGGCTTGAACCTGTCCAAGCACTGTAGCCACTCTCCACACAAATAAACACATTTTTTCCAGGTAATATTGATCTCCATAGCTTTGGCATCACATCTGGGCATATAACTGTCAAGTCATTATCTTAGACTCACCCTCTAGAACTTCATCTTTATTGTGCACTGGACTTTGTGCTTTAATTAGAGTTCTTTACCTCCAATTCGGCCTGTGTTAAACTAAAATTGTTTTCTTTAAAATTGGCTAACCTCATATTTGCCTATCTCTCTTGTTAGTCCATTGTTTTCTGCCACCATAGCTCAAATTTTTGGATCCTTTTCCCTCCTTGTTTGATTAATTTTTCTCTCTCTATTTCTGTTGCCATTAGCTTAATGTTTCTTTTATTTCTTTCCTATGTTAACACAATACTAACTTATTAGCTCACTTCCCAAACTTATGCTTTCCCCTTTCTGTGTACCCATTTAAACCATCAATTTTCTAAGGTGTAGGATTCAAGCAAGTACATTTTGTGGTAAATCAATATTAAATTATGTGTTTGTTGTGATTCTATAGATACCTTGGAATTGTGCAGAGCCTTAAGGTCATTCTAAATATCAGTGAGCATTTTTGTACAGGTGAACAAAAAAGATAGATTAAAGGTTCTAATTAGGAAAAAGCACAGGATTTTTTCTGTAACATCCAAAATATATTCTGTATATAAACTCCATTTTTTTAAGCAAACTCCGCTGACTTCTTAAAAATTTTATGTATGTATGTATGTATTTTAGAGAGGAAGGGGAGAGAAAGAGAAAGTGGGAACAAAATATGGATTGTCCACCTGCATGCCCACTACCAGGGATCAAGCCCATACATGCCTGGGAATCAAACCAGCAGCCTTTCAGTGCGTAGGATGACGCCCAACCAACTGAGCCACATCGGCCAGGGCTCCTCCACTGATGTAACATTTTCAGACTTTTCTAATATGATACTTAATCCCAAAATACTGGTGCAGTGGAGTCATTTGTTCAGTAAACATAAACCCATGCTTACTACATGTAGCCGATACCATAAATCAAGAAGCACTACTAAGATATGAAAGGTTAGTATTGGAGTAATGGTTCTGCCTACATATATTTATGAATTGATGATGCAGTCAAAATCCTATAAACATTTTTAGAATAAATTTGAGTCACCAGAAGTATATCTGGAAGAATAATTATACAAGAATAGCTAGGAGAAAAAAAAATTAATTTTAGTAAATACCATTCTATATAATAAAGAGGTAATATGCAAATTAACCACACCCTCACACAAGATGGCTGCCCCATGTGGTCAAAGATGATCGCCTCCATGTGGTCACAAGATGACCACCACAACATGGCTGGCAGGGAAGGGCAGTTGTGGGCGATTAGACCAGCAAGGGAGGGCAGTTAGGGGTGACCAGGCCTGCAGGGGAGGACAGTTGGGGGCAACCAGGCCTACAGGGGAGGACAGTTGGGGGCGACCAGTCCTGCAGGGGAGGAAGTTGGGGGAGACCAGGCCTGCAGGGGAGGGCAGTTGGGGGTGACCAGTCTGTCATGGGAGGGCAGTTAGGGGCAACTGGGCCATCAGGGGAGGGCAGTTGGGAGTGACCAGGTCTGCAGGGGAGGGCAGTTAGAGGTGACTGGGCCATCAGGGGAGGGCAGTTGGGAGTGACCAGGTCTGCAGGGGAGGGCAGTTAGGGGTGACTGGGCTGGCAGGGGAGGGCAGCTGGGGGAGACCAGGCCTGCAGGGGAGGGCAGTTGGGGGTGACTGGGCTGGCAGGGGAGAGCATTTGGGGGTGACCGGGCTGGCAGGGGAGGGCAGTTGGGGGGGCAATCGGGCCAACAGGGGAGTAGTTAGGCGTCAATCAGGCTGGCAGGCAGAAGCGGTTAGGGGCAATCAGGCAGGCAGGCAGGCAGGCAAGTGGTTGGGAGCCAGCAGTTCTGGATTGTGAGAGGGATGTCCGACTGCTGGTTTAGGCCCACAGGGGTTGGGCCTAAACCGGCAGCCAGACATCCTCCGAGGGCTCTCGTATTGGAAAGGGTGCAGGCTGGGCTGAGGGACACCCCTCCCCCCCACCCCCCCCCCACCCCCAGTGCACGAATTTCATGCACTGGGCCTTTAGTTAAAATATAAGACATAAGTAATTTAATGCTACTGGTTTAAGGTAGACCAATACAACAGTCTAGAAATATACTCAAGATATATGTGTGAATTTAGTAATATGCTAAAGGCAGCATATAAACTCATTAAAAAGATGAAGTATTCAGTAAGCTGTGTAGGGACAACTGTTAGCTATAGGAAAAAGTTTGATCCCATTCTCACTTTTATAACCAGATAAATTCCAGATGAGTTGGAATTTAAATGTGGAGGGGGAAAAAGTAAAAAGTTATAGATGAATATTATAACTTGGAGTAAGAGAGTATATCTTTTAAAGAATGATATGCATTTATGAAAGAATACAGTTGGCCCTTGAACAACATGGGTTTGAACTTTGCAGGTCCTTATATGCAGATGTTTTGACTTCACAGTTTAGTTGACTTGCACACTTCAAAGAAATATATAAACTTCTTTGGGTCAACTCCGTTGGGTGTTGGGAATCTGAATGTAGAAGGCTGACTGTAGTTCTTACAATTTTCAAGTAAGCAGGTCAGTGCTTCTACCACTGGTGTTGTTCAAGGGTCAATTGTATATTGATAAATTTGACTAAATGGAAAGCTGTACCACGAAAAAATTCTGATATTAGTGAAAAAGGGCTAATTTTTCTAATAATGAGATCTACAAATCTATACGTTTACAGGCAAAAACAAAGGCAAAGATAGTTTATTGAAGCAATTAAAATGGACAAGTAGCCAAGGCCAGCAAGGCTCAATGGTTAGAGCATTGGCCTTCACACCTGAGGGTTTCAGGTTTGATGCCTGGTCAAGGGCATGTACCTGGATTGCAGGTCCAATCCCACCTTCCCTCCTCCAAGTCGGGCAATGTATGGGAGGCAACCAATCGATGTGTCTCTGTCACATTGATGTTTCTCTCCTTTCTCTAAAAATCAATGGAATTATCCTCACTCTTTGGGTAAGAATTAAAAAAAAGAGAAAAAGTAGAAGAGAGGAGAAAATGGCAGCCAAGTAAACAGACTTTTCTTGCACCTCCTCCCAGGGCCAGACTGGAAATACAACTAAAGTGGGGAACATACACTCAGAATTACCAAATGAGGTCCAGCTGAGGAGAGAACTTATATCAAGGAAAGACAGAAAACACCTAAAGACTGGTAGGAAAGGCAACGTCACCAGAGGAACTGACCCAGCTTCCAGGAGAGGCAGCCTGAGAGTGAGGAGGGAGCTCTCAGATACAGGGAGGTCTGTTCCCTCTAAAGATAGAGGCCCAGACCCAGGCTGGGTTCCACAGCCTGGAGCATCAGAGCTGAGACTTGCTGCCCACTTAACATCCAGCCATGAAAGGAAGCAGGGCCGCTGGCCATACTGGTGTCTGGAGACAGTAGACTGGAACCCATAGGAGAGAAAGCTGCATGTTTGTTTGTTTGTTTGTTTTAAACCCAGAGCACAGGAGTTTTCATTTGCAGCTACTCATCTTAGGCTTTGGTGCAGGGATGGAGGTTCAGACTTGAGGTGCCTAAGGAGAGGCTTGGGTGGGAAGCATTGTGGGGAGGCAAGGAAAAGCAGTAGTAAGGAGTATTAGGTTGTAGGCCCACAAACTGACACAGCCATTTTCACTGAGAAGAGCTAGCCCTTCTCAGTAACCACAAGGCAGGAGCAGGAGTAAACCCTGTCCCAGGAGATGCAGTCTTCCCCACCCTCAGGAACCCTGCTGGCCACACCCTGCGTTTTGAGCTTTTCAGAGGAAACAAAAGCAGAGGCCAAGCCTTCAGGTTTGAACAGTCTCAGGGAGCATCAGTGACTGGATTGGAGGAGAGCCTTCCGCCTCACTATGCCCGCAATATGACTCGTACTTTCCCCGCAGGAAACTCCAGGTTTCCAGCCAATCCCCCTGGACTGCCTACAGTGATCTCTGCCCAGGAGAGGGCAGAGTAATACTTTGGGCCACTCATGGAGGAATAGCTCTGGGACAGGGAAACACACCAACCATATTCCCTGAAAGCTGAACAGTACCTGCCCCCCCAGTGCCTTTTCAGAAACAGACTTTTGAGTGATTAAAATTGACAGTTGGCCAGCAAGCAAAGGTGGGCAGAGGCAGAGCCTGGGGAATCAGGGGAAGTTTGCTGACCCAGCCCTGGGCCCCATGCTGCTAACAAACCTGCTTTAGAGGGCAGATTGGCCCCTCCTGCTTGCAGCCAAGTCCTGTGGCAATAGACACAAACTGGAGCTTCAAGCTGGTTGCTGAAAGCTAAAGGAGGACAGTTTCTCAATAGTGGTTAGCACCTCAGTACCTCATGGGAAGCCCAGAATTGGCAGACAGAACAGAAGAGTCTGATCCAAAGAGAGCTCCCAGGGGCATTAAACTGCTGAAATATATACCACTTCTTCTTTTTTTTTCCCTCTTCTTTTCATATTTTATTGTTTTCTCTTTTTTTTTTAAATCTTCTTAGTCTAATTGCTTTATTGGTTCTAGTCTCTAATGTTTTGTTCATTATCTAATTTTCCCCTTCCCTTTTCCTACTCAGTCTTTTTTTTCTTTCTCTCTTTTCCTTTCCTCCTGCTTTTCCATATTTTTTTATTTTCTTATTTTTGGTCTATTTGGTTTCTCTTTTCCCTTTCAAAATGTTTTTTTTTTCTTCTTCCTTTATTTTAAACCATTTTCCTTCCCCTCTTTTCCCAATTTGTCATCCTTATTTTCTTTATTTCTGCATTGCACCTACATATTCCTTTTTCTCCACCCCTGCCTTTTTTGTTTGTGTTTTTTTATGTTTTTTTTTTGTTTTATCCTCATATTTTTTCTTTCATTCTTTTTCTTTATCATTCTTGCTCTTTTTCCTCTTTCTTAATTTTCTCTTCTCTGGTGGTTCCTTTTGTTGGTGCTGTGGGGGTCTTGTGTATGTTTTTGTTTTGTTTCTTTTGTTTTGCATTGTGTTGTGTTGTATTTTGTTCTGTTCATTCAGCACCTCCACAATAGTTTGCATGAGTGGTCAGGGGGGAGCCACATAGTTAGGAGTGAGCCACAGAATCAGCTGGCCTGAGATGAGATTCCATCCATAAATGGGACAATAATATTCAAGAACCAACTACAACAGGAGAACACAAATAACTCAAGTAAGGGAGTTGCTCTCCTAGAGCATCCAGCACAGGAGATCTAACACACTGCATCACTGGGTCCCAAAAAACACCGACTACATAAAACCACTCAAAAATTCTGAGAGGCATAGCAGATTGATCTAATACATAGAAACAAAAACTAAAGGAAAGCAAGAAAGGGAAGAAAAGAACCCCCAAATGAAAGAAAAGGAGGAACTGCCAGAAAAGGACTAAATAAAATGGAAGCAAACAATTTGTCAGATAAAGAATTCTGAGTAATGGCAATAAGGCTGCTCAAACAAATAAGTGAGAATTACAAGCAACTTCATGAGAACTATAAGGGTCTCAAACAGGGCTATACTAACATGAAAAGAGAGATTGGAACAATAAAAATCAATTGGAAAGGAGGAATTACATAGCTGAAATAAAGAACACCTTAGAAGCATTCAACAGTAGACTAGAAGAAGCTAAGGACCAAAGCAGCAAATTAAAAGACCAGGGAGAAAAAAACAGTCATGCAGAGCAGTAAATGGAAAAAACAAATTAAAAAGCAGGAGGAGAGTCTAAGGGAGCTTTGGGACAACATGAAGTATAACATTCAGATCATAGGGGTGCCAGAAGGAGAAGAATCGAAGCAAGGGATAAAAAATTTGTTTGGAGAAATTATGGCAAATAATTTCCCTAACCTGGTGAAAGAAAAAAGTCATTGAAGAGTCCCAACCAAGATGAAACTCAAAAGAACCACAGCTAGGCACATATTAATTAAAATGTCAAACATGAAAGACAAAGAAAGAATTTTAAAGGTTTCAAGAGAGAGACAGAAAGTTACCTAAAAGGGAGCTGCCCTTACACTGTCAGCTGACTTCTCAATAGAAACACTTCAGGCTAGACGGGAATGGAATAAAGTATACAAGGTAATGAAAACCAAGGGACTGAATGCAAGACTACTCTATCCAGCACGGCTATCATTCAAATTGAAGGGGGGGGGGGGAGAAGGAGACAAATGTAATACTCTTTGTAATACTTTAAGCAATAAAAAAAAAATTGAAGGTGAAATAGTTTAGCAGACAAAGAAAGAGTACTGGTAAACAGTACTATGAGATATATCTTAAATTTTGCTGCCTATGATTTCTTCTAAGATTTTTATGGTTTCACGACTTATATTTACCGGTAAGTCTTTTATCCATTTTGAGTTTATTCTTATGTATGGTGTAAGTTGGTGGTATAGTTTCAATTTTTTTTTTTTTGAAATCCAAAACAGTATCTTTATTTTATTTATTTATTTATTTATTTATTATTGCTTAAAGTATTACAAAGAGTATTACATATGTCTCTCTCTCTCTTTTTTTTTTTTTTGCATGTACCTGTCCAATTTTTCCAAAACCATTTATTGAAGAGACTATCTTTACCCCTTTGTACTCTCTGGCCACCTTTGTCAAATTTGGGTTGATTTCTGAGTTCTCTGTTCTGTTCTTTTGATCCATAGACCTGTTCTTGTGCTAGTACCAGGCTGTTTTGAGTACACTCGCCTTATAGTATAACTTGATATCTAGTATTGTGATTCCTCCAACTTTGTTCTTTCTCAAGATTGCTGTGGCTATACAGGGTCCTTTTTGTTCCATATAAATTTTTGGAGTGTTCTAGCTGTGAAATATGCCATTGGTATTTTAATAGGGATTACATTGAATCTATAGATTGCTTTGGGTAGTAAGGACATTTTAATGATGTTGATTATACCAATCCATAAACATTGTATATTCTTCCACTTGTTTATATCTTCCTCTATCACTTTTTTCAGTGTCCTGTAATTTTCTGAGTACAAGTCTTTTACCTCCTTGGTTAAGTTTATTGCTAAGCATCTTAATTTTTTTGTTGCAGTGGTAAATGGGATTATTTGTTTAGTTTTTCTTTCTCAGAATTCATTATTGATGTATAAAAATACCATCAATTTTGGGGCATTAATTTTGTATCCTGCTACATTGCTGAATTCATGTAGTAAATCTAGTAATTTTTAGATGGAGTCTTTAGGGTTTTCTATGTACAATATCATGTCATCTACAAATAATGACAGTTTTACTTCCTTTTTTGCAATTTGGATGCCTTTTATTATGTTGAGGTATAATCCCATTTTGCTGAGAGTTTTTATCAAAACAGGTTGTTGGATTTTATTGTGCTTTTTCTGCATCAGTTGATATGATCATGTGATTTGTCATTCAATTTGTTTATGTGATGTATCACATTTATTGATTTGAAAATATTGTACCAGCCTTGCATACCTGGAATAAATCCCACTTGATTGTGGTGTGTGATCTTTCTAATGTAATGCTGGATCCAATTTGCTAATATTTTGTTGAGGATTTTAGCATCTATGTTCACTATGGATATTGGTCTGTAATTATCTTTCTTTGTAGTGTCTTTATCTGGTTTTGTGATTAGGGTAATGCTGGCTTCATAGAAAGAGTTTGGAAATGTGACTTCCTCTTAAATTTTTTGCAATAATTTGGGAAGGATAGGTATTAGTTCTTCTTTGAACGTTCAGTAAAACTCGCCTGTGAAGACATCCAGAGCAAAGCTTTTGTTTGCTGGGATTTTTTAAAAATTATTATTACTGCTTTAATTTCATCAGTAGTTATCGGCCTTTTCAGGTTTTCTGATTCTCCCTGACTGAGTTTTGGAAGATTGTATTTTTCTAAGAGTATGTGCATTTAATCCAGGTTGTTCGGTTTGTTGGAATATAGTTGTTCATGGTATTTTTTTTATGATCCTTTGTATTTCTGTGGGGTCACTTGTTACTTTACCTCTTTCATTTCTGATTTTGTTTACTTGGGTCTTCTCTATTCATTTCTTGATGATTTTGGCTAGAGGTTCATCAATCTTGTTTATGTTTTCAAAGAACCAGCTCTTGGTTTTATTGATCTTTTATATTGTGGTTTGTGTTTTTTTTTTCAGTCTTTATGTCATTTATTTCCACTCTGATCTTTATTTCCTTCCTTCTACTTACTCTGGGCTTTTCTTGTTGTTCACTTTCTAATTCTTTAAGTTGTGGGGTTACATAGTTTATTATTAACTTTTCTTGTTTTGGGGTTTTTTTGTTTGTTTGTTTGTTTTTGACATAGGCTTATAGTACTATGAACTTACCTCTCAGGACTACTTTTGCTGTGTCCAAGAGATTTTGCATTGTTATGTGTTTGTTTTTATTTGTTGCCAGGGTGTTTTTTTTTTATTTCTTCTTTGATCTCTTTGGTAACCCATTTATTGTTTAATAGCATGCTATTTAGCCTCCATGTGTTTGATTGTTTTTTATTGTAGTTGATTTTTAAGTTCATGTTCTATCTGCCAATTCTGGGCTTCCTGTTTGGTGTTTAGGTGCTAACCATTGTCAAGCACTGTCTTTTGGCTTTTGGCAACCTGTGTGATGCTTCAAGTGATTCACTGATCCACTGCTTGGTTCTGTCTCCACAGGCCTTGGCTGCAAGCAGGAGTGGCCAATCTGCCCTCTAAAGTAGTTTGTTAGTAGCATGAGGCCCAGGGCTGGGTCAGGAATTTTTCCCTGGTTCCCCAGGCTCCACCTCTGCCTGCCTTTGCCTGGTAGCCAGCTGTCTATCTTAATCACTCAATAGTCTGTTTATGAATGGGCTTTAGGTGGGGGGTGAGGGGTGCTATTTATCTTTCAGGGAATATGGTGGGTGTGATTCCCTGTCCCATAGCTATTCTGCTCTTGGCTGGACAGAGATCCTTGTTTTGAGACCAATGGGGTGGGCTGGAAACCTGAACTTTTTATCAGTTCTCCTGTGCAGGCAAAATATCAGTCTGGCTCCCAGGATATTGTGGCAGATGTCCTAACCCCAATCCAGTCACTGAGGGCTCCTTGAGACCCTTCAAACCCTTAAGCTTGGCCTATGCTTTTGTTTCCTCTGAAAAGCTCAAAATGCAAAGTGTGGCATGCAGGGAACATGTGGGTGAGGCAGGCTGTATCACCCAGGGCAGTGGTCGGCAAACTGCGGCTCGCGAGCCACATGCGGCTCTTTGGCCCCTTGAGTGTGGCTCTTCCACAAAATACCAACTTCTGCGCATGGGCCACGAAGTTTCAATTGCACTGTACGTGCGCGCCTGCACGTGTTATTTTGTGGAAGAGCCACACTCAAGGGGCCAAAGAGCCGCATGTGGCTTGCCAGCTGCAGTTTGCCAACTACTAACCTAGGGTGGTTTTATTTTTCCTTTACCTGCCCTCCAACTGCTGGGAGCAGCTAGCTCCTCTCAGTAACAATGGCCCTTTTGGTTTGGGGGCTAAGACCTAATACTCTTGCCTGCTGCTTTTCCACCCATCCCACAATGCTCCCCACCACAGCCCCTCCTTAGGCACCTAAAATCCTTGCCTCTATCCCTGCACCAAAGCCTGTGATGAGTAGCTGCAAATGAAAACTCCTGTGCTCTGGGTTTAAACAAACTAATAAACAAACAAAAAATGAAATTGCAGCTTTCTCTCCAACAGCTCCAGTCTCCAGTCTCCAGACTCCGCTGTGGCCAGCAGCCCTGCTTCCTTTCATGGCTGGATGTTACGTGGGCCACGAGTCTCAGCCCTGGTGCTTCAGGCTGTGGAGCCCAACCTGGGTTCTGGGCCTCTATCTTCTGAGGGAACAGTCCTGCCTGTATCTGAGAGCTCCCTCCTTACTCTCAGCCTGCCACCCCTGGAAGCTGAGTCAGCTCCTCTGGTGATCTTGCCCTTCCTACCTGTCTCCAGGTGTTTTCTGTCCTTCCTTGATATAAGTCTCCTCCTCAGCGGGACCTCAGTTGGTAATTCCAGGTGAATGTTCTCCAATTTAGTTGTATTTTCAGTCTGGCCGCAAATTTTCTTGAATCCCTTTTTTCTAATTTTCTGACAAAATTCTCAATCTTATCTGATTTTCTTGTATAAAATATACTTATTTTAAAGTCTTTGACAACTGGATTATCTGGTTCCTCTGTTTTATTATGTTGACTTCTTTCCTAGTATACCTAGTTGTTATTTTATATATTGGCACTGTAAGTGAAAAATAGAGATTATTTCAGGGAGGATGATTTCGTTTTGCTTGGGGAAGGAAAGTAGGAGTACTCATGATCCTGGATCACTTGGATCTAGAAAGGTCTTGAGATTTTGAAGATGCATTCAGTTCCAGATTATTCTCGTTCATCTTTTTTCAGAGTGTGGTCCATCCAAAGCCAGGACCTTTCTCCTTCGTAGACCCTGAACTCCTGCCTCCAGCTTTGGTCCCCTTTTCTTGTGAGTCTTTTGAAAGCTCTGCTCAAGTTTGAATTTTGGAATTGGCTCGTCAGCAGATGACCCTCTGGGAAAAGCAGCCCCAAATACTAGAATTACCTGTGTAAGTTTACTTCTCCACAGTCCTGTAATTTCTCACTGCCTGGTTAGCATTCAGGTTTTTGTTTTGCCCAGCTTTTCTAGTTTTTAGTGAGAGAGTTGGTGTTATTAATCAGTTTGCCATTGCTGGAAATAATTGAGTTCTTTGTGATTCTAGCTTTCTGGTCCTCATAGATATTTTTAACTTTATAGGAATTATGCATTTAGTTTGCTTTCTTGTAAAGAGCTTTCAAATGCTATCTCACTTGTCAACATGTGTTGAGTTGGGTTTTGAGTACAAGTGCAAACACCGGGCTGGAATGAGTGGTGCCTAGTTCACCCCTAAGGAAACAGGGTACTGCAAATGTTTTGTGCTCTGCCTCAGAAATAAAAAAGTGCCAGCATTTATTTCTGGACTGTGATTCCTTCATAGAGGACTTCATACATGCCAATTCAAAGTTTAAATTTATGCCATGTGTGAATGAGTGCAAAATGTCCAAATAAGAATGAGGAAAATATTTTCTTTTTCCAACCGTATTGAGATATCTCAAACAAATATGAAATACAATTTTTCTTCCAGTTTCCCAAAATATTTATCTGGCCTAGACAAGAATCAAGCATTTTAGGCCAAAAAGCATCTTGAACATTTTATAAGGGATTTATAAAAGAAGGTATAGAAATTCTTTTTTGAACTTTAAGCCTATGTTATTATCAGGATATCTTATCCATGAATAAAATTTTAGTGCATTTTTACACCAGTGAAATAATTTAGGTGTTTCTACCTTATGAGTCAGTTATTTCTCTAATGTTTGTTTCATATTTGTAGTTTTTCAGCTGTGTAGTCATTCTATATTTATGTAACAGAGAAGAAGCAATTAAAAATAGCTGTCATTATTTTTAGTTTTCAACTTGTATTTATAATTTGCTACAAATATTCTAGCATCACTATATTGCCAAGGACTTTAATTCAAGCCTTTAAATATTTAATAAAATCATTTTTGAAAACTGAAATTATTTGATATTATCTTGATTGCTCTGAACAAAGACAGTACTTCAAACTTCTTGTTGCTTCAAAATGAAAATTAGGTTAAGTAATCTTTGAATTTAAATGTGGTTTAAAATGTTTCTTAATTCTAAAACCCTTTGTAGTACCTATTTTTCAAGCAATATTAGCTATATTTGATCTTCTAGATTAGTGGTTCTCAACCTTCCTAATGCCGTGACCCTTTAATACACTTCCTCATGTTGTGGTGACCCCCAACCATAAAATTATTTTCATTGCTACTTCATAACTGTAATTTTGCTACTGCTATGAATCATAATGTAAATATCTGATATGCAGGATATATTTTCATTGTAACAAATTGAACATAATTAAAGCATAGTGATTAGTCACAAAAACAATATGTAATTTGCCGAAACCAGTTTGGCTCAGTGGATAGAGCATCGGCCTGCGGACTGAGAGGTCCCAGGTTCGATTCCGGTCAAGGGCATGTACCTGGGTTGCGGGCACATCCCCAGTGGGAGATGTGCAGGAGGCGGCTGATCGATGTTTCTCTCTCATCGATGTTTCTAACTCTCTATCTCTCTCCCTTTCTCTCTGTAAAAAATCAATAAAATATATTTTAAAAAAACACAAAACAAACAATATGTAATTATATATGTGTTTTCCGATGGTCTTAGGCGACCCCTGTGAAAGGGTCATTCAACCCCCAAAGGGGTCGCAACCCACAGGTTGAGAACTGCTGTTCTAGATGATGAAAGATTCGACTATGATTATGTACTAGAGTACATGTAAATATGTATGGAACCATCCTGGAATAAATCTTATTAATAGATTGATAAAATACATGCAGTATGATTTAGGAGAAATATTTTAGGTCATTGAATTTAGTTACATAAGCTAGTCTGTTTTAAATTCTGTGTAATAAATCTGTCTTGCTTTTTTTAAAAAAAGTTCATTACACTGGGAAGTGTTGAGTATTTGTTTTCCAAGACCATCAAAAGCATACCCAATCACACATTAAGGAGAAATTTGAAATACTAGTTTAGCCTTTCAACTTAATGACAGTTGTTATCATCATGTAATTTTCTTAACTGTACTTGAGAACCTTAATAATACTATACTATTTGATTTGGCTAACATGTTTCTTATAGTACCTCCTTAGTTCAGATGCAATTATTTCCACTGATACGGAATAAACTATGAAGTAAAGGAACCTGGCATGTAATAGTAATCAATAAACATCACTTTCTTTCCATTACTCCTTAAGTCCTCCCACCATCTTAGCCAATGATTTTAAACATATTAATAGAAATAGTACCAAGAAAAATGTAAGAACTCAGCTTCCACATAAATCTTTAATCTTATTTTCCTAAAAATAAGATTAAAATTAATGCAAAATGTTGTAGGCAGAATTCTAAGATGGCCCTAAGATTCCTGCCCCCTTGAGTATACATCCTGTATACTCTGTCTTTTAGTGTGACCAGTCCTGTGAGGAATCTGATGGAATCATCACTCTCCTTAAATGGCAAAGGTGGTAGTTGAATCATTCCTTTCATTGTTAGGACCTAAGACTTCTTAGCAGACTAGAGAGAAAAATTCCTGCCCTCGTAGAAGTAGCTGCCATGTTGTGAAGGGCCTTGTGGCTAGGATCTGAGGGTGACTTCTAAGAGCTGCGAGCAATTCCTACTAACAACTAGCAAGAAATCAGGGACCTCAGTTCCAGCTAAAAAGAAACTGTGAGGTAATAGAATTGACCCTTGAACAACATTGTTTGAGTAGTGCGGGTCCACTTACATGTGGATTTTTCCCCAATAAATACTGTCAGCAGCCTTTATATCTGCAGGTTTGCATCCTTGGATTAGACCATACAGGGATCGAAAACAGTATTTTCACATTCCCAAAGGCAGTTTCCCTGTTTCAAATATAAAGCTGTTTCGTGTTTCGAATCTAAAGCTGTTTTCAGAGGAGGATACCAACTACAGACACAGACGCACAAAATTATTTTCATTAAACCTAAAATATATACAAACATAAGTTTTCTGCTATATAAATTAATGTTTTTAGATCAAGAAGCTTTATTTTTTAAAGAAAACTTAGAACTACATTTCTAGTTGTTCTGTTTCCAGATCAGTAATTAGAATGCCTGCCCAAGCTTTCTTTTTTTTACTATTATAACAGCTGTAATTAATATAAATCCATAATTGACCTAGTGCATGTGGTAGTATTTTCTTGACACATGAAAAATAGCTTACTGGCAATGGATATTTGACAGCACATACAAAATTATTTTTTGCTCTTACTCAAAGGAAGAGAAAAGGTAAAAAATTACTTTATTCATTAAGAGTATTATAAAGCAGCCCTGACTGGTTTGGCTCAGTGGATAGAGCGTCAGCCTGCGGACTGAGGGGTCCCAGGTTTGATTCCAGTCGAGGGCATGTACCTTGGTTGCGGGCACATCCCCAGTAGGGAGTGTGCAGGAGGCAGCTGATCAATGTTTCTAAGTCTCTATCCCTCTCCCTTCCTCTCTGTAAAAAAAAAATCAATAAAATATATTTTAAAAATAGAGTATTATAAAGCACTTTATAGTATGCTAAAAGAACTAGAATGCCTTTTTCATTAATATGTTTGTCATTAAAATGTTTTTTTAAAGGCCAAAGAAATAATTTTTTTCTTGGACTATTATAAGGTTATTATATTACTTCAGTTTATAGAGTAATTAGTGAAAACCAAAGTTTAATAAAATTGAATGAGTTAAAAAATTAATCCCTAAGCCATTATAAAACTTTTATAGATAAAAACATTTTTTATAAAAACTGGCTTCTGCTTCCAGCCAAGATGGAGTAATGGGAACTGGACTTACTCTCTCATGTAATAACTAAAATACCAAACAGTATGAACAAACAAACACAAAAAAGCAGTTTTCATGAATTTGGACCTAAGAGAAAAAGGAAGTGAGCCCTATGGTTTCCCAGCTTACTGCTTGAGCATCTCCAGCTGCAGCTCAGGAAAGAAAGAAAAGGACTTCCTGAATTAAGAAGATGGGAACCAAGGCTCAGAGGTTTGCATTGCAGAAGACTGGAGCAGGAGGGAGGTACACAGGTAGGGTATAGTTGGCTCATATTTCTAAACCATTCTGCCATTTCTGCCTTTGAATTGGAGAGCTTAATCTGTTTTCATTTAAAACAGTTACTGATTACTTCTGCCATTTTGCTATTTGTTTATGTTTTTTCCCCCCACAATTCCTCTATACTGCCTTCTTTACTGTTTCTTTGTTCTAACATACTATTTTGATTCTCTTCTTATTTACTTTTCTGTATTTTGTTTTTACTTAGTGGTTATACTGGTGATTAAAATTAACATCTTAAATTTATAACAACCTAGTTTGAATTAATAGCAATTCAGCTTCAATAGAATTCAAAATCTATGCTCTTATATAGTTCTGTCCCCATTTTATGTTCAAATTATCACAGATTACATCTATTATATATGTGTGGCCATTACATAGATTTATAATTATTAATTTATGCATTCATCTCTTAAATCATATAGAAAATAAAATAAGATTTATAAACAAGATTTACTAGCTTTTCCATTTACTCAGGTAGTTACCTTTATTGGTGTTCTTTATTTCTTCTTATGGCTTTGAGTAATGTATATGGTCTTTTCATTCAAGACTGAAGGTTTCCTTTAGCATTTCTTGTAGGACAGGTCCATGGGTGACTACCTGAGGTTTTGTTTATTTACAGAAGTCCTATTGCTCCTTCATTTTATGAAGGACTAGAGGCCTGGTGCATGAACTTCGTGCACTGACGGGAGGGGTTCCCTCAGCCTGGCCTGCACCCTCTCGCAGTCAGGAGCCCTTGGGGGATGTCTGACTGGCAGCCTAAGCCAGCAGTGGATGCTAGCGGCAGTTCCGGCACCAGCAGCAGGTGTGAGTGCCAGGCAGGACCACGGTGCACAGGAGCAAAGAATATTCAGTAACCATCAGAGGCTCGCCCCAATGACAGTGACCGGTGCCCCGCCTTGGTCTGGCACCCCTGCTTACCTGCTCCACCATCCCACCACGGCCGACGCCTGCCATGTTCTGTGCTCTGCTGCCTGTTGCCGATGCCCACTATGTTCCGTGTGCACCCCCGGGCCGTCAGAGCATGTCATAGTGACCAGTTGTTTGGTTGTTCTGCCATTCGGTCTATTTGCATATTAGGGTTTATTATATACATGAGGCCTGGTGCATGAAATTTGTGCACAGAGGGGGGGGGCGGTTCCTCAGCCTGGCCTGCACCCTCTCCACTAATGTCACGAACAGAGCAGGGCAGATAGGGAGGTTGTGACCCTGCCCTCTGTCACACACAGAGCCGCAGGGCGATCAGGGGATTTGGGCGCTGCCCCCTGTCACGCTGCTCCAGGGCCCAGGAGGCCTTGCGGCTCTGCTGATCCCAGTGCTGGGAGGCCTCGCGGCTCTGCTTGACACAGGGGCAGTGAGGCCTCGCTGCTCTGCTGATCCTGGTGCTGGGAGGCCTCGCCGCTCCGCTGATTCCAGTGCCAGGAAGCCTCGCAGCTCCGCTGATCCCGGGTTCGGGAGGCCTCGTAGCTCTGCTTATCCCAGGCTGGGAGGTCTCACAGCTCCACTGATCCCGGTGCTGGGAGGCCTTGTGGCTCCTCTGATCCCAGTGCTGGGAGGCCTCGCAGCTCCACTTGACACAGGGGCAGTGAGGCCTTGCGGCTCCACTGATCCCGGTGCCGGGAGGCCTCACGGTCCGCTGATCCCGGTGCTGGGAGGCATATTACCCTTTTACTATATAGGATAGAGCAGCCGTGGGCAAACTACGGCCCGCGGGCCGGATCCGGCCCGTTTGAAATGAATAAAACTAAAAAAAAAAAAAAAAAAAAAAAAAAAAGACCGTACCCTTTTATGTAATGATGTTTACTTTGAATTTATATTAGTTCACACAAACACTCCATCCATGCTTTTCTCCCAGTCCTCCGGTCCAATTTAAGAACCCATTGTGGCCCTCGAGTCAAAAAGTTTGCCCACCCCTGGGATAGAGGCCTGGTGCATGGGTGGGGGCCGGCTGGTTTGCCCTGAGGTGTGTCCTGGATCACGGTGGGGGTCCTGCTTGGGTGCCTGGCCAGCCTGGATGAGGGGATGATGGCTGTTTGCAGCTGGTCACACCCCCTTCAGGGTGGGGGTCCCCACTGGGGTGCCTGGCCAGTCTGGGTGAGGGGCTGAGGGCTGTTTTTAGGCTGGTGGATGACTGAAGCTCCCAACCTCTCTTTTATTTCTTTTTTCTTTTTTATTCTTGGATTTTATTTACCTTCTATGGCTGTCACTGGAGCTGAGAGCCGTCTTTAGCTCTGAGGCTCAGCTCCAGCTCTGAGACCTCGGTTTGTTTGGCTTCTATAATTGAAACACTGTTGCAACTCCAGCTCTGAGGCCCAGCTGGCTGAAAGCAGGTTTCTGGGGTTTGTTTAGCTTCTATAATGGCAACATTGTTTCTTAGACTGCAGCTCAGAGGCCGGCAGTGGCAGGCAGGGAACCTTGGCTTCCTCCATCATTGGAGCAAGCAAGCCTCCTGTTTGCTTCAGCTGCCTGGATGCCGGCTGCCATCTTGGTTGGCAGTTAATTTGCATATCACCCTGATTAGCCAATGGGAAGTGTGTCAGAGGTACGGTTAATTACCATGTTTGTATATTCTTAGATAGGATTTATATATTATTTTCATATACATTTTACTAATTTCCTTTCATTTCTCACACTTCTATTATAGAGAAAGGGCAAATAGCAATATTAAAATATCTCTGCTAATTAATTCCCTCTTTTAAAAAATATATTTTATTGATTTTTTACAGAGAGGAAGGGAGAGGAATAGAGAGTTAGAAACATCGATGAGAGAGAAACATCAATCAGCTGCCTCCTGCACACTTCCCACTGGGGGTGTGCCTGCAACCAAGGTACATGCCCTTGACTGGAATCGAACCCAGGATCCTTAAGTCCACAGGCCTATGCTCTAGCCACTAAGCCAAACCAGTTAGGGCAATAAATTCCCTTTTAATGTGCACAAATTTCATGCACCGGGCTACCAGTTTGCTAATAAGAGTTGCAGTACTGCATATCTATACTAATAATAGAGGAATATTCAAATTGTCCCGGATGCTGTCACAGTAACAGTAACAACCAGCTGTCTTCCTGGGGTGATCAGGCCAGCAGGGGGGTTAGTGAGGGATGACCAAACAACTAAACAGCAGGCTACATGGGGCGACGAGGCTGGCAGGGGAGGGAAGTCGAGGGTGACCAGGTTGGTGGGGGGAGGGGCAGTGAGGGGCAACCAGGCCAGCGGGGGGGGGGGGGCAGTAAGGGGCAACCAGGCCAGCAGGCAGAGGCAGTTAAGAGTGATCAGGCTGGTGGGGGGGGCAGTTAGGGGCAATCAGGCAGGCAGGCAGGTGAGCAGTTATGAGCCAGCAGTCCCAGATTGTGAGAGGGATGCCCAACTGCTGGTAATGATAAACCAGCAGTCGGACATCCCCCGAGGGGTCCCAGATTAGAGAGGGTGCAGGCTGGGCTGAGGGGACCTCCCCCTCCCCCCATGCACAAATTTTGTGCACCGGGCCTCTAGTCCATACAGAAAGGCAATGGTACTTTATGCTATTTGAAGCTTACCTTATGGCAGCCAGCAAGGCTGGATATTGGTCATAGGTTAGAATCACGATGTCAGTATTTGAGTAAATTAAAGCCATTATTTCAATTTTGATTGTGTGATTTTAGTATGGCAAGTGGATACATGAATGAATTTAGAGCCAAATCAGACATATAACAAAATATGGGAGTTTGCTTCATGTAAGAATGTCCTAGTACAATTTTTCTAAGCTTTATTCTTGTAAGCCAGGAGGAAAGAGAATTAAACTTAAAAATACACATACTCTTCTGGGCAGAGAGCGCCTGTCAGCAACAGAAAGAATATAGAGGGTTAATTGTGTGGTGTCACCTTAAAAGCAATTCAGCATGACCACAACAAACACTAACTTTTGGTAATTAGAAAACTATTTGTGTATAAAACCTAATTACTTTTGTTTTTCTCTGCTGCTTAATCATTCTGTACTGCTTCTGTTGACTAGGAATCTTATTCTTGAAAAGTCTGTATTCTCTGAAAATGATGGCATTAAGCTCCAGGTAGTGACTTCATAGAGCTTTCTAGAAGTTCATTAAAATGTTAATTATTCTTATGTGTGCCAAGTGATATAAGAGCAATATGAGCCTGTGTCAGAATGTGCATTTTCCTCCACTGAGGAAATAAGTCATCAGTTACTTGTGGAGGAAACATAAATGAGGCCTTATTTTGCGAGTTGTGGGGAATTGGCTTATGTCTCAAATTTCAGGTGCTATTGCCTCAATAATTTGATTCCTTTATCCCCCTTATGCTCCAGCTCCTATCCATCATCATGTCCTATAGGCTGTTCTCCAGAGCATAGCCAAGGGGTCTGCTCGCCATCATCTCCAGTAATAATGCCCTAGCTCAAGTTGTCATCATCTCCTTGCTGCTCTCCTCACTTTTGATACTAATTTCCCCCTTTCCATGTACACACAGTAGTTACTATATTGGTCTGCCAAAGCTTCCAGAACAAAATATGATCGACCTGGCAGCTTAGAGAACAGATTTGTTTTTGTAAAGTTCTGAAGTCCAAGATCAAGATGCCACCAAGGTTGGTTCCTGGTAAGAGCTCTCTTCCTGGGTTGCAAATGGCTTCTTACTGTGTCCTCACATTGTGGAGGGAGAGATCTCTGGTGTTTCTTCAACTTCGTATAAGGACAACAGTCTTATTAGACAAGGTCCCCACCCTCATCACCTCATTTAACCTAATTAACTTCCCAATACAGTTACCTTGAGGGTCAAGGCTTCAATATATGAATTTGACAGGGAAACAATTCAGTCCATAACATTAAATGAATCTTTAAAAAGTTAAAATCAAATCATGTGGGGTCTTTTTCCTGTTTAAAATTCCCTAATGGCTTTCCTTCACTCTGAAAATTAATCCAAACTCCTTACCTTGACTTACAAAGCAGTATGTAATCAGGACTACCCATCTTAACCCAGGGCCATGTTGCACAACTCCAGGAGTCATGGGTCTTGTACAAGAGTATCATTTATGAGCAGACTTCCATCTGTACTACTTTCAGTAAGTCTTGATATAATATTGTCAGGTAAGCTTTCTGTTTGGTTACCTGCAGAGACAGATGGACCCTCCTCACCCAATGTTTGGTTTGGATGTCCAGATTGATGATCCACCCATACCCTCCTTGAGGGTATGACAAGGTTTATTACTTGCTTACTTGAGGTCTTTGGGGCGAGCAGGGCAGGCCTCCTATGCTTAGAGCAAGGGAAGGAGATTGGCATGGACTTTGGTTGTGGTTAGGAGTTGGGGCTGGGGTGGCTAGGATAGGACTTTGACTAGTTTGAATCTCCTACCGAGAGAGCACATCCAGCTTTTCTTATTTGCTTGTCCAGATGTGGGCACAAGGTGAAGTGGCCGGGGGGTGGGGGGTGGGGGTGGGATGAGGCTTAGACATTCTCAGCAATCAAAAAACATCAAAAAATGAAGTCAGACTTCTTGTTACTCTCCCCTAGCTTCTTGTTCTTCAAGACATCTTGACATTTTGGCCCTTTGTTCTTCCATATAATTTTAAGGATCAGTATGTCAGGTCCTATAAAAAGATCTATTAGGAATTTTATCAGAATTACATTGACTCTATATACGAGTTAGGAAAATCTGACATCTTTAGATATTGAGCGAACAGTGTGTGTCTAAATTTTAAAAAACTTTCAATAAAAATAACTTCCCCCAATCTTTTAATATTTAGTTATAGCTATGTTATACTTGTGGTACTTTTAAAAAAATTCTGTTATATGAAATTACTTTAACACATTGATTCTGTAGTCAGTGACCTTGTTAAATTCTCTCTCATTTTATCCGTAGATTCACTTGTCTTTTCTATGTAAAGAATCATAGCATCTGCAAATAAGGACAGTTGGATATCTCTCTACCCAGTGTTTACAGTACCAATTTCTGTTTCTGCTCTCACTGCACTGGCTATGCCTGTCAGTACTCCATTGACAAGAAATGATGCTAGAAGGCATCCTGATCCTGTTTGTGATCTTTTTTTTTTAAAATATTTTTTATTGATTAAGATATTACATATGTGTACCCTCTACCCCCCCCCCCCCCCCCGCTCATCCCCTCACCCCCCCGTTGTCCGTGTCCATTGGTTAGGCCTATATGCTTGCATATAAGTCCTTTGGTTGATCTTTCCCCCTTGCCCCCACCCTCCCCTACCTTCCCTCCAAGGCCCGACAGTCCAATCAAAGCCTCTCCGTCTCTGGATCAGTCCTTGTTCATCAGTTTATGTTGTTCATTATATTCCACAAATAAGTGAGATCTTGTGGTATTTATCCGCTCTCCAGTTCCATCCATGCTGTGGCAAATGGTAAGAGTTCCTTTTTCTTCTTCCTCTTCTTAAAGAATACCTTTCAGCATTTCATATAATGCTGGTTTGGTGGTGATGAACTCCTTTAGCTTTTTCTTATCCGTGAAGCTCTTTATCTGACCTTCCATTCTGAATGATAGCTTTGCTGGATAAAGTAATCTTGGTTGCAGGTTCTTGCTATTCATCTCTTTGAATATTTCTTGCCACTCTCTTCTGGCCTGCATGGTTTCTGTTGAGAAATCAGCTGACAGTCGGATGGGTACTCCCTTGTAGGTAACTGACTGTCTTTCTCTTGCTGCTTTTAAGATTCTCTCTTTATCTTTTGCTCTTGGCATTTTAATGATGCTGTGTCTTGGTGTGGTCCTCTTTGGATTCCTTTTGTTTGGGGTTCTCTGCGCTTCCTGGACTTGTAAGTTCATTTCTTTCACCAGGTGGGGGAAGTTTTCTGTCATTATTTCTTCAAAAAGGTTTTCAATATCTTGCCCTCTCTCTCCTTCTGGTACCCCTATAATTCTGATGTTGGTACGCTTGAAGTTGTCCCAGAGGTTCCTTACACTATCTTCATATTTTCTGAATCTCTTTTCTTTTTTCTTTTTCGGTTGGGTATTTTTTGTTTCTTTGTATTTCAAATCTTTGACTTGATTCTTGGGATCCTCTTGTCTGTTGTTGGATCTCTGTAAATTATTCTTTATTTCAGTCAGTGTATGCTTAATTTCTAGTTGGTCCTTTTTCATGTCCTCCATGGTCTCACTATACTCCTTGAGGGATTCATTAAATTTATCGGCGGTTTCCATAAAATTCTTGACAAACCTTATAAACGTGGCCTTGAACTCTATATCCAGTTGTCTGCCCTCCTCCGTTTCTGCCAATTGTGACCTGTTTCTTTGTCTCTGCATTTTGGCTGCTTCCCTGTGTTGATAGAGTGGCCCTGCGCGCCAGGTGTCCTGTAGGGCCCAGTGGCTCAGCCTCCCCAGTTACCTGGGGTGGACACTCTTGGTGCACTCTTGGTGCCTTGGTTGTTGTAGGATCACTGGGGGGAATTGACCTCCAGGCCAATTGGCTGTGGGAAGCAGCTGTGTCTGAAGTGGGAGAATGGTCCCCCTCTGACCACTGGGTACAGTGGCTCCCTGTTTGTGATCTTAACAGGACAAATGATGTCTCCTCTAAGTGTTTTCTTAATGCCTCTTATCAGGTTATAGAAGTTGTCTTGTATTCCTAGTTTGTTAAGAATTGTTATCAAGAATAGGTGTGCAGTTGTCAAAACTGTCTTTTTTGCCTGTTAGTGTGCTTTTCTGTTGACAGCCAGACGTGATGAGCTGGGTAAAAGGAACTCTGGTAAATAGGTTTTTATTAATGTGGTGGCAAAGTGCAGGAGGAGGGAAAGTCATAGAACCATAGTTCTATGATTAGCTCTCAGTCTTTAGTAACGTGTGGTCCTGCACTGTGAACTTTATGAGTGGTCCTCAGATTGTCTCCTCTGCCCCTCTTAGGTGGGAGAGGATAGCTAGAGGAGGCTGGAGTTATGTTTTCCCTTCCTGCATAGAATGCTAGAGGGGCTGAACTTGGGTACTTCCCTTATTTCACATGTCTAGAGTATGGTAGAGTTGGGTATTTCCCTTTGCTCAGGTTGGTCAAGCTTAAATACCAACCCCCTTACCCCCCAGCAGGTTAAGCTCTGGGAAACCAGTTTCTCTTGCGGGAAGGCCTTGTTGTGAAGAACAGAATGCTCTGGTGTATGTCAATATGACAACTTTTCCTTTCTCCCTGCCAGAAACAGGAGGGGATTTCCCCCCTGACATTCACTGTGAGAACCTGGTAGGGCTTCTGGAGGTTAAAATCACAAAAGTGTGCCCCCCTCCTCTCCACAGAGTTTTAAACTCAGACTTGCCCACATTGAGCCTCTAGCTCAGTGGTTCTCAACCTTGATTCCCGGGTGATTCTAATGTGCAGCCAAGGTTGAGAACCACTGCTCTAGCGATTCATCAATTACAGTTTAGGATTTTTCTACCCTGGTAGTGGTTCTAATGGATGTTTCTGCTCTAGTAAGTTGTAATTTCTTGTATTTGCCTGTCTTTGTAGTTTTTGGAGGACATTAGTTTGTATGTGACCCTACTTCTTCGATGGATCTAGGCAGAGTTGTTGATTTTTCAGGTTGCTCAGTTTTTTACTTGTTCTTAAAATGGAATGATGACTTCTACTAGTAAGCCCCTTTTATGCCCGACTGGAAAACAGAAGCTGTTTATGTAATTTGATGCTATTTTTTTATTTGCTTAAATTTTAGAATTATTATGCAAAGTTTATCCTAATGTGGTGACTCTCTTTTGCTCCTAATAATCCTCCTTATTCTATTGTAGTTTGTCTGATGTAGACTCATACTTTTTTTGAGTGGTATTTTACTGGTATATTACTATCCATTCTTTTACTTTCAGTGTTAAATAGTTTCAGTATTCTTGTGTCCCTGTAGGCAATTATGTTTTTTCCAATCTTGTTATTTCTGCTTATTAACTGATGAGGTTAGTACATAAATATTTATTGTGATTATTTTTGTATTTGAACTTGTTGCTATTCTTTGCTTTTCTCCTGCCACCACACCTGCTGCTAGATACCCCTGAAATAGGGCCCACAGGCACAACAGCTCCACCCCTGTATGATGAAGGAATGGTCTCCCCCTCAAAAACCTGGGAGGGCACCCAATTTGGCCAGGGAGCATCCTGGGACAATTCCCTTTGAGGCAGTATCCTGTAGGTGGCATGAACCAGGAAGGTCAGCCTGCTGGCCACTACTAGGCCCATATTCCATTTTCCACTTCAGGTTTACTGAATTGGAAGAATTCCAACCTCTCATATTGTCAGAAAATGGCAGATCTTATCACCTCCATTTTTGCCACTCACCATCCAAGCTGGGCAGATATACAGGCTCTCTTTAACATCTTACTAATGGCAGATGAAAGGCGGCTAGTTATTAATAAGGCTGATGAAGAGCCTCATCGTCTTTATCAAGAGAATTTCAACAGGACCCCCAATCTTGTCAGAATGATTCCCTTGACAGAGTCCAACTGAGACCCCAATAGTGGGGACCTAGCCTTCCTAGAACATTACAAAAGATGCATATCGGAAGGACTTTAAAAAGGGGTGCCTAAATGAAAGAGCTGGAACATGATATGTGCTGTTTAACAGAAACCAAAACAAGATCCTTCTGAAATTTTAAGAAAGGATCTAGCAGGCCTATTAAAATCACACTGAGGCTGACCCACAGGCACCAGAAAATGTCCCGAAGGTAAACATGACTTTTATTGGGCAAAGTGCCCCAGGTAATCAGAAGAAAGCTCCAACACTTAGACGGGGCATTGGGAATGAATCCTTCCCAGCTGGAGGACATAGCTTCTAAAGTTTACCATGCCCAGGAAACAAGAAAATAAGGCAAGCCGCCTTTTCCTTAGAAACTGTGTGGGGAAACCAGGAGAGGTGGGACCCGAAAGGAAAAGGGAGACTTATTAGGCACCTATCAATGTACCTATTGCAAAGAGGAAGGCCATTGTAAACAGGACTATCCAGAACTAAAAAATAAAAGTAAAAAGGATAAAAACCCTAGCTTAGAAATGTTAGAAAGGAATGATGAATCTGATGACAAATGAGGAGGCCCAGGGGCTCCCCTATACACCTCCAGACCTATTCCTATTTCCCCACATGAACCTCAGATAAAATTGACAGTGGGGAACAAGCTAGTTGACTTCCTTGTAGATACAGAAGCTACATATTCAGTGCTAAATATAAAACTAACCAAGAAAAGATCAGCTGTGGTGTCGGTCACTGCAGTGACTGGACAGTTACAAAAACAGGCGTCCCTTCAACATCAAGAATGACAGCTTGAGGATCAAAACTTATGCATAGTTTTCTCTACATGCCAGACTGCCCCATTCCATTGTTGAGCTGAGATTTACTTTGTAAATTGCATGCACAAATAATGTTTTCCCCTGAGGAGCACCAATTATGTTTAGGAGTCCTCCCGGAACATACTCTCCAGCTCCAGGTTGTCCTGACTTTCCTGGAAGGACCTGGCGGTTAATTTTTCCCACCCGAGATCTACAAGCAGGTTGATCAAACTGTTTGGACCAATGGGATCCCAGGGAAGGCAGTTAACATCCGACCTATAAAAATTAACTTAAAATAAGAGTCACGGATCCCATAGAAGAAACAATATCTGCTTTAAAAGGAAGCTTTAGAGGGAATTCAACCAGCATTGTAGAAACTCTTAAAATGAAGATCAATTCAGCCATGAAAGTTACCCTGTAATACCCCCGTTTTGCCAATCAAATAGCCTCACTCTGATGAATATTGATTAGTATAGGGCCATCAACAATGTTGTCCAGGACATTCATTCTATGGTGCTCAACCTTTATACTTTGTTGGTCATTGTGCCCAAAGACAGCACATGGTTTTTAGTCCTAGACTTAAAGGATGCTTTTTTTCTGTATCCCAATAGAAGAACAGGCTCAACTACAAGCCACCTGAGAGCTGCCACTTCTTGGGGCTTTAATTCCCTACCTGGACTTTAAACCCTATTACACAGAACAAGATGAGGAATAGGCCTGTGAATGGGGATTCTCTAACACTGACTCTAATTCTTTATGGAAGATCAACACTAATGGTATGATCTCACATGCATCTTGGAGACCCAATCTACGTGGATGAATGAGAAAATGAACCACACAATAAAGAAGACCCTCCTGAAAATATACCAGGAAACATTTGAAATGGGAGCAGGCATGCCCTATTGCCTTGTTCTGAATTTGGGAAGTGCCTTGAAGTGGGCTCAAATTAAGCCCTTTTCTAATAATTTATGGGAGACACTTTAAAATTTCTGTTTTAGGAACACCCCCTTTAGATTTAGAACAGTGATGGCGAACCTTTTGAGCTCAGCGTGTGAGCATTTTGAAAAACCCTAACTTAACTCTGGTGCCATGTCACATATAGAAATTTTTTGATATTTGCAACCATAGTAAAACAAAGACTTATATTTTTGATATTTATTTTATATATTTAAATGCCATTTAACAAAGAAAAATCAACCAAAAAAATGAGTTTGCGTGTCACCTCTGACACGTGTGTCATAGGTTCGCCATCACTGATTTAGAACATGAATCAAAAATCAAACAATACTTACAATATTTAGGGCAAACACTAACAACTTTGTATAATTTTGCTCAATGCAGGTCCACCTACCTATCTGATGAATCCTTATATCCATTACAGCTGGGAGACTGAGTCTTACTAAAGACCTGGAAGACTCAGGGTCCTGAACAGAAGTTAGCTGAGCAATGGACTGGATCTCTATAACGTACTGTTGACAACACTTCCCTAAGGCTCATGGGAAGCAAGTCTTGGATCCACCACACAAAGATAAAGTGGGTGCTGCATGAGGTGAACTAGCGTCTTGCTGCTGCTGTTAATACTGCAAAGGAAAGCTAGACCTACAGTCCTGAAAGAGATGGAAAATTTCTGTTTTAGAAAAGGACAGTGCCCCCCAAAGCTAAGTGACAATTATTATTTTTTTGACAATTGCTAAACTTTATGCTCATTTTGGGATTAATAATGCCTTTGTCTGCATATTTAAGACAGTTTCCCTTGGCAAACTTATCCTGCTGTTGTGTGTGCCATCCAGAACTCCACTCGGGATTAGATAATGGGGATACTTTAGTCTCTCTTTAGTTTCTCATTTCATTACAATCCCCCTATATTACTAGGCATACCCCTCACTAAATACTTGATTGCTTGAATACACAATAGGTTTTACTTTGGAAGCCCATCTGCAAACCCTCTTAAAATATGAAGTAATCTACTAGGTTCGCTTGTTCATCAGTGCCATCCTCTAGACACCATGTATGCCGCCTTCTGAAGACAGCTATCCTTCTCCCTTGTATAAAGGCTTCCCTCCATTTTTTGACCCCCTTCTTCCTTTAGTAGATAGCAAGAATCTCTGGCCCTGGGGATAAGTAAGACTGCACCCCTTGATGGCAGGAAGAAACTACAGAAGTTGAGACCTCTATCCATTTACCCTTCAAGGGGGGAATTATAGGTAGCTGTCCATCAGAGCACAAGTCTGGCTGGCCACTTTAGAAAGGTTGGCCATGTGGGAGTTGTGCAGAGGACAAGAGCGTGCCTGGGTTCAATGTGTTCCCAGTGGATTCAAACTGGCTCCCCGGGATGTACAGGCGCCGCGTCCAGCATTGGGTGGTGGACCATGGCATCACCAGACTTCTTAATGGTAGGACCTGCAGGCCCTTCCTCCCCACTACCTTCCCACTACCATAGACAGTCAGGGAGTGCTCAGGAGTCTCCCCCATTGGCCAAGATGGTGCATAGGGAAGTTCTTACACTGAGCATGCCAAAGGCTAGAAAGATGAATAGACAGGGCCAGAGTACTCCAAAAGCTAACAAGATAATTAATAATTGCATAGAAAAAGAAAGCTCTACCCTCTCTATCCCTATAAGAACCAGGGGCTTGAGCAGGAAGGGGAGATGGTCTTTGAGATGGGAGTCTACCATTGACTCAGGTCACAGCACCTGAATAAAAAAACCTCATTCCAGGAGAACCAAGATGGTGGCATAGGTAAACACTGGTACTTGCCACCACATCAAAATTACAACTAAAATACAGAACAGCCATCATTCAGAACCACCTGAAAGCTGGAAGAGTGGAAGTCCTACAATTAGAGAAGTAAAGAAGCAAGCACACTGAGATTGGTAGGAAGGGCGGAGATGCTGAAAGGGCTAGAATGGCACCCACGTGTGCCACTTTTTTCATCAGGAGGGAGATCATCCTGTGGAGGCCTTCTATGAGGAGCAATGGGTCTCACCTCACACCAGATCCCCAATCGAGGGTCCCAGAGCTAGGAAGAGAAGTCCCCATAATTTTGGGTTGTAAAAACCAGTAGGGATAGTAGTTGAGGGACATGGAGGCTGCCAGAGACCCAAGTGTCCCTCTTAAAGGGCCAGCACATGAAATTACTCTGACTCGCTTCCTTTGCGCTCTAGCTCCAGGAGGCATTGGGAGACCCAGAAAAAAACAGGGAGGAACTGGACTGTCAGGCCTCGGGACAGAAACTCGGGGGTGGCTTTCTCCCAAACAGAGGTGCTCCCAGGGGTCATTGTTCCTTTGCTGGCAGCCATAATCATAATCTTCATCAACCTGGCTCACACTGTTTGCTTCACCCTGGTGATTCCCTGAGACCCCACCCCATCCAATTTGCAGTCCCACCCAAGCTATTTGCAGCAGCTTTTCCATATGAATGTCCTGTCCTGGCTCAAGCTTCAGACTTTGCTAAAATTGCTCAAAGAGCTGCAGCTGGTGTCAGTGTGCCCCAAACCTATCGTCAGGAATAGCAACTTACCTTGCTTCACAGCTGGGCCTCACCTGCGCACTTCCAAACCCAATACAAATAGTAGGCATCAGCAGATTTCTCTGTAGCTCCTGCTGGGTGGCCCTAGATATTGGCTGACTTTGTACCTCCCTGGAGACCCTAGAGCAGGGGTGGGCAAACTTTTTGACTCGAGGGCCACAATGGGTTCTTAAACTGGACCAGAGGGCCGGAACAAAAGCATGGATGGAGTGTTTGTGTGAACTAATATAAATTCAAAGGAAAAATCCTTACATAAAAGGGTACGGTCTTTTTTTTTTTTTTTTAGTTTTATTCATTTCAAATGGGCCGGATCCGGCCCGCAGGCCGTAGTTTGCCCACGGCTGCCGTAGAGCCAGTGCACCTGATGTACAGCTTTAGACCATACCAGATTACCACTCTACATATCCACAAGCAACACACTCAAGGGGCAGACTCAGTGAGCACCAAAGCCCTGCTTCATAGGGGTGTTTCCTGCAAGCAACTCTCCCACTACAGTTGCAGCTGGTCCTCAGCCCATTGGCCTGGAGGTCAATTCCTCCCAGTGACACCAACAGCATTCAAGTCTCAACTACAAGGCTGTATACACAGCCTACAGAGGGGCACACCTAGAGTGCTCAGCTCAGGTGACTAGGGAGGCTGAACCATTGGGCCCTACAGGATACCTACTACACAAGACCATTCTACCAACTCCAAGAAACAGCAGCTCTACCTAATACATAGAAACAAACACAGGGAAGCAGCCAAAATGCAGTGACAAAGAAACATATCACAAATGAAAGGAAAGAAATGGAACCAAGCAAACTACTGGATATAGAATTCAAAACCATGGTTATAACCAGCCGTGGGCAAACTACGGCCTGCGGGCCGGATCTGGCCCATTTGAAATGAATAAAACTAAAAAAAAAAAAAAAGACCGTACCCTTTTATGTAATGATTTTTACTTTGAATTTATATTAGTTCACACAAACACTCCATTCATGCTTTTGTTCCGGCCCTCCGGTCCAGTTTAAGAACCCATTGTGGCCCTCGAGTCAAAAAGTTTGCCCACCCCTGGTTATAACGTTACTCAAGGATCTTAATGAGAGCTTCAAGGCACTTAGTGAGACTTTCAACTATCTTAGAATGTCAAACATGAAAAAGGGACAGTCAGAAATTATGCATACACTAACTGAAATAAAGAATAATTTACAGGAATCAACAGTAGAGTAGAGGATTCTGAGAAACCAATGATTTGAAATATGAAGAAGCAAAAAAATAGCCAATCAGAAGAGCAAAAAGAAAAAAAAGGATCCAAAATATGAAGATAGTGTAAGGAGCCTCTGAGACAACTTCAAATGTACCAACATTTGCATTATGCCAGAGAGAAGAGAGAGAGAGAGAGCAAGATATTGAAAACCTATTTGAAGAAATAGTGATAGAAAACTTCCCCTACCTGGTGAAAGAAATAGACTTACAAGTCCAGGAAGTGCAGAGAACCCCAAACAAAAGGAATCCAAAGAGGACCACACCAAGACACATCATAATTAAAATCCCAAGGATTAAAGATAAAGAGGAAATCTTAAAAGCAGCAAGAGAAAAGCAGCTACTAGTAGTTACCTACAAGGGAGTGCCCATATGACTGTCAGCTGATTTCTCAGCAGAAACTTTGCAGGCCAGAAGAGAGTGGCAAGAAATATTCAAAGTGATAAATTGCAAGGACCTACAATCAAGATTACTCTACTCAGCAAAGCTCTCATTTAGAATTGAAAGTCAGATAAGGAGTTTCATAACAAGAAAAAGCTAAAGGAGTTCATCACCACCAAATCAGTATTAGATGAAATGTTGAAGGATATTCTTTAAGAAGAGGAAGAAAAAGATAAAAAATGTGAACAATAATATGGCAATAAATACATATCAACAACTGAATCTAAAAATGAAAATAAATGAACAAGAAGTGTAATTAAAACAAACTGGTGAATAAAATAGAAAGAGAGGCATAGAAACATGGAACAGACTGATGAATCTCAGAGGGAAGGGGGATGGAGTGATGGGAAGAGATTAATCAAAGAACTATGCGCATATATTCACTACCTGTGGCTAGACACAGACAATAGGGTGGTTGCCTGGGGTGGGGCAGTAGCCATGGGGAGGGGATGATGAGGGAATATAGTGGGGCATCTGTAATACTCTTAGCAATGAAGATTTTAAAAGACAGCAACACCCTTGTTCTTTTTGCTCCAGCACCTGCCTCATGAGTTTGGCTTTAGTTACAGCAGGCAGTGGAGCCTGCTTTTTTAGTTACAAAAGGACAGTATCAACAGGTGAAAAGGCAACCCATAGAATGGGAGAAAATATTTGCAAACCTTATATCTGATAAAGGATTAATATACAGAATTCTTTACTTCAACAAATCAAACTGTTTCAATTTTGGGAACTTGCTCTAACTGTTCTCTTTGCCTAATTTAGTCATCTCTGTTTTAAAAAATCTCCTCTTTGACATTTTTCAGCTTAAATTGCACCTGCACAGAGAGGCCCTCCCTAAGCACCAAATCTAAGGAATACACTTACAGTTCTCATTGTTATCATGCACCTAATTTTCATTCTCTGTGTATTATTTAGTATTTAATTTCTTTTCTTGTTTGATTATTCATATTTGTTTGTTTTATATTTTCTGTCACCCCACTGACCTATGGGATGTAATTGCCTTAAATGCAGAGATTTATTTACCACTCTTTCCCAATGCCTAGAAAAGTACTCTAAATATTTGTTGAATAAATGATAAATTTTTAAGTTACCTGTTAAGTAATATCAACATGCAGATATTCACATCCTGCTATCTTGCCTAGAAATTAAAATTAGCATTTAACTCTCAAGTCTCCAAGTTCAATGTAAAGAGAAGCAAGGAAATATTTAGCTGAAGCTAAGGTTATTTACCTATCTACTTATTCAACAACATTTATTGAGCTCCTATGATAGCGCTAAGTGTTGGAGAGACAGTGACTATGAACATACACTTGAGGAAGCTTACTTTCTAATATGAGGCCTTTTATATAATTTAATTTATTTGTTTATTCATACATACATGTATACATGCACACACATATAAATGAAAGGCTGTGCTAAGTACTATAGGAGCACAGTTGGAGGGGAGTTTGTGTTGGGAGTTCCTTTATGGTTCATGAGAACTTTATTGAAGAGGCAATGTTTGCACTGAATATGTTGTGGTGAGATTGGACACCATAAAACTGGTTCAAAAGTAGCAGGAGGAGAAAAGTTCAGAGCAACTCTCAGCACTATCCAATAGAAATATGATGTGAGCCACATATATAAGCCAAATATATCATTTAAACTTTTTAGTAGCCACATTACAAAGTAAAAAGAAATATATCAAATTAATTTTAATGATATATCTTTAACTCAATATATCCAAAGTATCATTTCAATATATAATTGTTATTAAAAGTTTGAGATTTGTACAAATTTTTTGTTCTAAGATTTGATATCTGGTGCGTATTTTACCCTTATGGCACATCCCAATTTAGACTAGCCACTTTTCATGTACTCAACAGTCACATCGGATACCACAGATTCGTGGAACTTGACAGTCATTCTGGCTAGAAGAAAATATAGGCCAGAACAGTGCATCTCAAACTGTGTCTGGTATAGGACTAGTGTTTTTGTTTCTGAAATTTCTAAACTCTTTTGGACTGACATTTTGTAAACTAAAATAAAAAAGAGCTACTAGGAAAAATAAAAATGAAATAAAAAATAAAATGTGTAATGCAAGCTTAACTTTTAAATATCAGATTCAATAGACATACTATTCTATATTCTCACCTTTAATTTCTGTATGTATCTCACCGTGGACCACTCTAGAATGTGGTGTTACTAACTTGCCTTCTGACTAGTCATGTTAACTCCTGCATAAAGGGAAATGACTAACAAGATAGTATGCCTCTGGTGGTTTGATGCTCAGAATCCCCAGGTAGGCCTTTAGCATTGCTTCCACCTGAAAGCAGTGGAGTAGTGCTGCCATAATTTGTCCAGTAAACAAACCCGTGAGTGCACTCCACAAATCCTGTTTGCATGGTTGCCAGTGTCTCTCTGAGTCTGAGTTAATCATTTTGCTTTTGTTTTCCAAGCCTTAAAGAAAGTCTCTCAAAGGCAGTTACCCCTCTCAATCTTCTTAGCACAAAGTCCAAAAGAGTATGGTTTCAACTTTCTGCCCTTAAAAAAATTATAGCTGGAACTTAGAGTTTGAGACAAACATGTTTAATATAGGATTAAACTATATTGAAAGAATAGTGAGGAAGGCCAGTCGGAGGCATTGCTAAATGCCTGAAGGAACTTTGCCAGGGGGAGTCTGGGCCAGTGGTGTCGAGACCAGCACTGTGACAAAAGACAGAGTTGCCATCCCAGTTGGCAATACTTACTCATTCTTCAACAACCATTTGTTGAGTACCTGCTGTATACTATGTACTTTATATAGATTACTACCTTTAACTCTTCCCCTAAAATGAGCTTGAAGATATACCTCCTTTAATATAATTTAAGTATTTTGAATTAAACTTTCACACAGTTCAAAATTCAAAATTTACACAGGGATATACAGCAGGTCCTCAAATAATATCATTTCTTTCCATGTAATTTCATTATAATATTGATGAGATGCCATAGAAACTCAATTCTTGTTTATATCAATTAGCCTACGGTAAAATTGGTTTTATTAGCTGTTTTGGTTTTATTTTGCTTAAAGACACAGAACCTATCAGCAGTGTTAAGGAGGACTTACTGTATTGTGGAAGCATACTGAACAATATTCATCTTACTTCGTCCCATGCCACCCAGGTTATCTTGCCACTGGCCACCCAATTTTATACATTTCTACCTGACATCTTTTATGCTTACACAAAACATTGTATATATTTTCTTTTTCTGCTTTTGTGCCTCCCTACTTTGTCATTATATCTCAGTAATTATTGCATATTAGATATTGTGTCCTCATCCACTTTTATAGCTGCATAAATTTCCATTGAAGGTATGTTATAATTTATTTAATCACCCTCCTATTGTCAGACATTCATTACCAAACTTTTGCAATTACAAACAATCCTGCAAATAATATATATGTATTATTGCCTTTTGTTATATGTATTAATATATCTGTAGGATAAATTCCTAGAAGTAGATTTATTATGTCAAAGGATTTGTGCATTTGTAATTTAGAGAGTACTTCCAAATAGCCCTCTCAACAATGTAGAAGTATGCCATTACTTTAAACCCCCACAGAGTATCAATATCAGTAAAAATACCAGTAAAAAATAGTGTCATAGTTCTACTTTGCATTTACTTTATTATGAGTGAGGATGGATATCTTTTAAAGTTTTAGACTCATGTGAATTACTTATTCTGGGAATTATTTACTTCCGTAATAAAAAATTGATTGTCATTTTTATTGTTTTATAAAAACTCTTTATATATAGGGAGATTATGGTTTTTGCCACGCAGAAATGTCTTATTTTATATGATAAGGTATATCAGTGTTTTGTTTAGAGTTAAGAGAGCCTTGTCCATTTCAGGATTATTTTTTAAAATTATCTTGTTTCTTATAATACTTAAAAAATGTTACTACTTGCATTTAAATCTTTGATGTATCTAGAAATTATCATATTCATTTTTTCTAGATGGCTATCCAGTTGTTACCAACATCATTGATTAAATGATACTTTTTTCTCTCATGGATTTTAAATTCTTCCTTTATTATATTAGAAGTTACAATTTGTATTGGGGTTTATTTCTGACTTTCTATGTTCTTCCATTGCTTTGTCTATTCATACACCAATATGACACTGTTTTAACATTATAACTTTGTAATTTGTTTTAGCATATAAAAGGGCTTATTTTTCTTTCTTTGTTTTTATTTTTCAGAGCTTTTCTAACTAATTTTGCTTATTTACTTTTTACATAAATGTTATTTCTTTTTTTTCAATTTATTTATTTATTTATTAAATCTTTATGTTGAGAGTATTACAGATGTCCTCCCTTTTCCCCCCACCCCCCCTTCTACCCAGTTCCCACCCAACCCAAGCATTCAGCACCCTATTGTCTGCGTCCATAGGTAATGAATATATGCACATAAAAATCTTTGGTTAGTTTCTTCCCAACACCCCCTTCCCTCTGAGATTCATCATTCTGTTCCATGTTTCTATGCCTCTCTTTCTATTTTATTCGCTAGCTTATTTTGTTCATTAGATTTCTTGTTTATTTATTTTGATTTTTAGATATAATTGTTGATAGATATGTATGTGTTGCCATTTTATTGTTCATATTATTTTTGAGCCATCTTCTCCTTTCCTCCTCCTCCTCCTCCTCTTCTTCCTCCTCCTCCTCATCCTCCTTCTCATCCTCATCCTCATCCTCATCCTTATCCTTATCCTTATGCTTATTCTTCCTCTTCTTAAAGAATACCCTTCAACATTTCATGTAATAATGGCTTGGTGGTAATGAACTCCTTTAGCCTTTTTTGTCTGTGAAGCTCTTTATCTGACCTTCAATTCTAAATAACTTTGCTGGGTAGAGTAACTTTGGTTATAGATCCTTGCAATTTATCACTTTGAATATTTCTTGCCACTCCCTTCTGGTCTGCAAAGTTTCTGCTGAGAAATCAGCTGACAGTCATATGGGCACTCCTTTGTAGGTAACTACTAATAGCTGCTTTTCTCTTGCTGCTTTTAAGATTCTCTCTTTGTCTTTTGTGCTTGGCATTTTAATTATGATGTGTCTTGGTGTGGGCCTCTTTGGGTTCCTCTTGTTTGGGACTCTCTGTGCTTCCTGGACTTGTACATCTATTTCTTTCACCATGTAGGGGAAGTTTTCTGTCAGTATTTCTTCAAACAGTTTTTCATATCTTGCTCTCTCTCTTCTCTCTGGCACCCTCATAATGCAAATGTTGGTACATTTGAAGTTGTCCCAGAGGCCCCTAACACTATCTTCATATTTTTGGATTCTTTTTTCTTTTTGTTCTTTTGATTGGATGTTTTTTGCTTCCCTATATTTCAAATTGCTGATTTGATTCTCAGCATCCTTTATTCTACTGTTGAATCCTTGTAAATTATTCTTTATTTCAGTTAGTGTGTGCCTAATTTCTGACTGTTCCTTTCTAATGTCTTTGACATACTCACTAAGATAGTTGAAAGTCTCACTAAGTGTCTTGAAGCTCTCATTAAGATCCTTGCATAATATTATAACCATTGTTTTGAACTCTGTATCTAGTAGTCTGCTTGCTTCCATTTCTATAGGTCTTTTTCTGGAGATTTCTTCTCTTTTTTCATTTGTGACATGTTTCTTTGTCTCCACCTGTTGGATACTTTCCTGTATTTGTTTCTATGTATCAGGTAGAGCTGCTATGTCTCCTGGAATTGGTAGAGTGGCCTTGTGTAGTAGGTATCCTGTAGAGCCCATTGGCTCAGCCTCCCCAGTCACCTGAGCTGGGCTCTCTGGGTGTGCCCCTCTATGGGCTGTGAGCACAATCTTGCTGTAGTTGAGTCCTGTTTGCTGTTGGCATCACTGGGAGGAATTGACCTCTAGGCCAATTGGCTGTGAGGACCAGCTGCGACTAAAATGCAAGCGATACTCCTATGGAGCAGGACTTGCTTCAGCAGGGTTTTGGTGCTCATTGAGTCTGACTTGTGAATGTGTCACTTGTGGATGTGTAGAGTGGTAATCTGGTATGGGCTGAAGCTGTCCACTGGGTGCACTGGCTCTGGGGCCTCCTGGCAGGAGGTACAGAGCAATCTGCAGATAGCTGCTACTTACATTGGGTTTGGAAGTGCCCAGGCGGGGCTCAGCTGTGAAGCAAGGCAGGCTGCTGCTAGTGCCAGGTCCTCCTATTGATAAGCATGGGGCATGCTGACACCAGCTGCTGCTTGTTTGAGAGGCTTCTGGAATGTCTGAAGCCTGATCCAGGACAGGCCATTCATATGGAAAGCTTCTGCAAACAGCTTGGGTGAGGCTGAGAATATGGTGGAGTGTGGCCTCAGGGAAGCACTGGGGTAGAGCAAACAGTGTGAGCCAGGTTGATGTAAACTCAGATATGGCTGCCAGTTAGCTCTGTGGTGGGGGAGGTTTCAGCACAGGAACAATGACCCCTGTAAACACTCCTGTCTGGGGAAAAGCTGCTCCTGAATTCTTGCCAGACTATTCAGTTCCTCCATGTATGTTCCTGAATACCCTCTGAGCTGCTGCCCCAGCGCTGGAGTCCAGAGGGATCGAGTCCAAGTAAGTCCATATGCCGACCCTTTTAAGAGGAATTGCTTGGATGTCCAACAGCCTCCATATCACTCAGCCTCATTCTCCACTGGTTTTTACAGCCTGAACTTATGGGAACTTCTCTTTCCAGCTCTGGAACCCTGTGTTGGGGGTTTGTCTGGTGCTGGGACCCTTTGTTTTTCACAGGAGGCCTCTGTAGCCAAGATATCCCTCCCAATTAAAAGCATGTCACAGGTGAGTGTCAGGCCAGCCTGTAACTGTGCCTTGGGCCCTCCTACCTGTCTCAATGTGCTTCCTTCTTTACTTCTCTAGTTGTAGGACTTCCATCCAGTTTGATTTCAGTCAGTATTGAATGATGGTTATTCTGTATTTTAGTTATAATTTTGATGTGTTTGTGAGAGGTGGTGAGAACCTATGCTGCCATCTTGGTTCTCTGCTGGGATCTTATATGAATTTTAGAATCAGCTTTACAAGTTTCATGGAAACCTGCTTGGGTGTTTTAAATTATGATTGTATTAAATTAATAGGTTGATTTAGGACGTTAGCAACTGTATGAGGTTGAGTCGGCCTACCTAAGGACATGTTAAACCCTTCCATTTGTTTAGATTCTCTTCTCTCAGTAGTGTGTTTAAAGTGTTCATCATATAAATCATGCCTGTTTTTGGTTAAGTGCATTCCTAGGTGGTTTACCCTTTTAATTGCTGCGATGAAAATGGGGACTTTTTTCCCTTTACATCTCTGTTTTTAGTATTCCCATTTTTACTGATAAGTAATTGGACACTAAGAGAAGTGACACCCCCATCAGCACATGGCAGAGATGAAACTTGGCCCCAGGTTTTATGATTATACCCCTTGCCCCAGCTTGTAAATAGAAGCCATCCACTCTTGGACATATGCGAGGATAACAAAATATATTATTACTACTGCATATTTGTTTGTTTTCAGTTAAAGCTTAAAGGAATCTTAAGACGTGATCTCACATACTCTCATTTTACTGATGAGGTAGATGATGCAGACTATCAAGGAGCTGACTTTAAAATTTACAGGAAAAAGAAGAAAAACTAGATTCCATGAGATTCTGTCATCTTGCTTTACCAATTCCTTTTCCATGAAGCAACTTGAGAACTTGAGGGAGGTCTTTGTCTATTGGAGCCGGAAATATTGGCTTGCAGCCCTGATTTTTTTCTTTCTAATTGGCTATTTTAATCACCCTCTGCTGAAGTTTTTTCACAGAACTGAAATTACAAGGGCTATTTCTATTTCCTATACTTGTTTAAAATACTGTTTTTCACTGCTACCATAGAATAGACCAAAGGAAGTTTTTTAATTTAGTTTTGTGTGTGTGTGTGTGTGTGTGTGTGTGTTTTGCTGTCAGCACATTTCATTTCATATTGAAAAAAACTAACCTGCACTTTGTTGACAGGAGTCTTGTGTTCTTTTAAAGAAGCCAAGAGTGAAAGGTGGTCAGTTAATTCTACCACAGACCTGCAGAGGGAGCTCGGTGGACTTTTTTCTCCAATGTGTCTAAGCATTGGTTAATGTAGGGGATTTTAGAGCTCTGTATCCATCCACAGTGTCTTATGAACTATACATCTTTAGAGAGTCAAGGTAACTTTTTCTTTCCCCAATGCTTCTCTATGTAATGGATTACCCTCTGGGGGCGTGGATCAGTGCATAGAGGGTTTTATCAAATGTACTCCACAGTGCTTCTGAAAGGCTCTGAAAAATCTCCCTTCTAGGGATGGACCATAAGAAGTCTTCTGACTTCTTGGGAACTCAGCATCCTTGGAGTCTCTAGAGAGAGCCATTGCCTTTTCCACATAGTCTGCTATCCCCTGTTAATTTTTTTAAAATTATAAATGTAATATATGTACATTGTAGACAATTTTGAAAATTGAAAGCACATCAAAAAAGAAGAAAAAATGTTACCCATAATCTCCAACCACTATTAATGTATTTCCTTCTAGTCCAGTGATGGCGAACCTTTTGAGCTCGGCGTGTCAGCATTTTGAAAAACCCTAACTTAACTCTGGTGCCGTGTCACATATAGAAATTTTTTGATATTTGCAACCATAGTAAAACAAAGACTTATATTTTTGATATTTATTTTATATATTTAAATGCCATTTAACAAAGAAAAATCAACCAAAAAGATGAGTTCGTGTGTCACCTCTGACACACGTGTCATAGGTTTGCCATCACTGTTAGTCTGTTTATATAGAGCACTACTTCCTAAAATGTTTTAGGCTCTGAAATTTCTTTTTTTTTTTCTCTTGAGGTATAACTTATACATCAGTTTTAGGTATACAGTGTAATCATTTGATATTTATATATGTGTATTGCAAAATGACCACCACAATAAGTCTAATTACCAACCAACAATATACATTATTAAAAATTTTTATGATAACTTTTAAGAACTACTCTCTTAGCAACTTTTAAACTTTCAGTACAGTGTTATTAACTATAGTCACCATGCTGCACATTACATCCCAGGATTAATTCATTTTATAACTGGAAGTTTGTACCTTTTGACCCTCTTCATTCATTTTGCCAACCCCCAGCCCCTACCTCTAGCAACTACCAATCTGTTTTCTGTGTCTTAGCTCATTTGCGTGTGTATGTTTTGTTGTTGTTTTTAGATTCCACATATAAGTGAGGTCACATGAAACTTGTCTTTCTCTATTTGATTTATTTTACTTAGCACAATGCCACCAAGGCACTTTCCTATTGTTGTGAATGGCTATATTTCATTCTTTTTTTATGGCTGGATAATATTCCAGTGTGTATATATATACACCACATTTTTCTTTATCCAGCCATCTGTTGATGAATATTTAGGTTGTTTCCATGTCTTGGCCACTATAAATATTCTGTGATACACATGAGGGTGCATGTTTCTTTTAAAATTAGTATTTTTGTTTTCTTCAGATAAATATCAAAAGTGGAATTACTGGATTATATGGTAGTTTTACTTTTAATTTTTCTGAGGCAGCTTCATACTGTTTTCCACAGTGGCTGCACCAATTCCCACCAACAGTGCACGAGGGTTCCCTTTTCTTCACATCTTCAGCAACACTTGTTAGTTGTTATCTCTTTGATAATTATGCTCTGCAACTTTACTTGAAAAATAATGAGCATTTCCACAGTGAAATCCATGTTATGACCACATCCTGAGCTGGAGAGGGGTTAGGACAGGAATGGCCTGGCATCCACAGAAGGTTCTGCAATTGGAATCCAGATTGACTGAAAATGCAAACCTCCCTTGATTCCCTGAATTCAGCTGATAACCTAAAGGTGAATGGCTTTTTCTAGAGCTACTTGTGGCTCAGTTTCCCAGAACATGCTCAGATATTATAAAGGCTAGTTCATGGTGCTTCTATTGTCCATGTAATGACAAAATTTTGGTCACAACTTGAGATTCCATGTGACATGGCAGAACATGTTTAACTTTTGATGAAACAAATGTTTTGTTAAAAACTTCAGCCAACCTATTCCCTGTGCACTTGGAGGAGGTGAAGAGCGTGGAGACTTCAGCACTGGCATTTGCTAATGTCTCTGGGGAGAAAAATACAAAATTTTAAAAACTCTTCACTCACACTTCTCTCAGAGAGGAGGTATTTCTTTACCGCAAAGAAACTAGATGAGATAGGAAATAATTGAGCAGCAGCGTCCTCTATTGAGAACTGAAATCCAGATAGAAGCCCTTGATTCCTTTACATTTGTGACTTGAGCTTTGAATGAATGGGGCCTTCAGACCACTTTGAGCAGGATGACTGAGTCTGACTTCCATTTCTTTATCTGAGGAAGAAACTTAGACAGAGGGATATAGGAAACAGGAATGGCCATGCTCCTTGATTCCTTGATCCAGTCAAATGCCACAGGGGACTCGACTTTATAGGGCATATTCCCTTCCTTCAGTATTTACTATGTAAGACAGGGGTCCTCAAACTACGGCCCGCAGGCCACATGCAAATACAAATATTGTATTTGTTCCCGTTTTGTTTTTTTACTTCAAAATAAGATATGTGCAGTGTGCATAGGAATTTGTTCATAGTTTTTTTTTAAACTATAGTTTGGCCCTCCAACGGTCTGAGGGACAGTGAACTGGCCCCCTGTTTAAAAAGTTTGAGGACCCCTGATGTAAGAAAACCCACTCTTTTTCTTTAGTTAAAATTATTTCACATAAATCTTAAAATTTTATTTATTGACTAGGGGCCCAGTGCACGAAATTCGTGCACTGGTGGGGTGAGTGTCCCTCAGCCCAGCCTGCCCCCTCTCACATACTGGGAGCCCTCAGGGGTTGTCCTATTGACGGCTTAGGCCCGCTCCCAGCTCCCCTTGGGGAGCAGGCCTAAGCTGCAGTCTGGCCTCCCTTTGTGGGAGGTGACCAGGCTGACCAGGGGAAGGCACCAGCCCCATCACCCCACTGCTGCAGCCACTGCCAGTCACCGCAGCCAGCAAGGTTTTTTCATCAACACGGACTCCAGTCCCATCACCATGAAAAAATGACAACTTTTTTTAGGCATTTTCAAGATGTGTCTTTCATATAATAATAATTTCTTTATTATTTTTTTATCCTCACCTGAGGATATGTTTCCATTGATTTTTAGAGATTGTGAAAGAGAAAGGGAAAGACAGAGAGAAACATCAAAATGAGAGGAACACTTTGATTGGTTGCCTCCTGCATAAGCTCTGACCTGGGCCCCGGCCAGGGAGGAGCCTGCAACCTAGGTACATGCCCTTCGTCAGAATTGAACCCAGACCCTGCCATCGGCAGGCCAAGGCATTATCCACTGAGCCAAACTGGCTAGGGCAGGATATGACATTTCTTAGCCCTCCAGCAGCAGACCTTCATTTTTTTCACCAGGAGTGTGGTGAAAAACCCTAGATCACCGTTTTGGATTCTTATTACGCAAGTTACTAAGAATATTACCAGTGGCATACAGGGAGCTTAACCAATGAGCGTTCAGAAGAGGTGCTTCCTCTGTAGTTCACATCAATCTGCAGCTTGGCACCCCACCCACCCCTGCCCGAGGCTTGACACCTCTGGCCCAGGCTTCAGGCCTGGGCAGGGGAGCCCCATCTCCCGCGATCACAGGCTCCACCCTTGCCCAGGCCTGGCCCCTTGGCCAGAGGCGTTGACCCCCATCACCCTCCAATTGCCAAATTGGCCCCTTGCCCAGGCCTGATGCCTCCGCCAGAGGTGTAAGGCCTGGGCAGGGGAACCCCATCTCCCTCCCATAGCTGGCTCCACCCCCCGCCCAGGCCTGATGCCTCTGGCCCAGGTATCAGGCCTGAGCAGGGGACCCGCACAACCCTCTGATTGATAGCTCCACCCCCTGCCCATGCCTGACACCTGGGCCAAAGGCATTGACTCCCATCACCCTCCAATTGCAGGATTGGCCCCTTGCCCAGGCCTGAGGCCTCTGGCAGAGGTATCAGGCCTGTGCAGGGGACCCCCAGCTCCCACCATCCCTGGCTCCGCCCCTGATACCCATGATCTCTGGCACTGCCCCTGCCCAGACCTAAGGCCTCTGGTGGAGGCATTAGTCCTAGGCAGGAGACCCCCAGCGCCCTGCGATCTCCTGCTCTGCCCTGGCCTAGACCTAATGCCTCTGGCCAAGGCATTAGGCCTGGGCAGGGGACCCCCAGCTCCCCACGATCTCCCACTCTGCCCCTGCCTAGAGCTAATGCCTTTGACCGAGGCCTTAGGCCTGGGCAGGGGACCCCGAGCTGCCCAGGATCGCTGACTCCACTCCTGTTTCCTGCGATGGCTGGTTCCACCCCTGCCCAGGCCTAATTCCTCTGGCCAAGGCATTAGGTCTGCAGGGGACCCCCAGCTCCCCGGATTGCAGGCTCCACCCCTGCCCATGCCTAAGTCTTTGGCCAAGGCTTTAGGCCTGGGCAAGGGACCCCTAGCTCCCCAGACTGCCGGCTCCGCCCCTGCCCAGCTCCCATCGCGGGCTCCACCCCTGCTTCCCGCGATCACTGGTTGGGGGTGGCAAAGACGCCTGGTTCTCTGATCACGCCTGTGGGGCAAGGCAAAGGCAGCCCCCAGGGCCGCCTTTGCCCTATCCCCGGCTCTTAGCTCCCCCCTGGGTTTCCGATCACCGTCAGTGGCAGGGGGCTTCTTCCGTCCTTTCCCTTTCGCCTCCCAGCATTGTGCTACATATGCAAATTAACCGCCATCTTTGTTGGCGGTTAACCGCCATCTTAGTTGGCAGTTAATTTGCATATCTCTCTGATTAGCCAATGGGAAGGGTAGCGGTCGTATGGCTAATTACCACGTTTCTTTATTATTAGATAGGATTGATTTAGGGAGAGAAAGACAGGAAGGGGCAGAGAGAGAGAGGGAGAGAGAGAGAGAGAGAAAGGGGTAGAGAGAGAGAGAAAGAGAAAATGAGAGAAAGAAACATCCATTTTTGTTGTTCCACTTACTTAAACATTCATTGGTTGATTCTTATATTTGCCCTGACTGGGGATTGAACTTGCAGCATTGGTGTATTGGGACAATGCTCTAACTAACTGAGCTACTCAGGCAGTGCTCACTGAAATCTTTAGTAACTATAGGAATCTCCCCATCCCTCCCCACCAAAAACAGGAGAGCAATAATGTACTTAGAACTTACGTTAACTTAGCTTAGATCAGTGTAGGGGTTCCAAGGAAGTAAAGTTTAAGATGACTTAGATGTTTTCTAAAATAAATGAAATAAATAAATAAAATCACATTAAATATTTCATGTGGAACACAGGCCAAGGAAAATTTTATTTACGATTTTTATTTATATTTTTTCAGATTTTTTTTTGTTGATTAAATGTTTCCCTCTTGATTAAATGAAATCTCCTTAGCATCTCAACAATTGACTATAAAATTTGTAAGAGATAAAAAGCTAAACTCCACTTTCAGAGCAGCATTTTACTTCAAGGAGCAGCACAACTGTGGTATGGTAAAGGGTATTGAACAATGTCGATCTAACTACTTTTGTAATGTCAACCAATTGGTCTATGGTTGTTGGAGCCAATTCAGTGCCAACAGGTATCCCCCATATGGGGTGTGGTGAATAAGAAAACTTTATTCAGTATAACAGCTCAATTGTGATACAACACAAAATAGCATGGCTGTGAGGCAGCCCTGGGGCCAGGCCCCTGACAGCTCTGCTCTGCTCCTTGCAGGTCTGCTTTGCACACACTGTGCTGGTCAGCCTCACTCTGCTCCAGGTGTTTCAGGTCACTCAGAGAGATGATGTCTTCACTCTTCCATGGAATGGGAGAGTGCACCTCTCTAAGCCAGAGAGGAGTTGGCTTATATAGACAGAAGTCCCCACCCTGTACCCTGGTTGGTCTGTCCTCATACAGATGAGGACTCCAAATCCTTCTTGTTCAATTGGTCCAAAAGGCACTGTTCTGCTTGGTTAAAATAGAGCCACTCTGGTTGGGTGGAGCTGGGCAGCTCCAATTGGTTAAGGAAAGGCTCCAGTCCTATTGGTTGAAATAGGATTACAGGAACTCCTTTATAAGACTGGCTCAGATGGCAGAAACACAGTGCAGGCAGGTAGTTCAGTGCAGAGGCAGGCTTCTCCCTAAAGTGTAGTTTGAGTGAGAGACTGTGTAGAATGGCTGCCAGGCTCTGTTTGGTGGTGTGTTTTTGTTTGTTTTAATTTGAGCCTGGTTAGCCAGCAGGAGTCCTTAGTAAGTATGTTCTTTCCCAGAGTCCACAGTAGGAAGTGTTAGAAGGTCCTATATGAGCCAGGGAAGGAAAAATGTGATGACTGAAGAATCTCTCTAGGTTTGCATCCAGAAAGGCTGAGGGTATTTCCTGAGGGTAGGGTCGAACCTGAAAGAGCTGTTAGCCTCCATCAGACTGCTGGTTCAGACTTGGGCCAGTTTAAGATGAAAAATGTGCTTTCAGCAGGAAGCATTTTCTAAATTTCCCTTATGCAAGACTTTTCCATCTAGAGGAGGCTAACAGCTCACTGCTTAAAATATCTTTATTGCTGTGATCTTTATTTTTCTTTTAAGTACTAGAGGAGTGTATTGGAAGAGGCTGGCTGAGTTTACTCTCTTCGAATTCAGGGTTGCTTGCCAGAAAGATGGTGTCTGTCAACATGGTAGGTACTCAGTAAACATGTGTTGAATGAATTTAATAAGTTGCCATTGTTTCCCACTATGGACTGTACACCTGGGCCCATTTCCTCAGATGACACGAAGGAAATACCTGTGTGACTCCCCCAGTAATTCAGCATCTTCTTGGATTGGACCAAGAGAACAAAGGGTAAGCAGCTGGCCCAGGGCAGCAGACAGCTGCCTGGAGAGGCAGCTGGAGATACTGGGGGTTGATGGAGAAAAACCTAGCTAGCTCGGGTGCTGCGGAGATGTCGAATTAGGCCATGAGGGACCAGGAAACCTCAGAAACAAAGAAGTTTCCTGCTGAGCAGGCAGAAGATATCTTTTCCCTTTGACTCTGACTCCCACCCCCACTCATCCCACCAGCCACACCAGTTTCTTTATCTTTGAAATCACAAGTTTTATTTCAAATTGCATGAGTAACAAAAGAAAGTTCCCCATAATCCTGGTACCCAGGGCAGAGATGGTTGATATTTCAGTGATGATGCAGCCACGCTTGTTCTTGCCTACGTATAAATATGATTTTTACGTTAACATACATAGTGTGTGTTTGCAATATTAAGATTTACAATATGTATTATTTCATGTATTTAGTGTTATGAAAACAGTATTCCTAGAGCATGTTTTTTATTTGCTGCGTAATCTAACAAACACATGTACCATGGTGATTCTGGGGACCCCACACAGGTGATGGGAGGGGGACATTAATTCTACCACTTCATGAGGGAATGGTAAAGTTCTGGAAGAGTACATGAGATGGGAAACACTGCGTTGGCCGTTTATGGAAACTCTGGCCGTTTATGGAAAATCTGTCCCAGGACTGGCTATTACACACACTTCATAATCTTAACATTTTCCAATTTCCTTCTGTCTTCTGCAAAAGGTTAATCCCTGGAATGATACAAGATTAAACAGAGGTGAGAGAAATAAAGCAGCCTGGTTCAGGCTGAGGGAAGGAACTCAAGGACATTACTTATATACATGCCATTTTGGTTATTACCAAATTCTCAACACTATCTACCTGTGCCCATGGCCTTTGACTCTCAACTGTGATGAGTGTCCCAAAAAAGCATTTTGAAGTGGGAAGACACAAATCACTAAAGACAGTACCTTCCTAAAAATAGAAAAGAAAAAGGGGGATGAGGGGCTATTCCATTTGATCAATTTAGTAATTTGTGCTCAGTGACTAGGCAAATTACTAAATTCTGTATGTCTTAGTTTTCTTATCTATAAAATGAGAATGAGTCTAATATCTATCTTATAGTTATAATGGAGATTAAAATGTGTTAATCTGTAAAGCATTTAGAAGAATGCCTGACAGGTAATAAACTCTTAAAAAATATTTAATTACTATTATTGTTATTAGCAACTGTAGTAGCAGCAATAAAAATTTAACAACTCTTAATTGTTGGATAGTTAGAGCTCAGGTTCTTGATATAAATAATTCATTAGAACATTCAGTAGATAAATTTTTGTACACATGATCTGATTATTTCCTCAAAGTGTAATTGCTGTGTATGCATATGTTAAAGTTTTTGATACATATTGTAAACTTCAGAAAATTTGTTCCAATTCATTTACAGTTAACATTTTTAAAAAATGCCATTTTACCCACTCCTTTCACACAATTCTTAAGAATTGTCATTTTAAGATCCATATGTGAATTCATTGTTTCTTTAATTACTATGAGGCTGAGAATTCTTTCCATATGTTTACAGTTAATTGTATTAAATCTTTTGTGGGTTACATCCATTTCTATGAATTGAATTAAATCTGTCTAACAAAAGTTTAATTAATAAAATATAACTTATATTATACTTATATTTAATACATATTTTATATATCCCACATTTATTGTAATTTAAAAACTTTATTTCTACCATATTACTTTGTGTTTCTGTTTATAATACATACACATGTTACATAAATTTATTTTTTTTCTTATTTTCTCCCTTTTTGCTTTCTGCTAAACTGATTGAGTTTTCTTAATTCTCTTTTCTTACTTTGCTGCTGCTGCTTGGCAAGTTATATATTCTCTTTCTACTCTTTTAATGGTTAACTTTTAGTTTTTAATTTGTCTCTGATTTATTGAAGTCTGTGCTTAGTTATTCTTTCTGAGAAAATAAAAAAAAAAATGAAACCAGAACAGCAAAGGAAACCATCAACAAAACAACAAGAAGACCCACTACATGGGAGAACATATTTGCCAATGATATCACCAATAAGGGTTTAATCTCCAACATTTACAGGGAACTCATGAAACTTAACAATAGGAAGATAAACAATCCAATCAAAAAATGGGCAAGGGACCTAGATAGACACTGTTCGAAAGAGGACATACAGAAGGCCGAAAGACATATGAAAACATGCTCAAAGTCACTAATTATACGAGAGATGCAAATCAAAACGACAATGCAGTATCATCTCACACCTGTCAGAATGGCTATCATCAACAAATCAACAAACAACAAGTGTTGGAGAGGATGTGGAGAAAAAGGAACCCTTCTGCACTGCTGGTGGGAATGCAGACTGGTGCAGCCACTGTGGAGAACAGTATGGAGTTTTCTCAAAAAACTAAAAATGGAACTCCCATTTGACCCAGTGATCCTACTTCTAGGAATATATCCCAAGAAACCAGAAACACCAAGCACAAAGGACATATGCACCCCTATGTTCATAGCAGCACAATTCACCATAGCTAAGATTTGGAAACAGCCTAAGTGCCCATCAGCAAATGAGCGGATTAGAAAACTGTGGTACATCTACACGATAGAATACTATGCTGTGGTAAAAAAGAAGGAACTCTTGCCTTTTGCCACAGCATGGATGGAACTGGAGAGCATTATGCTAAGCAAAATAAGCCAGTCAGAGAAAGATAAATACCACATGATCTCACTCATTTGTGGATTATAGAGAACAACATAGACTGATAAACAGGGACAGACCCAAAGACTGAGAAACATCCATCAGACTATCACTCCCCAGAAGGAAAGTAGGGGAGGAAGGGGGTAAGGGGAAGAGATCAACAAAAGGACTTGTATGCATGCATATAAGCCAAACCAATGGACATGGACAACAGGGGGATGAGAACATGAGTGGGGGGGGGGATAAATGGGGGGGATAAGGACACATTTATAATACCTTAACTAATAAAGAATTAAAAAAATGAAACCAGACTAATATAAAAAATCAAATAGAAATTTTATAAATAAAAATAGAGTAATTGAAATTAAGTGATTCCTCTTGCACAGCATACAGCACTTGGGGTACTTTACTTTCTATCCCTCCTGACTCTCCTCAATCAAACATTTTGTTATTATCTAGTATTGTATTCCACTTTTTTGTACCTCTTTTCTAAAATATGTCATTGTTTTTCATGCAGATGATTCTTTTTTTTCTCCATAATTTTTTAAAAATTTATTTATTTATTTATTGACTAAAGTTTTACATATGTCTCCTTTTCCCCCAATTAAACCCCGACTCCCAGCCATTCCCACCCCGGGCAAGCCCTCACTGCTCCAGTGTCTTTGTCCATTGGCTATGCTAATATGCATGTATACAGGTCCTTTGGTTGCTCTCTAACCACCCCCTCCCCTACCATTTGTCTCTGGATCTATTCTTATTCATCAAATTATGTTGACCATTATATCCCACATATGAGTGAGATCATGTGATATTTATCTTTCTCTGACTGGCTTATTTTGCTTAGCATAATGCTCTCCAGTTCCATCCATGCTGTTGCTAATGGTAAAAGTTCCTGCTTTTTTATAGCAACATAGTATTCCATTGTGTAGATGTACCACAGTTTTTTAATCCACTCATCTGCTGATGGGCACTTAGGCTGTTTCCAAATCTTAGCTATTATAAATTGTGCTGCTATGAACATAGAGGTGCATATATCCTTTCTGATTGGTATTTCTGGTTTCTTGGAATATAGTCCTAGAAGTGGGAACACTGCATCAAATGGGAGTTCTATTTTTAAATTTTTGAGGAAACTCCATACTGTCTTCCATAGTGGCTGCACCAGTCTGCATTCCCACCAGCAGTGCATGAGGGTTCCATCCTCGCCAGCATTTGTTGCTTGTTGATTTGTTGATGATAGCTATTCTGACAGATGTGAGATGGTATCTCATTGTTGTTTTTTTGCATCTCTCAGATGATTAGTTATTTTGAGCATGTTTTCATATGTCTCTTGGCCTTTTGTATGTCCTTTTTTGAGAAATGTCTATTTAGATCCTTTGCCCATTTTTTGAGTGGATCATTTATCTTCCTTTTGTTAAGTTGTATGAGTTCTCTGTAAATTTTGGTGATTAAACCCTTATCAGAATTATCATTGGCAAATATGTTCTCCCATGCAGAGTGGGCCATCTTGTTGTTTTGTTGATGGTTTCTTTTGCTGTGCAGAAGCTTTTTATTTTGATGTACTTTCATTTGTTTATTTTCTCCTTAGTCGAGCTGTCTGTAAAGATATTGCTATGACATATGTCTGCAATTTTGCTGCCAATTTTGCCATCTTGTAGGATTTTTATGGTTTCCCATCTTACATTAAGGTTCTTTAGCCATTTTGAGATTGTTTTTGTGTATAGTGTAAGTTGATGATCTAGTTTCATTTTTATTACATGTATCTGACCAAATTTCCCAGCACCATTTATTGAAGAGACTATCTTGACTCCATTGTATGCTCTTGCCTCCTTTGTCAAATATTAATTGAACATAATGGCTTAGGTCATTTTCTGGGTTCTCTGTTCTGTTCCATTGGTCTATATGTCTGTTCTTGTGCCAGTACCAGGCAGTTTTGAGAACCGTGACTTGGTAATATAGCTTGATATCTGGTATTGTGATCCCTCCAACTTTGTTCTTCTTTCTCAGGATTGCTGTGGCTATTTGGGGCCTTTTTTTATTCTAGATGATTTTTTTGGAGAGTTTGTTCTAGATCAGTGATAGGAAACCTATGACATGCGTGTCAGAGGTGACACGCGAACTCATTTTTTTTGGTTGATTTTTCTTTGTTAAATGGCATTTAAATATATAAAATAAATATCAAAAATATAAGTCTTTGTTTTACTATGGTTGCAAATATCAAACAATTTCTATATGTGACACAGCACCAGAGTTAAGTTAGGGCTTTTTAAAATGCTGACACGCCGAGCTCAAAAGGTTCGCCATCACTGTTAGATCTTTGAATATGCCATTGGTATTTTAATGGGGATTCATGCGGATGATTCTTGTCTATATATACCTGAATGCTTACCAATGTCGTTGCTTATCATTGCTTCTTACATCATGTTTGTTTCTTCTGAATTTGATTGCTTCTTTTTGAAGAAAATCCTTTAGTAATTCCTTTATTAAGAGTTAATGGGCTAACTGCTCTCAGTCTTGGTTTTTCTGAAAATATCTTTAATTTTTACTCACTTGAACAATCATTTTAGAGTATATAAAAATAGAAATTGAGGGTTATATTCTTTCAGCACTTTGAAGCTATTATCTTGTTTTTTGGTTTTTATTACTGCTATTATAGTATATCTGCTATCAGTTTAAAGGATTTTCTCAATGGTTGCTTTTTTAAAAAAAAATATATTTTTATTGATTTTTTTACAGAGAGGAAGGGAGAGGGATAGAGAGTTAGAAACATCGATGAGAGAGAAACATTGACCAGCTGCCTCCTGCACACCTCCTGCTGGGGATGTGCCTGCAACCAAAGTATATGCCCTTGACCGGAATCGAACCTGGGACCCTTCAGTCCGCAGGCCAATGCTCTATCCACCGAGCCAAACCGGTTTTGGCAATGGTTGTTTTTTTTAAAAATTTGATTTTCAGAGAGAAGAAGGGGAAGAGAGAGAGAGAGAGAGAGAGAGAGAGAGAGATCAAACGCACTATGACCAGAGATCAAATCTGAAACCTAGGTATATGGGTTAAATTCCCACCACCTTTTAGTGTACAGGATGACATTCCAACCAACTGAGCCATAGTGGCCAGGGCAGGGCTCCGTGGTTGCTTTTAAGTTTTCCTCTTTGCCTTCTGATTTTCAGTTTTACCATGTTGTGTTCAGATGTGGACTTGTTTTATTTATTTAGCTTAGAGTGTATTGTGCTCCCTGAATCCACAGATTCATGTTTTTGATAAATTCTGAAAGTATTCAGTCATTTTTTTTTTTTTATGAATACTCATTCTCCTTAGTCTCTTGACTATTTCTTTCTGCAACTTCTACTAGGTGTGTTTGGAAGTTTCCATTCAATTTGAATATCTCTTAACTTCTATCTAGAATTTTCTATCTCTTCATCTGTATTGTGCATAATATAATCCTATATAATAAAAGCCTAATATGCTAAGTATCTGGTTGACCAGTCGGCCAATCAACCAGTCACTGTGACGTGCACTAACCACCAGGGGGCAGACACTCTGACTGGTAAGTTAACTTACTGCTGGGGTCTGGCTGATCAGGACTGAGTGAGATGGGCTGGACACGCCCTGGACCCCTCTTGAAATCCCTTCCTGGCTGGCCAACCTTCCGCATCTCTCCCTGGCACCAATCATGCATCAGTGGGGTTCCTTGGCCTGGCCTGCACCCTCTCACAATCCAGGGCCACTTGGGGGATGTTGGAGAGCCAGTTTTGGCCTGATCTCGCAGGCCAGGCCTAGGGACCCCACTGCTGCATGACTTCATGCACCAGGCCTCTAGTTTCCTCATATTTGCTTTCCAGTTCACTGATTCTCTTATCAGCATTGTCTAATTAAAAGAAACCTATTCACTGAGTTTTTAATTTCAATTATTTGATTTTTATTTCTACCTTTTCTATTTAGTTATTTTTCATTTTTCATATCTTTAATTTTTTCTTATGATTGATTTTCTTTTTGATATACATCATGTCAAATATTCTTATTTTTTAATCTATAAAGTTATCCAATTATCTGAAATTCTTGGGTTCTAATACTATTATTAGAACCCAAGTACTATTATAGCTCTTAATCATAACATATTATTTCTTCAGGCATTTTAAGAATTTTGATTGTGAGCTCATCCTCTATGAAAATATTGTGCAGCCCTAGTTCAGTGCTCTGATGACTTTTATTGGCTGGAACAATTTTAATATTCTTTTCTTAAGTTGGGCTTTCTTGAATCATGCTGTTAATGTAAAATTGAACCCAAAATGTGCATGAAATACAGTTATAAATTCCCAAGAAGGATTTTTTTTTCTGACTCCCAGTGCAGTAAGTGACACACAAACTTTCTTGTCATGCCTCTGTGATTTTATGTGGATAATTCTGTCGTCTAATCTTTTATTGAGGGTGTTGTTCTTTAGGGGCCCACAATTGCTGTCACAATCTTGATTCCCCTTACTTGCATCAAACTAAAGCTGTACCACCTGTTTTGGCAGGATTATTGATATTCAAGCCTCAAGATTTTGGGGACTGTCAACCCTACCTCTGGGGCATTCACAGTATTAGCTCATATGCTCCTACTCTGGTTTTTAGCTTACTCTTTATTTCTGACTTATGTGATTTCCTTTACTTTCCACCAAGCTGTACTTAAAATCATATTTGTCCTATTTGCATTGCCAAATATTTGTAATGGTTTAGTTTCTAGACAATTCTAGTAAAAATGGACACACAAACTCCCCTCTCCCCCACTTTTTATTTAGTTGCAGCTGCTATAATTTTTCCTGTACCATGTAATGAGTATGAAGACCCACCTGAATTCAGATGCAGTATCCCTGAATTATTAGGATGAAGGGAAAGCTTTTAAGTCACAAGAGAGCATGGATATGTGTTCTGGAGTTGTGTAATGTGGTGGCCTTGAGTGAAGGTCAAAAGGTGCAGCTAAAAAAAAAAAAAAGGTGCAGCTAAGTGGTATCACTAAGTCACTAAGAGGAAGGAAAAAAGTAATGACAGACTCATCTGAGCTTTGAAATGTAGCTATCATTCTGGAAACAAAAGTCCTTTGAAGAAACTGTACAAATCCAAGGTGTCATCAGCCTTGGACAGGGGAGCTTACATAATCTGCCTGGTGGAGGACACTGGTGAGATATGCAGATATGGGATACTCACCTTTTAGTCAGAAGCTGCTAGAAAAACAGTTTATGGCAGTTCTGCCTCTGAATCCGAATATAATGTGTTTCACTTCACAAGAAGATCTGTTATAGATGTCATGCCGGTGACATTTCGCAAGTAATGATAATTCCAATTTACAAAACTGCAAATGACATTTGTGCAAGGCCAGCCAATGAAGTCAGAATGGCAAACTTAATATAAGAAAAGATCATATGCAAAGGACCATTGGATTATTTTCTATTTTGAATGTCTCATCGGTACTTCCTGTGCTCCAGAGAAATGCTTGTTACTAATTAATTTTTTTTTAAAGTTAAAATGGAATGCAGTTTTAGAAGAGATAGTTTTAAGAAGAAAAATTTGATCTTAGAGTGACAAGCATTTTTATTAATTTCATTACAGAGAGCTTGGAATTAACTGAATCAGATAAAAGTTTTGGAAAAATTGATGTTCAGAAAAAGAACCAATAACCTTTCCAATAGGTTATTAGTTTGGGGCAGAATCTCTTTAACATAACAAGAATATTGAAGAGGGCCTAGAATTGCCCAGGAATGTGCTGGTGCCCCATATAGCATTATTTAATCAATCAGAAATTAATGCACATAGCTTTGTGGGGTTTCCTGGCCTCAGGTAATGTGGCAAAATGTGCTATTCTATAAAATCTGTGTTTGCCTTTTCTTCCTGAACAGACAGCTAGACTTGCTTTCCCAGACTTTCTTGCAATCAGTATGATCATATGACTGAGTGAATGTATGGAATGTGAGTAGGAAATATGTGTGAGTCACTTCCAGGTCTGGACTATAAAAACTTCACCCTGACTCACTGACATGCTCTTTTCCTCTTCGGGATGATTGGGGTGACAGTGCCCAGGCGACCTTGGAGGCTACATATTTAAGATGGTAGAGCCACCATCAGCTTGGACTCTTGTTTGATCATGTGGAGGAGAGCTGCCTACCTGAACTTCCAAAGAGGTTACATTTTTACTGTGTTAAGTCATTGCATGTCTGTATCTATTTTGTTATGACAGCCTAACCCAGCTGAACTCATGCAGACGATAACAAGGACACCAAGGATATTAGCCACCCATGAGACCTTGGTGTGTGTGTTTCCAGATACAATATAATGTTTTTCCCTAGTGTGACTTTTGAAAGGTGCTTGGCAGTGTCTCTGACCATAGTCTTCTGGAGAGGGGTCCTCTGCAGTCCCCCAGTCTCCCAGAGCCTGGAACCTGTGCTTGCTGTCTCTGTGTCACCCATGGCAGCCAGATCGTCAACCAGCAGTTGCTCTAAATGCATGTAGCTTCTGGATACCTGATTATTCAAATCCCTGATCATATGAAACTGGGCTATGTGTTTCCCTGACACACCTTCTTAGAACACTGGGTTTTATTTGAAGATTCAGAGGAGAAAGTATCATTTTCATATTAAAATAAACATTAATGGGAAGAATGAAAAATTGGATGAATTTCAAAGACCAAGTATAAGACTTCAAAGAAATTTCAAGTTTACATTTGCAGTTCTGGATCAAGTGCATAGACCTCCCCTGGGGGACTTGTCCACTGTGTTTTATTTATTGTTATTCTAAGGGTTTTTAGGTTTTAATCCAATGGCCAAATATTTTCTTCCAATTCAGTGAAGACATGTAATTCAAGGCTTGTCAGATTTGTTATTGGCCTCCTTTCTCTTACCATTCCCCTCCCGCCCTGCCCACACTTTCCAAAAAAGAAGGAAAGAGATAAATTTACTACCCAAGCATATAAACTATGAAGTAGCTTTAAATGTGCCTCTCAGATGAACACTGGGATGGGTCAGATTCCCTTTCAGTCTGTGGCCTCAGAGACCTCCCATCTTAGTTTCCCCTTCCAACCCCCCACTTGTCAGGAATGTGGGAGGAGTTCTCAGGCCCAGGTCCCACTGCATTTCTTCACTGTCAGTCCAGAAAGGCCTGAGCTTGTGAGCTGGAGTTGCATGTGATCTGACCACCTGGCACAGAATGTCCAGCTTCTGCTCTTAGAAGTCTTGTGTATAACACCCATTGTGGGCATTTTTTTTCTCTCCAAAAATGTGTGTCCCTCTTCTGATAGGCAGTGTATTTTCAGTTAGCACCCACTCGGGAAGGAAACAACTTCTGGATATGGCAGCATTTTAGCAAAGACCTTCTTACTTTCTGGGAGTGGACGCCCCAGCAGTTCATTCTGAGCTCATGGTCCACATCACTCTTACACATTCATAGTTCTGCCTTGTCGATGTCACCTTCTTCGATTTCTGGATGTGTGTTTACTTGACTCTGGTGAAGATTAAGCTCCTGGGGTCAGCTATGCTTCCAGAGAGAGCCAGAATGAAGTGGTGCTGTCACCTCACCTTCTGAGAGGTCCAGAGCAAAGCTGGAGTAAGGACCTTGACTGCAGCTGGGAGAGGTCCCTGTGGCTTGAATGGTGAGCCATGGCCAATATCAGAGGAGCAGGGACCAGACCAGCCGTGGGCAAACTACGGCCCACGGGCCGGATCTGGCCCGTTTGAAATGAATAAAACTAAAAAAAAAAAAAAAAAAGACCGTACCCTTTTATGTAATGATGTTTACTTTGAATTTATATTAGTTCACACAAACACTCCATCCATGCTTTTGTTCCGGCCCTCCAGTCCAGTTTAAGAACCCATTGTGGCCCTCGAGTAAAAAGTTTGCCCACCCCTGGACCAGACTCTCCAGGTCTCACTTCTGGGTGGGTTCTTTTGCAGGTAATATATATATATATATATATATATATATATATATATATATATATATATATATATATATGTAATTGATTTCAGAGAGGATAGAAACATCAGTGGTGAGAGAGAATCACTGATCAGCTGCCTCCTGCACGCCCCCTACTGGGGATTGAACTCGCCTGGGCATATGCCCTGACTGGAAATCAAACCATGACCTCCTGATTCATAGATCGACACTCAACCACTGAGCCACGCTGGCTTGTCCAGCTCTTCCAGGAGGATTGTGTGATGGAAGGATTAGGACCATGCTACAGGCAAACAGGAATGCTTTGACCGGGGTCTAAGTTCCTGAAACCTTTCCCCCATTTCTCCCTGGAATGAGGCCTCGTCTACATGTTTACCCAGTGTTGCCTCCTGGGCTTCACAAGATCTCAGGCTAAGCCAAGTCCAAGGAAGGTCCCACACTGGCTCAACGCCTGACCGTGTGGTCTCAAACAGGGCTTGACAGCTGTGCCTCTCACGGACCTTGGAGAGCTGAGCGGCACCTGTGTTGTCAGAGACCTGTGCCCATCTGCTATTCCTTTGGAGCTTCATGCCTCTTCTGGTCCTTCCCTGCTTTGGTGAGTCCCTCCTTATACCTGTGGTTCAGGTGACAGTTCATTCCTAGTTGTGTTTCTATTTCTTATTCTCCTTGTTGTTTTTCGGTGATATACAAAAGAAGAAAGGGGATCATGATACTTTCTCCAGCTCCTTCTGCCAAGTTTCTTTCTGTTCAGGCCACTCTAGGGCTGTGTACCAGTGATGGATACCTTACGTTAGACACCCCTGAAGAGATGGTATTAGTTCATTGTTGGTTGTCTAATATATAGTAAAATGAACACTTATTCATTTAGACCAGAAAAAGCATGTGTGGCTTCAGGCCTGGAACAGACTCAAGGGTGGAATAGAGGTGGCTTCAGCACTGGAGACGTGTCCTCACAAATCCCAGTCATGGTGTGTGTGTGCTGCAGCTCCACCGGCATCGCGTGGGAGGAACACATGCCCTTCTGTCCTGTGATAGATGGACTACAGAGGTAAGGGGGACCCACAGTAAGGCTATCTGAACTCATCTTTCATTCTGGCCTATTTCTTATCAAACCAGTAATGTCAAGGTGTAATCTGAGGGCCTCTATAGAGCTGCTCTAATGATGATCTGTGCTTTAGTCCTGTATTAAAACTATGTCCTAATTTCTTTTGGGTAAAAATTGATGCTTTTCACATGATCAATTTATCAGTGCTCCAACAAAGCAACTCTAACCATGCTGGTCATCCTGATCAGTTTTGCTTCTGCCAAAAATGGGGGCATTTAAAATAATGTATATTTTGCATCATGAAAGGAATCCACAGATTGAAAATTTGGGAAATCTCTGGCTTACCATATTCCTGTTATGTGGGAGCACAGGCAGGACTGAAGGTGGAATCGCCTGTGGGCTGGTTGCCAATGGTAATGTGAATGGGAAATGAGGCATCAAAAATGTCCCATGTGGTACACCTTATTACATGTGAGCGTGGCCGACCAATGAGAACATGACCAGGGAGTCAGCCAGGTCAAGGAAGAGCCTAGAATTTTCATAACCATGCCTTATTTTCTCTGGTGTAAAGCTGGGATAATAAGACCCTTTTTGAGTCTTAAATTTAAAAAATCTTAGATAAAATGCCTAGTATACTATTAAGGCTAAATAAGTGTTATTTATCTAAATGGAAAATTATAGTGTGGAACTACCACATCCAAAACAAAAGTTTACTATTAAGAATGGAAGATTGGGGTGAAAAAAACAGCCTTCTATTAAAATACATATTTTACAGGGTTATAAGAATAATATAGGATTCCAAGATTGCTGCAGAGTAACTGGAAGTGGCATCCACTTGCTCCCAGCACTAAACCAGATTTACAGGTAATTAAGAGCAATCAACCTGAAAAAGCAAGGAGTACAGAAGAAGCCACATAGAGACTGGTAAGAAGTATAGAGAGTGGAAAGGGAGAGCCCCCTCACGCAGGTGCAGTATGGCTGAGAAGCCGGAGATGTACCATGGTTGCAGAACTCCTTCCCCCGAGGTGCCCAGGGTCTCAACCCCACAGGAGGACCCCCAACTCAGAGCAACAAAAATGAGAAGAGGATACTGTGTGGCATCTGGTGGTGGGTCAGCGGCAATTCGGTCCACTTGGGAGACTTGTACTGCACCCTCCCAGGGAAAGAGCACTCCTAAAGTTACAGCGCCAGCCTGGAAAGTTCACTGTGGACTCTGACTGCTGGGGAGGCCACGCTGCCATACTCAGGGCCTGAAGAAGGGACTGCTGGCTATTCCCAGCCATGACTATAAGGGACCCTTTATTTTCCGGGGAGCTTTTGTTGTTTTTGTTCTCACCCAGGGATATTTTTTCCACTGATTTTTTTTTCTAGTGGAAGGAAGGGAGAGGGAGAAAGAGAGAGGGGAAAAAGGCAGAGAGAAACAATGATGTGAGAGAGACATATTGATTGTTTGTCTCCTGCAGGCACCCCAACTGGGTCCAAGGATCAAATCTGCAACCTAGGTACATGCCTTGACCAGGAATTGAATCTGTGACCCTTTGGTGAGTGGACCAACTCTAACCATTTGGAAACACCATCCAGGACTGTTTTGGGGGGAGGCTTTTGGTGGAGACCCAGACAGTGACTAACCTGTATGGCTTGGAAAAGAGGAACAGTCTTCCCCCCCTCAAGCGCACATCCGCACCCATTCCACAATCTGTTGTGCCACTTGGCCTGCCCTGTCCTGCTGGGTTTGGCAGCACAGGGAAGCTGGACCTTTTGCTCCATCCTTCTGGGTTCGGAGCCTGAGCACAGCTGGGACTTTCAGCCTTACCCTGCTGAAACCAGCCATGCAGAGAGATCAGATTGTCAGGTAGGGCTGACCTTGGGCCCATCCTACTTGGTTTGGCAGTGCAGGGTTTGGGGTGGGGAGTGGGGAGCTGCACAGAGTTAGGATTTCTGGACTGTGTCTCCCAGGGAGACTTCTTCCTGGATGCTGAGGAGTGAGTACTGGACTGTGTGGCTGCATTGCAGGGAGGCAAATCCAGGCTTCCGTATGAGTTAAGCCTGCACTACCCCTGGAAGGAGAAGTGCCTGCTCCCCTCCTACAAATTGCAGGTATCACCCCCAATGGGAGACTGTTTGGATCAGCCTTGGATACCCCTGCAGGGTGCAGTTCCATGGGGGAAGGGAGAGTAGCTCAGAATGAGGACATTCAAAGTGTGAGACCATCAGCAGCTATTGTTTGGGACCAGGACAAAGTGCTTAGCCTTCTTCTGCCAGTTGGGCCAGCAGCATCCTCAATGGGAAACACTTTTGATCCATCCCCCTGAACTCAGGGTGGCTGAGTTTTCTTCTGCAAAAGGGATAGAAGGCTTTACCCTACCTGAACCTGCAGTGAGCCTTTTTAGGGGGAACTGGAGTTAGAGACTCTGGCAGACTGAAGGGTTTTGCTTTAAACTGGGGGCTACTTCCCCTCATTCAGTGCCTGACTGCTAATCTCCAAGTAGGGGACCCACTAGCTCATCTGGGCTAACCTGGGCTCATCCTGTAGTCTCTATTTGGGAGACTCTGGAAGAAGACCAAGTAACCTCATGGGGTAGGGGCGTTGCTGACAGGTAGAGGCAAAGCTCAGGGAGCCTTGGTCCTTTTACAGATCTGCTACCAGCTCTAAGCTGGAAGAAGCTAACCCTTTTACACAGATTGGCCCCTCCCACACCTATTCAGGTCCAGTACATGCAGACCCAAACAGTGAATAGCATGGTAGCTATAGACAGGTAGCCCAAGACTGGTTATATACAATGCCTGACAGTGACCTGTACCTGACCCTACCCAAGTGGACCTAGGACAAACACAACCAGTGGTGGGCTTCAGACGACACCAGAGCTTGACACAACCAGCCACATAAGTGGCACAACCAAGGGGGAATTCCAGCAAGCACCAGACCCTTCTGAGAACAACCCAGCCACAGAGGGTAGCCCCTGCACAGCATCTCATACATGGTGATTGAGGTTTAGCCTTATAATAATACAGCCTGAAGAATTAACTCCACTCACAAAAGGGCCAACAGCATTCAGCCTCACTACAGCATATAATCCACAAGAAACATTCCTGGGGGATAGAGCTCAGGTGATCAGAGAGATAGTGCCACTGAGCGCAACGAGACACCTAAAGACTGTACCTGCACAGCAGCTTGAACACCATGGTGGAGTTGAGCCTCACAGTCAGCCTGAGGTTAAATACCAACCAAGAATGGGCCAACAGCAATCAAGAACTAATTAATAACAGGAGGACCCACATAACCCACACAAGGGATATTCCTAGAGCACCCAGCTCAGAATATCAAGGAGACTGCTCCACTGATTCCCACAGGACATTGACTACATAAGACCACCCCACGAAGACTAGAAGTCATAGCAGTTCTGTCTAATATATATAAACAAAAACAAAGAGGCAGCCAAAATGGGGAACAAAGAAAAAGACCTAAAATAAAAGAATAAGAGGAATATCCAGAAAAAGAGCTAAATGAAATGGAAACAAGCAATTTATAAGATATAGAGTTCAAAGTAATGGTGATAAAATGCTCAAGGAACTTAGCGAGAACTAAAGTACATAGAAACCATAAAAAAGAACCAGTCGGACAATACCATATCTGACATCAAGAATACAATGGAAGGAGTAGCAAGCTCTGAGGTTTTTAGTGCCACTGTTATGGTTCATCCCCTAAACTGCATCATTGCTGTGTCCCAGAACATGGGCATCAGCAAGAATGGAGACCTGCCTTGCCCCCTACTCAGAAATGAATTCAAGTATTTCCAAAGAATGACCACAACCTCTTCAGCAGAATGTAAACAGAATTTGGGTAGGAGGACCTGGTTCTCCATTCCCGAGAAGTATTGGCATTTAAATGACAGGATTAATTTAGTTCTCAGTAGAACCTCTGAAAGGAGCTCATTTTCTTGCCAAAAGTCTGGATGATGCCTTAAAACTTATTGAGGAACCAGAATTAACAAATAAAGTGGACATGACTTGGATAGTGGGAGGCAGTTTTGTTTATAAGGAAGCCATGAACAAGCTTGGCCATCATAGATTCTTTTTGATAAGGATCATTCAAGATACATTTTTCCCCCCCAGAAATTGATTTGGAGAAATATAAACATCTCCCAGAGTATCCAGGTGTTCTTTCTGATGTCCAGGAGGAAAAAGGCATTAAGTACAAATATGAAGTATATGAAAAGAATGAGTAATGTGAAGGTGTTTTCTGATTCATTTCAAGTTGTTCCCCATCCCCTCCAAACAATTATGTGTTTAACATTAGAGAAAGATATTTCTGTTAATTAGATATATGAATAATTATTTCTAAAAAAAAGAGAGAGAAAATACAAAGGGAAAAATAAAGAGGTTGGATGAAGCAGAAAATTAAATCAGCAATTTGGAAGGCAAGGTAGAAAAAACATCCAATCAGCAGAAAAAAAAATTAGAAAGAATGAGGATAGTTTAAGGGACCTTTGGGACAGCATGAAACCTAACAACATCCGCATCACAGAGGTAATGGAAGGAGAAGAAAGTGAGCAAAACATAGAGATGTTTGAAGATATCATGACAGAGAACTTCCCTAACCTGGGGATAGAAAATGTCACATAAGTTTAAGAAGCACAGAGAGTCCCAAGCAAGATGAACCCAAACAGGCCCACAGCAAGACACATTAAAATGGCAAAGGTTAACGATAAAGAGAGAATCTTAAAGGTAGCAAGAGAGTCCCCATAAAACTGTCAGTGAATTTCTCAAGAAAAACACTTCAGGCCAGAAGGGATTGGTATGAAGTATTCAAAGTACTGAAAAGCAAGTACTTGCAACCAAGATTACTTTATCCAGCAAGGCTATCATTTAAAATTGAAGGAGAAACAGAGAGTTTCACAGACAAAAAAACAAAAACAAAAAACAACTGAAGGAGTTCATTATCATCAAACCAGTAATGCAATAAATGTTTAATGGACTGTTTTAAAAAGAAGAATTAGAGAGAGATAGAAATGTAGCTATAAAGAAAAAAATGGCAATATAGAAATACATATTAATAATAACCTTAACTGTAAATGGATTAATGCTCCAATCAAAAGACATAGGGTAGCTGAATAGATTAGAAAACATCACCCATATATATGCTGTCTACAAGAGACCTACATCAGAACAAAAGATTCATACAAGCTAAAAATGAAAGGATAGAACAAAATATTCAATGTAAATTTTTAAAAAGCAGCTGTAGCAATATTTATATCTGACAAAATAGACTTCAAAACCAAAGCCATGACAAGAGACAAATGCATTCACAGCATAATAATAAAGGGATCAATAAAAAAGAAGATATAATCTTTGTAAACATATATGCACCAAATATAGGAGCACAAAAATATATTTTTAAAACCTTGATGGATTTTAAGGGTGAGATTGATAGAAATACAGTCAAAGTAGGGAATTTTAACTCCCATTGTAACCACTGGATAGATCTCCCATGTAAAAAACAAAACAAAACAATGACCTTAAATGACACACTAGATCAGGTGGATTTAATTTAAATTTACAGAACATTTTATTTCAAAGCAGCAGGATATACATTCTTTTCAAGTGCACATGGAACATTCTCAAAGATAGACCAAATGTTAGGACACAAAATAAGTCTTAACAAATTCAAGGAGATTGAAATAGTATCAAGCATCTTCTTGATTACAATGGCATGAAACTAGAAATCAAACACAATAAAAAAGCTAAAAATTATTCAAACACATGGAGGCTAAATAGCATGTTATCAAACAATGAATGGGTTACCAATGAGATCATGGAAGGAGTAAAAATGTACCTGGACGCCCTAGCTGGTTTGGCTCACTGGATAGAGCATTGGCCTGTGGACTGAAGGGTCCTGGGTTCGATTCTGGTCAAGGGCACATGCCTGGGTTGTGGGCTCAATTCCCAGTAGGGGGCATGCAGGAGGCAGCCTATCAATGATTCTCTCTCATCATTCATGTTTCTATCTCTCCCACTCCCTTCCACTCTGAAATCAATAAAAACATATATATTTTTTTAGAAATGTACCTGGTAACTAATAAAAATGAACACAACAACTCAAACTTTACAGAACACAGCATAAGTAGTCCTAAGAGGGAAGTTTATAGCATTACTAGTGGCTCTGTGCACAAATTCGTGCACATTAAAAGGAAATTAATTAGAAATATTTTAATATCACTATTCACCCTTTCTCTATAATAGAAGTGCCAACCAAATTCACGATCGACAATGACAGATCGAAACACACACACATGCGCTTGGTTCCAGCGAGAACTTTATATGTATCATGCATGCGCAAGTCAACTTAGCCTTGTATATACTAGAGGCCTGGTGCACGAATTCATGCACCCATGGGGTCTCTCTGCCTGGACTGTGGGATTGGGCTGAAACCGGCTCTCTGACATCCCCCAAGGGGTCCCAGATTGCGAGACGGTGCAGGCCAGGCCAAAGGACCCCACCGATGCACTATCGGGGCCGGGGAGGGATGCAGGAGGTATGAATGACATCAGTATAGGAGAGGAAAAAGAATCCAAAAGAAGGTGAAAGGATTGGAACTTTATTAGAAAAAAAGAGCATACACATTCTCTTTGGAGAGGAAGATATGTTTTAGGACATACCTCCTGGGATTGCTCTGAGGGACCTGAGAAGTTTAAGGCACCAGCTCTGAATCAAGTTCACTGAGGGTTCCCCAGGGGGAGCTCTGCGAGTTGCATCCACTGGCCAGAGCAGTTCCTGCAGTGTCTGTAGCTCTGGCTGGGAACCACAGCTCCTGAGTAAGAGGAGACCGCTCTCCATCTCTTGCTTCCATCTGAGGTCAGGTCTTCTCTATGGAGCTGACAGCACAGGCCACCTGCACTGTGGCCAAGACAATGGCAGGCCCTATGGAAGCACTTAACTGCAGAACTTCTCCAGAGGTTCCACAATTTTTTGTGACTCCACAGATGTCAGAGAGCAAGATCTGTTCTTTGACATTTGTTCCCCAGTCCTCAGAAGGACCCAAATCAAACCAGGAAGTCAGTTGTCCAGTGGTTCTTTGGACCTCATTGCATAAAATTTATGTTTTTAAGGGTTCTTTTCCTCCAAAGAATGAAAATGCTTTATAGACTTCATGTAGCAACCTCATCAGAGGTCAGAGGAGATGTGACATTCATGCATGTGATACACAGGGAAATGCAGGCAAGGGTGTGCACAATAAGCCAGGACTTTTAAATCTGCCACTCCAGGATTTTACCTCTTGCTTTTCTATTGTCTTGCAGCTATGTGACCTTAGTAACTTATTTTCCTTGAGCATCACTTTCCTTGTGTGTAAAAGGAATAGTAACATTCTATTACAGGCTGTCGTGGAGAGTATGGGGCTAGTGTATATCAAGTGTCCAGCACAACTAGCTCCTATCTCTCTCAGGTTCCTAAGCACAGTCTCAGCATCATCAGAAAGCATTCAGGCATATCCGTGATGGGGATGCTTTGCAGCATTGCCTTGTTCCTACATGCAGTTTGTGCACAAAAAGTCAGAACGACATCTTCATTTGTGGGCATTAAAAACTGAGAGCTTCTCTCCAGGAATTTTCTGTCCTTATGGTGGATTTAAGTTCGGGCCATTGGCACATTTTCTCTGATACTTGGCAAAGGGTATCCTGGGGGTCACTACAAATTGAGAATGTCCTGGAGCCTGAAAAGCCTCTGCTATGTCTTAGATTTGGCCAGTGTTCTCCATACCTTAAATGCCTCCTCATTCTAAGAAGAATTCCAGGCAATCTACAGAACTGCAACCAAATGTAAGGTAACAAACCATGTAAAACTGGTCCCTAAGATGCAGGGCCTTATAGATCAGGCTGCTAGGGTGGGCTTTGAATTTGGCTCTGAACATTTCAGCAGCCCGTGTGAAAAGGAAGATATATCTAGTAAGCTTGTGATTCTATGCACAAATATTCATCTAGCCAAGCCATGTTCCCAGAAGCATAAAGTGTTTTAGGTTGTATTGAGTGTGTACTAGTATATATTTGCCACCATCAAACCCTTGGGACTTTTGTGGAAATGGGTGCTTATTGGGTTATACAAAAACAACTATCTTATGCCTGAACTCAATTCATTTGTGAAAACAAATTTAAGAAAAGTTTCAGTGGAAGATATCCTGAAGAGATTTCATGGGAAGAAATGAAGTGCCAGGGTGCCCTGGCCTGTTTTCTTCTCTGAAGGGCTCTTCAACCAGCACCCATAAGTCTTATCTACCCTTCATTGCATAGCGAAGCACAGAAATACAAATATGGGGTTTCCTATCCAAAAGATATGTGTTTTAAAACAGCTAGCTTTGACCATACCCTTTCAAAGTTATTGAGGTTTTTCCTTATAATATATTAAAAATAGTCAGTCTAGCAGGGAACTTGAAAAAATACAGTAGTTTTCCCTTATCCATGGTTTTACTTTCCATGGTTTCCGTTACTACAGCCTGAAAATATTAAATGAAAAATTCCAGAAATAAGCAATAAGTTTAAACTGCCTTTGTCTCTGGGTAGTGTGAAGAAATCTCCTGCTGTCCAGCCCTGTCCTGCCTGGGACATGAATCATACCTTTGTTCAGAGTCTCTACACTGCAGATGCTCCCCAACCATTAATCATCTAGTAGTTAGTATGGGTGATACAGATCAACTGTTGTAGTCTCACAGTGCTCGTGTTTAAGTCATCCATATTTTACTTAATTTTCCCAAAGTACAAAAGCAGTGATGTTGGCAATTCAGATATGCCAAGGAAAAGCTATAAAGTGCTTCCTTTATGCAAAAAGGTATGTATGTGTAGGAAAAATACATAGTATATATAGTGTTTAGAACTATTTGCAGTTTTAGGCATCCACTAGAGGACATAAAATGTATCCCCATAGATAAGGGGGCCTATTGTATGTAATCCAAGTTGATGCTGTGAAACCATGATTCTTTGTGCTTAGCTGGGAATCTCTCTCTCTTTTTAAAAATATTTATTGTTGAGAGTATCACAGATGTCCCCCTGCTTCCCCCCATATCCTACCTCCAGCAGTTTCCACCCTAACCCAGGTCTTCACCACTCTATTGTTTGTGTACATAGGTAATGCATCTATTCATATAAATTCATAGTCTCTTCCTGCTTCCCCTTCCCCCATTCCCTCTGAGATTCATCAGTCTATTCCATGTTTCCATGCCTCTGGTTCTATTTTATTCATCAGTTTATTTTGTTCATTAGAGTCCTTGTTTGTTTATTTTGATATTTTAGATACAATTGTTGAAAGATGTGTATTTATTGCCAATTTATTGTCCATATTATATTATTTCTTCTTCTCCTCCTCCTTCTCCTCCTTCTCCTCCTCCTCCTCCTCCTCCTCCTCCTCCTCCTCCTCCTCCTCCTCCTTCTTCTTCTTCTTCTTCTTCTTCTTCTTCTTCTTCTTCTTCTTCTTCTTCTAATTCTTCTTCTAATTCTTCTTCTTCTTCTTCTTCTTCTTCTTCTTCTTCTTCTTCTTCTTCTTCTTCTTCTTCTTCTTCTTCTTCCTTTTCTTCTTAAACAATACCCTTCAACATTTCATGTAATACTGGTTTCGTAGTGATGAACTCCTTTAGCTTTTTCTTGTCTGTGAAGTTTTTTTATCTGGCCTTCCATTCTAAATGGTAGCTTTGCTGGGTAGTGTAATCTTGCTTCTAGGTCCTTGCCATTCATCACTTTGAATATTTATTGCTACTTCCCTCTGGCCTGCAATGTTTCTGATGAGAAATTAGATGACAGTCATATAGGCACTCCCTTGTAGATAACTAACTGCTTTTATCTTGTAGCTTCTAAAATTCTCTTTGTCTTTAACCCTTGGCATTTTAATTATGATGTGTCTTGGTGTGGGCCTCTTTGGGTTCCTCTTGTTTGGGACTCTTTGTGCTTCCTGGACTTATAAGTCTATTTCTTTCACCAGGTATTGGAAGTTTTCTGTCAGTATTTCTTCAAGTAGGTTTCCAATATTTTACTCTCTTCTCCTTCTGGAACCCACATAATGTGAATGTTGGTATGCCTGAAGTTGTCCCAGAGACTCCTTACTCTATCTTTATATTGTTGGATTTTATATTTTTCATTTTTGCCCTTCTTATTGGGTGTATTTTGCTTCTCTATATTTCAAATTACTGATTTAATTCTCAGCATCCTTTATTCTACTGTTGAATTACTGTAAATTATTCTTTATTTCAGTATGCTTATTTTCTGACTGGTCCTTTACATGTCTTTGAAATTCTCACTAAGATCCTTGAAATTCTCACTAAGTCCCTTGAAGCTCTCATTAAGATCCTTGAGCATATTTATAACCATTGTTTTGAACTCTGCATCTAGTACTTTTCTTGCTTCCATTTCATTTAGTTCTCTTTTTGGAGATTTCTTCTGTTCTTTCATTTGTGACATGATTTTTTTAAAAAATATTTTTATTGATTTTTTACAGAGAGGAAGAGAGAGGAATAGAGAGTTAGAAACATCGATGAAAGAGAAACATCGATCAGCTGCCTCTGGCACACCCCCTACTGGGGATGTGCCAGCAACCAAGGTACATGCCCTTGACTGGAATTGAACCTGGGACCCTTCAGTCTACAGGCCGATGCTCTATCCAGAGCCATTTGTGATATGTTTTATTGTCTCCATATTTTGGCTGCTTCCAGTGTTTGTTTCTTTTTTTTTAAATTAAATCTTTATTGTTCAGATTATTACATTTGTTCCTCTTTTTCCCCCCATAACTCCCCTCCTCCCAGTTCCCACCCCACCCTCCCCCCTCACTCCCCACCCACTGTCCTCATGCATAGGTGTACGATTTTTGTGCAGTCTCTTATCGCATCTCCCACACCCCTTTCCCCCCCAAGACTAGTCAGTCCATTCCCTTTCTATGTCCCTGATCCTATTATAATCAACAGTTCATTCTGTTCATCAGATTATTTATTCACTTGATTCTTAGATTCTCTTGTTGATAGATGCATATTTGTTGTTCATAATTTGTATCTTTACCTTTTTCTTCTTCTTCCTCTTCTTAAAGGATACCTTTCAGCATTTCATATAATCCTGGTTTGGTGGTGATGAACTCCTTTAGCTTTTCCTTATCTGTGAAGCTCTTTATCTGACCTTCAATTCTGAATGATAGCTTTGCTGGGTAAAGTAATCTTGGTTGTAGGTTCTTGGCATTCATCACTTTGAATATTTCTTGCCACTCCCTTCTGGCCTGCATATTTTCTGTTGAGAAATCAGCTGACAATCGTATGGGTATTCCCTTGTAGGTAACTAACTGTTTTTCTCTTGATGCTTTTAAGATTCTCTCTTTGTCTTTTGCTCTTGGCATTTTAATTATGATGTGTCTTGGTGTGGTCCTCTTTGGATTCCTTTTGTTTGGGGTTCTCTGCGCTTCCTGGACTTGTAAGTCTATTTCTTTCACCAGGTAGGGGAAGTTTTCTGTCATTATTTCTTCAAATAGGTTTTCAATATCTTGCTCTCTCTCATCTTCTGGCAACCCTATAATTCGGATTTTGGTATGCTTAAAGCTGTCCCAGAGGCTCCTTACACTATCTCCGTATTTTCGGATTCTTTTTTCATTTTGCTTTTCTGGTTGGATGTTTTTTTGCTTCTTTACATTTCAAATCTTTGACTTGATTCTTGTGCTCCTCTGGTCTGCTGTTGGGAGTCTGTATAGTATTCTTTATTTCAGTCAGTGTATGCTTAATTTCTAGTTGGTTCTTTATCACAACACTGAGGGTCTCATTAGACTTCTTGAGGATCTCACTATATTTATCGGTGGTCTCACCAGTCTTTTCGAGGGCCTTACTAAATTTGTCAGAGGCTTCTAGACAGTTCTTGAGAGACCTTAAAAGTGTGGTTTTGAACTCTATATCCTCCATTTCTGTCATTTGTATCCTGTTTCTTTGTCTCCGCATTTTTTATGCTTTCTTGGTGCACCCCCTTGTCGTCTTTGTGCGCAGTCTTGTTGTAGTTAAGCCTTGATTGTTGTAGGTAATACTGTGGGGGGATTTGACCTCCAGGCCACTGGCTTTGAGAATCAGCTCTGTCTGCAGTGGGAGAACTTCTGTCCTCTAGAGAGGTGCTAATCTAGCCTTTGCCTGAGGCTATCCTGCAAATGCCTCTGTGCAAGGCTTGGGCAGGGCAGGACCCAGGGTATCAACAGGGTGGGCGGAGCAAGCAGTTATGGCTGCTCTCAGTCCCATCCCCAGAGGCTCTGCCTCTCAGAGTCCCAGCAACCACTACAAACCTCAGAGAGAAAGCTGCCCTCGAGTTCCGACCAATGCCAGACAGTCCCGCTTCTCCCGTTTGAGTCTGGGCCCCCAGAGACTCGCCCGGAACTGGAGCTCAGAGCCTGAGACTCCCTCCCAATTGAAACAGACAACCGCACCCTCAGCCGCCAGCCCGCTCCGCACGCGCCTCTGCACCTTTGTATTTTCCGCACTGCGCCTCCTCTGAGTCTCAGTATGCTTTTCTCTTTCCTTCTAGTTGTAGAATTTCCCCTCAGCCAACCTTCCTGTGGTTCTGGGTGATGTCCATTTCATCTTTTAGTTGTATTTTTGAAGTGGTTGTGCGAGGCAGCAATCTCTGGTGTTTACCTATGCCGCCATCTTGGTTTCTCCTGTGTTTGTTTCTATGTATTAGGTAGAACTGCTATGTCTCTTGGAATTGGTAAAGTGGCCTTGTGTAGTAGGTGTCCTGTAGGGCCTAGTGGCTCAGCCTTCCTAGTCACCTAGCTGAGCAATCTAGGTCTGCTCTTGTGTGGGCTGTGTGCACTGTCTTGCTGTAGTTGAGCCTTGTTTGCTGTTGGCATGATACTTGTGTCAGTGTATATTGGTAATCTTGTATTGTCTGAAGCTGTCCACTGGGTGCACCAGCTCTGGGGCCTCCAAAGAGGTGCAAAGTCAGCCACTTCCTGGAGTACCTGGCAGGAGCTACAGAGAGATCTTCAGATGGCTGTTACTTACGTTGGGCTTGTAAGTGCCCACAAGAGGCCAAGCAATGAAGCAAGGCAGGCTGCTGCTAGTGCCAGGCCTTGGGCTTCTTCTTAATAAGTATGGGACAGCTGACACCAGCTGCTGCTTGTTTGAGAGATTTTAGGGAAGTCTGAAGCCTGAACCAGGACAGGCCATTCATATGGGAAAGCCACTGCAAACAGCTTGGGTGGGGCTGAGAATTTGGTGGGACAGGGTCTCAGTGATTCACCAGGGTTGAGCAAACAGTGTGAACTAGGTTAATGGAAACTCAGATATGGCTTCCAGTCAGCTCTGTGGTGGGGAAGATATCAGCATAGGAAAAATGACCCCTGTAAGCTCTCCTGTCAGAGAGAAAGACACCCCTGACTTCTTGACCTGTTGCCAGACAATTCCTGTATGTCCCTGGATATCCCCAAGCTGCTTCCCCAACACTGGAGCTCAGAGGTAGCAAGTCCATGCAAGTTCATGCACTGGCCCTTTAAGAGGAACTCCCTGAGTCTCCAGCAACCTCCATGTCACTCAGCCACAATCCCTGCTACTTTTTACAGCCCAAAGTTATGAAGAATTCTGTTCCCAGCTATGGAACCCTGGGATGGGGGAGTGGTGTGGGGCTTGGAATCTTGCTCAGCAGCCAAAATATCACCCTGAGTAAAAACACACCACATGTGGGTGTCGGACCAGCTGTTCTGTGCCTACCAGTCTCAATGTGCATTCTTCTTTACTTCTCTAGTTACAGTACTTCCATTTAGTCAGCTTTCAAGTGGTTCTGAATGATGATTGGTCTGTATTTTAGTTGTAATTTTGATGTGGTTCTGGAAGGCATTGAATACCTGCATTTACCTATGCCACCATCTTCGTTCTCTGGCTGGGAATTTCTTAAGGTTACATGTGGGTCTTCAAATCCCCAGTAACAGAAAAGGCTCCTTTGGGAAAGTCTAGGCCTGAAAAACCTGAGTGAACTCTGGACAGAGTAATTGCCAAGTATTTCTTTGTAATGCTGTGGAGGTGGGAGAAGGGAGCAGGAGGTAATCAAGTATGTGGTGAGAGAGGGCAGAGACCGGTGAAAAAATCAGAACACACTGTGAAGCCACAGAGAGTCCCCAATCAGCAACAATAGCCAAAATACTCTCCAGGAAACTGAGAAATATCACTCTCATGCATTAAGTTATTTTAAGCTTTCATCTCAGAGCCCACCATTTCTTCCTTCAGTTACACATTCCTACTCCTCTGCTCACCCTGCAGCCTTCTCTCCTGGTTATGCAATTGACATATTGTCCTGCTGGGTTTTTCAAGGGCAAGCCCTATTAACTTTCCTTTGTTCTGAAAGAAGATCCTTTCCTCCTGCAAGCTCTCCCTCCCTGGAACTGTGGCTCCCCTGGAAAGTTCTTGTTTTTGTAGTGCTTTCTCAGGAGGACGCGGATCAGGTTTGCCTTGTTAAATTAATGAGGCACACTTAGAATCACAGATTGAACCTTGACAGTGACGGGGCTATTCCTCCTCAGCTGTGGAGGAAGTTACTATTCTTATCTAAGAACACTGATCAATCTTTTCTCTTTCCTGCAGCAACTTGACTCGATTTTTCAAAGATGTTATCATTAATACTTCTTCCCAGCTTCTTATTTTGAAATTTTTCAAACTTGCAAAAAAAAAAAAAAAGTTAAGAATCAGGTAATCGCTTAACCAAAATCACCTTTTGCTTGCTCTGTTTTTCTGTCACTCTTTTTCCTTCCCTTTTTTTCTTCAGAAATATTTAAAAGAAGGTTGTAGTCATCACAACAGTTAACCTCTAAATAAATACGTCAACATGAATCTCCTTAGAATATTTTCCTATATATCTATAATATCATTATCATTACTAACAAAATGAACATTTAATTACATTATTCCATATGTAGCCTATATTCTTTTGTTTAATTTAGGATCCTATTAAGGGTCAAGCCCTATGTGAGGCTGTTATCAGTCTTAAGTTTCTTTATGATACAATATTCAATTTATTTTATGTCTTCATTACACTATTTTTTTATTGTTTAAAGTATTACAAACAGTAGTACATATGCACATATGTCTCTTTTTTTCCACCATTGACCTCCCCCACCCCACGGCACATGACCTCACCTTCCCTCCCCCCAACCGCCTCCAATGTCTGTGTCCATTGGTTATGTTTATATGCATGCATACAAGTCCTTTGGTTGATCTCTAATGCCCCACCAAAAACCCTCCCCTGCCTTCCCACTGAAGTTTGACAATCTGTTAGATGCTTCTTTGCCTCTGGATCTGTTTTTGTTCATCAGTTTATGTTATTCATCATATTCCAAAAATGAGTGAGATTATGTGATATTTATCTTTCTCTGACTGGCTTATTTCGCCTAGCATAATACTCTTCAGTTCTATCCATGCTGTTGCAAATGTTAAGAGTACCTTCTTTTTTACAGCAGCGTAGTATTCCATTGTGTAGATGTACCAGTTTTTTAATTCACTCATCTGCTGATGGGCACTTAAGCTGTTTCCAAACTTAGCTATGGTAAATTGTGCTGCTATGAACATAGGGATGCATATATACTTTCTGATTGCTGTTTCTAGTTTCTTGGGATATATTTCTAGAAGTGGATCACTGGGTCAAATGGCAGTTCCATTTTTAGTTTTTTGAGGAAACTCCATACTGTTCTCCACAGTGGCTGCACCAGTCTGCATTCCCATCAGCAGTAATCCAGGACTTCTTTTTCTCTGCATGCTCACCAGCACTTGTCATTTGTTGACTTGTTGATGATAAGCCATTCTGACAGTTGTGAGATGGTACCTCATTGTCATTTTGATTTGCATTTATCGGATGATTAGTGACTTTGAGCATGTTTTCATATGTCTCTTGGCCTTCCTTGTGTCCTCTTTAAAAAAGTATCTATTTAGGCCCGTTGCCCATTTTTTTAATTGGATTGTTTATCTTCCTTTTGTTAGGTTGTATGAACTCCCTGTAAATGTTGGAGATAAAACCCTTATCAGTAATAACATTGCCAAATATGTTCTCCCATGCAGTGGGCTTTCTTGTTGTTTTGTTGATGGTTTCTTTTGGTGTACAGAAGCTTTTTATTTTTATGTAGTCCCATTTGTTTATTTTCTCTTTAGTTTCTATTGCCCTAGGAGCTGTATCAGTGAAGATATTGCTTTGGCATATCTGAGATTTTGCTGCCTGTGGTTTCCTCCAAGATTTTTATGGTTTCCCATCTTCTGTTTAAGTCCTTTATCCATTTTGAGTTTATTTTTGTGTATGGTGTAAGTTGGTCGTCTAGTTTCATTTTTTTGCAGGTAGCTGTCCAATTTTCCCAACACCATTTATTGAAGAAACTGTCTTGACTCCATTGTATGTTCATGCCTCCTTTGTCAAATATTAATTGAGCATAGTGGTTTGGGTCAATTTCTGGGTTCTCTGTTCTATTTCATTAATCTATATATCTATTCCTGTGCCAGTGACAAGCAGTTTTGAGAACAGTAGCTTTGTAATACAGTTTGATATCTGGTATTGAGATCCCTCCTACTTTGTTCTTCTTTCTCAGGATTGCTGCAGCTATTTGGGGTCTTTTTTATTCCAGATGAATTTTTGGAGAGTTTATGATAGGTCTGTGAAATATGCCATTGGTATTTTAATGGGGAGTGAATTAAATCTATAAATTGATTTGGGTAATATGGACTTTTTTTATCATCTTTTTATTTTTATTTTTTATTTATTTATTTTTGTTGTTTTTTATTAAATATTTATTGTTCAGATTATTACATTTGTTCCTCTTTTTCCCCCCATAACTCCCCTCCTCCCAGTTCCCACCCCACCCTCCCCCCTCACTCCCCACCCACTGTCCTCATGCATAGGTGTACGATTTTTGTGCAGTCTCTTATCGCATCTCCCACACCCCTTTCCCCCCCAAGACTAGTCAGTCCATTCCCTTTCTATGTCCCTGATCCTATTATAATCAACAGTTCATTCTGTTCATCAGATTATTTATTCACTTGATTCTTAGATTCACTTGTTGATAGATGCATATTTGTTGTTCATAATTTTTATCTTTACCTTTTTCTTCTTCTTCCTCTTCTTAAAGAATACCTTTCAGCATTTCATATAATACTGGTTTGGTGGTGATGAACTCCTTTAGCTTTTCCTTATCTGTGAAGCTCTTTATCTGACCTTCAATTCTGAATGATAGCTTTGCTGGATAAAGTAATCTTGGTTGTAGGTTCTTGGCATTCATCACTTTGAATATTTCTTGCCACTCACTTCTGGCCTGCAAAGTTTCTGTTGAGAAATCAGCTGACAGTCATATGGGTACTCCCTTGTAGGTAATTGACTGCCTTTCTCTTGATGCTTTTAAGATTCTCTCTTTGTCTTTTGCTCTTGGCATTTTAATTATGATGTGTCTTGGTGTGGTCCTCTTTGGATTCCTTTTGTTTGGGGTTCTCTGCGCTTCCTGGACTTGTAAGTCTATTTCTTTCACCAGGTAGGGGAAGTTTTCTGTCATTATTTCTTCAAATAGGTTTTCAATATCTTGCTCTCTCTCATCTTCTGGCACCCCTATAATTCTGATGTTGGTACGCTTAAAGCTGTCCCAGAGGCTCCTTACACTATCTTTGTATTTTCGGATACTTTTTTCATTTTGCTTTTCCGGTTGGGTGTTTTTTGCTTCTTCGCATTTCAAATCTTTGACTTGATTCTTGCGCTCCTCTGGTCTGTTGTTGGGAGTCTGTATAGTATTCTTTATTTCAGTCAGTGTATGCTTAATTTCTAGTTGGTTCTTTATCATAACATCGAGGGTCTCATTAGATTTCTTGTAGATCTCATTAAGTTTATTGGCGGCTTCTAGACTGTTCTTGAGAGACCTTAAAAGTGTGGTTATGAACTCTATATCTTCCATTGACAATTTTGTCCTGTTTCTTTGTCTCCGCATTTCTTTTATGCTTTCTTGGTGTACCCCCTAGTGGTCTGTGTGCGCAGTCTTGTTGTAGTTAAGCCTTGATTGTTGTAGTTAATACTGGGGGGATTTGACTTCCAGGCCAACTTGCTGTGAGAGTCAGCTGTGTCTGCAGTGGGAAAACTTCTGTCCTCTGGGGAGGTGCTAATCTAGACTTTGCCTGAGGCTATCCGGCAAATGGCTCTGTGCAGGGCTTGGGAGGGGCGGCTCGCACGGGATCAACAGGGCGGGCGGAGGGAGCAGTTATGGCTGCTCTAGTCCCTTCCCTAGAGGCTCTTCCTCTCAGAGTCCCAGCAACTGCTGTAAACCTCAGAGAGAAAGTTGCCCTCACTTTCCGACCGATGCCAATCCGTCCTGCTTCTCCCGTTTGAGTCTGAGTCTCTAGAGACTCACCCAGTACTGGAGCTCAGGGCCTGAGTCTCCCTCCCGATTGAAAAGGACAACCTCGCCCTCAGCCACCAGCCTGCTTCGCGCGCACCTCTGCACCTTTGTATTTTCTGCACTGCGCCTTCTCTGAGTCTCGGTATGCTGTTCTCTTTCCTTCTAGTTGAAGAATTTCCCCTCAGCCAGCTTTCCTGTGGTTCTGGGTGATGTCTGTTCCATCTTTTAGTTGTATTTTTGAAGTGGTTGTGCGAGACAGCATTCTCCAGTGTTTACCTATGCCGCCAACTTGGTTCCCCTAATATGGACATTTTAATGATGTTGATTCTACCAATCCAAGAACACAGTATGGTCTTCCATATGTTTATGTCTTCCTCTATCTCTTTTTTCAGTGTCCTATAGTTTTCCACATCCAGGTCTTTTACCTCCTTAGTTAAGTTTATTCCTAGGTACCCTAATGTTTTTGTTGAAATGGTAAATGGGATTGTTTTTTTTTAAAATCTCTCTTTCTGTAACTTCACTATTGGTGTATAAAAATGCCATAGATTTCTTGGTGTTATTTTTGTATCCTGCTACATTGCTGAATTCATTTCTTAAGTCTAATAATTTTTTGATGGAATCTTTAGGATTTTCTATGTACAGCATCATGTCATTTGTAAATAATGACAGTTTTACATCTTCTTTACCAATTTGGATGCCTTTTATTTCTTCTTCTTGTATGATTGCCATGGCTAATACTTCTAGTACAACGTTGAACAGGAGTGGTGAGAATGGGTATCCCTGTCTTGTTCCTGTTTTTAGGGGAAATGAGTTTAGTTTTTTTCCCATTGAGTATGATGTTGGTCATAGGTTTGTCATATACGGCTTTTATTATGTTGAGGTATCATCCTTGAATCTAGTCTCACCTTGCTAAGAGTTTTTATCAAGAAAAGGTGTTGGATTTTGTCAAATGCTGTTTCTAAATAAATTGATATGATTATATATGGTTTTTATCTCTCAAATTGTTTATGTGATGTATCACATTTATTGATTTGCAGATATTGTACCATCCTTGCAACCCCAGAATAAATCCCACTTGGTCATAGTGTATGATCTTTCTAATGTAATGCTGGATTCAATTTGCTAGAATTTTGTTGAGAATTTTGGCATCTATGTTCATGAGGGAGATTGGCCTGTAATTCTCTTTCTTTTTATTGTCTTTATCTGGTTTTGGGGTTAGGGCAATGCTAGCTCCATAGAAAGAGCTTGGAATTGTTACTTCCTCTGATTTTTTTTGAATAGTCTGAGGAAGATAGGTTTTAGTTTTTCTTTGAATGTTTGATAAAACTCCCCTGTGAAGCTGTCTGGCCCAGGACTTTTGTTTGCTGGAAGTTTTCTTTTTATTATTACCGCTTCCATTTCCTCCATAGTTATCAGCCTATTCAGATTTTTTTTATTCTTTCTGATTGAGTTTTGGAAGGTCATATTTTTCTAGGAGTATGTCCATTTCTTCTAGGTTGACCAGTTTGTTGGAACAGAGTTGTTCATAGTATTTTTTTTAGGATTCTTCATATTTCTGAGGCATCTGTTGTTATTTTGCCTCTTTCATTTCTGATTTTGTTTATATGGGTCCTCTCTCTTTGCTTCTTGGTGAGTCTGGCTACAGGTTCATCGATCTTGTTTATCCTTTCAAAGAACCAGCTCTTGGTTTCATGGATCTTTTGTATTTTTTATTTGGTCTTTATGTCATTTATTTCCACTCTGATCTTTATTATTTACTTCCTTCTGCTCACTCTGAGCTTTTCTTGTTTCTCTCTTTTTAATTCTTCAAGTTACAGAGTTAGGTGGTTTGTTACCAATTTTTCTTGTTTTTTTGAGGTAGGTCTGTAGAGCTATGAACTTCCCACTGAGGACTGCTTTCCCTATGCCCCATAGATTCTGGATTGTTGTGTTTTCATTGTCATTTGTTTCCAGGATTTTTAAATTTCTTCTTTGATCTCTTTGGTAACCCAATCATTATTTAATAGCATTCTATTCAGGCTGCAAGTGTTTGATTTTTTAATTGTTTTTATTGTAGTTGACTTCTAATATTATACCATTGTGATCTGAAAGGATGCTTGATATTATTTTAATCTTGAATTTGGAGAAACTTTGCCTGTATCCCAATATGTAATCTGTCTTTGAAAATGTCCCATGTGCTCTTGAGAAGAATATATATTCTGTAGCTTTGGGGTGGAATGTTCTGAAGATGTCAAGTAAGTCCATCTGATCTAGTGAGTCATTTAGGATTGCTGTTTCTTTGCTGGTTTTTTTGTCTAGAGGATTTATCCAATGATGTTAATTGGGTATTAAAGTCTCTGACTATGATTTTATTGCTGTCGATCTCTCCCCTGATATCTTCCAGAACTTTTTTTAATGTATTTGGGTGCTCCTGTATTGGGTGCATATATGTTTACCAGAGTTATATCCTCTTGTATCGATCCCTTTAGAATTATGAAGTTGCCTTCCTTGTCTCTTGTTATGGCCTTCACTTTGAGGTCTATTTTGTCAGATATACGTATTGCTACCCCAGCTTTTTTTTTTCCTTTCGTTTCCATTTGCCTGAAAGATATTTTTCCATCCCTTCACTTTCAGTTTGTGTGTGTCTCTTATTCTGAGGCAGGTCTCTTGTAGACAGCATATATATGGGTCATGTTTTCTTATTCATTCAGTCACTTGATGTCTTTTGACTGGAGCATTTAGTCTATTTATGTTTAATGTTATTGATAGTTACTTGTTTGTAGCCATTTCTATTCTTTATGTCTGTGTTCCTTCCTCCCTTTTTTATTTCTTCTTTTTACAACATTCTCTTTAGCATTTCTTGCATTGCTGGCTTGGTATTGATAAATTCCTTTAGCCTTTTTTTGGTCTGAAGCTCCTGATTTCCCCTTTAATTTTTATTGATAGCCTTGCTGGATAGAGTAGTCTTGAATTCAGTCCCTTGCTTTGCATCACTTTGTATACTTCATTCCATTCCCTTCCGGCCTGATGTGTTTCTGTTGAGAAATCATTTGATAATCTGATGGGAATCCTTTGTAGGTAACTCTCTGCCTCTCTCTTGCAGCCTTTAAGATTCTCTCTTTGTCTTTAATGTTTGCCATTGTAATCACAACATGCCTTGGTGTGGGTCTTCTGGGGTTCATCTTTTTTGGGATTCTCTGTATTTGTGTGACTTTCTTCTTCCCCATATCAGGGAAATTTTCTTTCATTATATTTTCAAATAGGTTCTCTAATCCTTGCTGCTCTTCTTGTCCTTCTGGCACCCCTATTATACGTATGTTACTTTGTTTTATGTTGTCCCAAAGCTCCCTTTGGCTCTCCTCCTGCTTTTTAATTTTTTCTTCAGTTGCATTTCAGATTGGGCTTGTTTCTCTACCTTATCTTTTAACTCACTAATTTGGTCCTCTTCTCCTAGTTTACTGTTAAAACCTTCCATCACATCTTTTATTGTAGCTATATCACTTTTTATTTCTTCCTGATTTTTGCATAGGTTGTTGATTTTCTTGTCCAGCCTGTTTATGAACTGTATGACCATTACGCTGAATTCTTTTTTCTGACATATTGCACACCACTCTTTCATTTAGTTCCTTTCTTGGTGATTCTCTTTTTCTTTCCTTTGGGGATTGTTTCATTGTATCCTCATTGTAGCTATCACCAAAAGGTTCAATTACTGAGTTGTGGAAGCCTGTGCCATGTGCGGCCGGAGTGTTGCACCACCCGAGCCTCACTGAAGAATTCATGCACTGAGATGTGTGGCTGCTGTGGGCCAGCAGGAGCCACGTGCACCAAGAATCAGAGTCCCTGCATACCTGTGCTAAGAATCAGAGTCATGGGTGCTCAGTGCATTCTCATGTGCTTGCCAGGAATCAGAGTCCCCACATGTGCGCGCTGAGAATTGGAGTCACTGGCACTTGGTGTGGCCTCACGTGCATGCCTAGGATCAGGGTCCCTGCATCCACACGCCGCGAATCAGAGTCTCCACACACACACTGGGAATCAGAGTCCCCAGGTATGCGCGCCAAGAATCAGAGTCACTGGCACTTGGTGTGGCCTCATGCGCGCACCGATAATCAGGGTATCCATGTGCACATGCTGAGAATCAGAGTCACTGGAGCTCGGTGTGGCCTCACGCACTTGCTGAGAATCAGAGTCCCCGCATGTGTGCATCGAAAATCAAAGTCACTGGTGCTCACTGCAGACACATGCGCACTGAGAATCAATCCATACATGCTCGAGTCAAGAATCAGAGTCCCTGGCACAGCTGCCCTGTGTCTTCGGGAGGCCTACTTCCACACCACAGGTCACACGGGCCCTTTGCAGCTGCGGTGGGCTGGCTGGTAGGGGGATGCACTCTGTGTCCCACAGGAATTTGCAGCTGGGATGTCTGGAGTCTCGTCTGTGGGTCTGCAGCTGTGATAGCAGGTTTTTGTCCAGAGTGGCTGTAGGGTCCTGGTTTGCATCTGAGGCCAGTCTGAATGGTGGTGAGGCTGGGGTCCTAGTCACAGCATTTCTGCCCTTCAAGATGACATGGTTTCTGTGCCAGCGCCAGTCACCCGGGAGTGTTTAGAGTGGCATCGGGTTCTCACTGTCTAAGAATGCCCAGTCCACCAGCCCCTGAAAGTCCTGCAGGGTCTAATTGTCCCTAGCTCACACACACACACACACACACACACACACACACACACACACACCACACACATACACACACTCCCCTTTCACTCCCTCACTCTCTCACACTCTCTTACTCACTGCCATCCTGCCAGTCACCATCTTCCTCCCTCTTGACACTATTTTTTTTTAAGTGTTCAGGCGAATTGTCTTGTACAAATCCTACCTTCTAGACTGATCTTCTTATGGTGCTATTTACTTTCATTCCTGGTAGCTCTTGTGTTTTCCTGTAACTCAGAGTAAAGTCTAAATATATTATGAAATTTAGATTAAATGATTTTGGTAAGAATATTACATAGGTAGGGCTGAGGACTTGCTATTTCATCATATGAAGAGGCATGTAACATTAGGTTATATTAATATTTATGATGTAAGTTTGATTTTGGCTAATTTTGTGGCCACAAGATCCCTCCACTTCATATAGTTTTCTTTTTGAAACTGGTTAATAATAGGGAGTGGGGTGGGAAACTTTGAGCTTCTATGAAGAATCTGTCATGAGCAATATTTTGTCCAATGGTTTAAGAATCCATGATGATCCCTGTATGAATAAGTTATAATATTGGGGGTTTCAAATTGATGATTATTAAAATCTTATAATCTATTCTGTATTTATTAGCTGGCATTATGTAAAAAAAGAGTTCTCTCTCTCTGCACCTCCATTTCTCTCTCACACTCTTTCATTCCTTCACCCTCCCTTCCCCACTTTATATATTACTATAAATTTCGGATTTTTACAATTAAATTTGCTATAAACATTAAGCGTTGTTTCCAATGCTCAGATTATTATTAAATTTCCCATAAAATCCTCTTCAGTTGGTTCCTGTATTCTTTTAATGTCTCTGCATACTGCTTTGCTTTCTGGCACCACTCATCTCAGGCTCATCTCCGTTTTCTCTGGCCCACATCTGAAATATGCCATTTTTCCAGGGATCTCTGGTTTCTTTTAATGGAGAACAACAATTAGAAGCCAAAATCTGGGTGCTGTGTGTTCTAATTGCTTAGCCATTTCATTGAGTAAAGTTGAGATATATATTTTTCAAATAATCATGAGTTCTTAATGATATGTCCTATACAAATGCCATGGAATAAAGCTTTTCCTTACCTTCTTTTATTTTATATTTTCATCTATTTTTCTATTAAAGAGAAACTCTTGTTTTCCATGAATACTAGAATACTTACTTATTTACTCTATCCAGAAAAAATATAGAATTGTTTTAGAATTATAATTCTGTATTGGTCAGTGTTCTACAGAAAAGCAGAACCAATAGGATGTGTGTGTGTGTGCACGTGCGCGTGTGTGTGTGTGTGAGAGAGAGTGTGCATGTATAAAGATATATATATATATATATATATATATATATATATATATATATATAGAGAGAGAGAGAGAGAGAGAGAGAGAGAGAGAGAGGGAGAGAGAGAGAGAGAACAAGAGAGAGATTATAAGGAAGTGCTCATGTAATTATGGAAGCTTCAAGAGCTTCAGGGTGAGTTGGGAGACCCAGGAAAGTCAATGCTTCAGTTTTAGTTCACAAGCAGAGGAAAAAAGCCAATGTTCCAACTTATAGGCAGTCAGGCAAGAGCCAGGCTAGTTGTTCTATTCAGGCTCTCAACAGGTGAAGCCCACCTAAATTAGTGAGGGCAGTCTGGCAAGTCACATGTTAATGTCATCTGAAACAACCTCAAAGACACACCTAGTCAAAGTAACACATAAAATTAACCATCACAAATATCAATATTACTACTATCAACAAACCAATAAGTAAAATTTCAGCATTTTTACGATTCTGTTTGGCTTTAGAATATATTCTATTACAGAGAAAAAAGTGACTTGAATTAATCAGAATTAAAAGCTCCCTAAAATCAAAATTACTTCAAATAATTATCTTTCAAGTATAGTTTAAAAAAATCATTTTAATGTATATTTAACTTTATTTGCTTCTGTTTGTTTTCAATTTTAATATTTTAAAAAAATACATTTTGTCTTTTTATGATATAAAACATCTAAATGGTAAAAAAAATATTAAAAAATATACACCAAGAAGTAAATATACTACGTATGATTTACTGGAAGCATTTCCTAATTGAACCCTTTTTATTCTTTTTTTTGGTAAACTTTATTGAAAAATAACTAACACAAATAATTGACAAAAATAATATTTAAAGAGTAGGTGATGATTTGATATTCATATACATTGTACAGTGATCACCAATATTAAGATAATTAACACATTCATTGCCTCACATAATAAACATAGGTAACTTTGTGTGTGTGTGGTGAGAACACTTAAGATCTACTCTCAGCAGCTTTCACATGTTCAATACCATATTATTAACTAGTCACCATGCGGTAAACCCTTTTCCATTCTTGATCACTAAAGTTTTATCAATTCACTGTAGACAGTTTACAAAATGTAGGAAAGTACCTAAAGAGCACAAAGATGTTTTGGACACATGTTATTTAATAAATGCTCATTAGTTAACTGAGTTTAGTTAGATATTCATATGATTGCATTTAGATTTGTTTCACTATAATTTTTTAAGTTTTTAAAATCCCATATATATTTTTGTTTATATGACTTAATTATTATTTCTGTTTTAGAAAACACATTTTCTTTCTAAATTCAATATTCCCTTACAAAGATGAGACCCCAGAGACTAGACTACAGGAAGTCATGAGGTGTTTCCTTTGTCTACTTAACAGAGAAGAAGCTTTAACTGTACTAGAAACACCAGCAAAGAGCTCACTTTGGCTCCACCCTGATTCACCAGAGGATGTGCTCATCTCCACATGCCAGGATGTAATCTGACAGCCAACTCCCTGGAGGAGGAAAGGACTCTTAAAAACACACTGCATTTCAGTAACACCTCAATGCAGCTTTTAGCCTCGCCATGTGTTGTACAGTTGCAGTCAATCATATTCCTCAAGCCCAGTTGAGATTGCACAAAGGATGCATGCATTTAAAAGAACAGAAAATGACAACAGGGCCAGCTATGGCTTTTAAAACTACACATATCAGCCCTAGCTGGTTTGGCTCAGTAGATAGAACATTGGCCTGTGGGACTGAAGGGCTCCAGGTTCAATTCTAGTCAAGGGCACATGCCCAGGTTGCAGGCTCAGTCCCTAATAGGGGGTGTGCAGGAGGCAGCCAATCAATGATTCTCTCATCATTGATGTTTCTTTCAATATCCCTCTCCCTTCTTCTCTGAAATCAATAAAAATATATATTAAAAAAATAAAACTACACATATCACATTTCTACTCTGCTTCACTTGTTGGAAGTGTTTTCACGTGGATGATTTTAACTGTTGGCCATGGTAATCTGGAACAATAGGGCAGGAATTATTATGCCTTTTTTAAAGATAAGAAAAGTGAAGGCGGTTAACCCAGAGATGCCTAGCTAATCAGCCACAGAGTTGGGGCTCAGGGAATGACTTCCCAAGCCAGAGTCATTGATCTTTCCTTCATGTGGTAAATATGGTCAAGTATGGAGAATGGCTTCAGAGAGTGCAAACACTCTTTAAGCTAGAGTCTTAAATAAAGCCTAGTACCTCATAGTGTACAAATACTCAGTGTACATGTCATCTATTGCTGCATACCATATAACTCCAACACACAGTGGATCAAAACAACAAACATGTATTATCTCATGTTCCTATGGGTCAGGAATGTGGTTGGAGGTTAGCTAAGCATTTGTGACTAAAAGATAAAAATATCCTATATCTCTATAAGGTAAAGCAAATAAGGTTTCTCACACAACTGACATCAAAGTGTCAACCGGACTGCAGTGATCTCAAGGCTCCACTGGAGGAGGATCTGCCTCCAAGTTTACTCACGTGGCTGCCAGCAGGCCTCAGGGACTAACTGGCTGCTGGCCAGAGGCATCAGTTTCTTACCGTGTGGCCTCTCTATGGGGCTATTCACAACATGGCAACCGGTTCCAAGGCAGAGAGAGGGGGACACAGGAGAAGGAGGGGGAAGGTGAAGAGGGAGACGGGGGAAGGAAGAAGAGAGAGAACATTAGACAATAATAATAAAATCAGAGTCTTTTTGCAACCTAATATTGGATGTGACAGCCCATCACCTTTGATGTAATTTTTTTGTTTGTTTGAAGCAAGTCCCTAAGTCCAGCCCCCACTCAAGGGAGAGGGGTTTATACAAGGGTGTGAACATCAAGATTGGGGCTCATCAGGAACCATTTAAGAGGCTGCCCACCCCACTCAGTGATTTACTTGAAGATTTTGTTTTAGCCCAACCCTTGCTGTGATGTTTTTCAGAATTTCAACAATTCAATAGAATCTTTTTAAAAGAGAATCTAAAATGTTGTGGTCATTAGACAGGAAAAGACAAATACTGCATGATCTCACTTATGTGTGAAATCTAAAACAAAACAAAACAAAAAAAAAACAACTGTTCTCATAGATACAGAGAACAGATTGGTGGTTACCAGAGACAGGAGCTTGGGGTGGGGTGGGCACATTGGGTGGGAAGGAATTAAAGGTACAAAGTTCCACTTATAAAATAAATAAGTCCTGGGGAAGTAATGCACAGTGTGGTTATAGTTAATGCTAAGAGAGTAGATCTTAAAAGGAAAAAACTTGTAACTATGCATGACGGGTGTTAACAAAATTTATTGTGGTAATGATTATATACATAATGATTATAATGATTATAATTATATATATACATATATATAATCATTATGTTGTATACCTAAAACTAATAGAACATTCTCTGTCAATTACATTCCAATTTTTTTTTTTTTAAAAAAAAGAAGATATAGAGTATTTTCTTTATCCAAAAGACAAAAAAAAAAAAATGGTCCCTGTACACATTGAGGATGGTAGTGGAGGTTGGTATGCAAGCCTGCTGGGAGAGAAAGGATCAAACGTAGTCCAGTTTGCAAATGAATGTTTAAGACAATATGATGGTAGAGTGACTGAGCCTATTATGCAGCCAGCACACAGAGGCAGGTGAAGGTGAATCTTAGGATGCCTTGGGACCTTTGCTGACCCTGCCTTGTGCAGGTGCCGGTGCTGGTAAAAGCTGGACTAGTGCACAGCTTGGTCCTTCCCGTGAGCACCCAAATGCAGCAGAGGCAGCCACAAACTGTGGATCACCTGTAGCCCCAAAAAGGTTGTTGAGGGACAGGCACAGATGGTGTTGGACATTGCTCTGAGCCAGAGTCTCTCCCAAGAGGCTCAGAACCACCAAATACAGTGGCAGCTTCAGACAACATCAGAACAGGATCCAATAAGCTTCACAAGTGGCATATCCAAAGGGATATTTCAGCAGGCACTAAACCCAGCTGAAGCAAATTCTGCTTCATGTGGTCAGCACCTGCATACCTGCTCACAGGCTGTTGTTGGGGTTGAGCCTCACAGAAAGTCAGGCTGAGGGTAGATTCCACACATGAATGGGCCAATAGCAATAAAGACTCAATTAAAAGATAAGGGCCCACATAAACCACACAAGGAACGTTCCTAGAGCATCCAACTCAGATCAAGCAGATTGCATCACAGGGTCCCACAGGACACCTGCTACATAAGGCCACCCCATGAAGACTGGGAGTCATAGCAGTTCTATCTAATACATAGAAACAAACACAAAGAGACAGTTAAAATGGGCAGACATAAAAACAAACACCCAATGAAAGTACAGGAAGAATCTCCAGAAAAAGAGCTACATAAAATGGAGGCAAGCAATTTATTTGATATAGAGTTCAAAGTAATGTTTATAAGGATGTTCAAAAAACTTGGTGAAAATAGCAACAGCATGAAAAAATACAAAGAAACCATGAAAAAGAACCAGTCAGAAATGAAGACTACATCTGATATCAAGAATACACTGGAAGGAATTAAAATGAAGTTGGCTGAACAGAAGATTGAATCAGCAATTGGAAAGACAAAATAGAAAAAAACACACACCTAATCAGAGTAGCAAAAAGACAGAAAAAGAATTTTAAAGAATGAGTATGGTTTAAGGGAACTTTGGGACATGAAACATAACCACATCTGCATTATAGGGGTACCAGAAAGAGGAAGTGAGAAAGAAATAGAGAACATGTTTGAATAAATAATGACCAAAAACTTCCCTAACCTGTTGAATGAAAAAGTCACACAAGTTTAGAAAGCACAGAAAGTACCAATCAAGATGAACCTGAAGGGGTCTACACAGAGACATATTATAATTAAAATGTTAAAGGATAAATACAAAGAGAGAATCATAAAAGCAGCAAGAGAGAAATAGTCACCTACAAAGGAGTTCCCATAAGTCTGTCAGCTGATTGCTCAACAGAAACATTTTAGGTCAGAAGGGATTGGCATGAAGTATTCAAAGTAATGAGAAGCAAAGACCTGCAATCAAGATTACTCAAACCAGCAAGGATATCATTTACATTGAAGGAGAAATAGAGAGATTCCCAAACCAGCACTGCAAGAGACTGCTTTAAGAAGAAGAAAAAAATATATAGAGAGAGGAACATAGGTACAAAGAGGAAAATGGCAATAAATAAGTAACTATCAGTAATAAACTTAAATATAAAAAGATTAAATATTCCAATCAAAAGGCATAGGATAGCTGATGGGCAAGAAAGCATGGTCCATGCATATGCTGTCTACAAGAGACCCACCTCAGAACAAAACATGAACACCGACTAAAAGTGGAGGGATTGGAAAAAATTTTCCATGCATATGGTAATGGAAAAAAAAAGCAGGGGCAACAATAATCATATCTGACTAAACTTCAAAATAAGGCCATTAAAGAGACAAAGAAGGTAACTACATAATACTAAAGGGACCGTCCAACAAGGTGATATAACCTTGGCATATATATGCACCCACTATAGAAGCACCTAAATATATAAAAAGAAGTCTTGGAGAACTTTAGGGGAGAAATCAACAGCCACACAATTACAATGGGGACTTTAACACCCCACTGTCATCACTGGGTAAATCTTCCAGACAAAAAATAAAAAAGGAACCAGTGACCTTAAATGACACACTTTATTGGATGGATTTAATTTATGTTTATAAAACATTTCATCCCAAAGCATCAGAATATTTTACATTCTTATTATGTACACATGGAACATTCTCAAAGATAGACCACATGTTAGGACACAAAATAAGTCTTAACACATTCAAGAAGATTGAAATTATACCAAGCATCTTCTCAGATCACAAAGGCATGAAAATAGAAATCAACCACAAATAAAAAAACCCTCAAAACCATTCAAACACATGGTGGATAAAGAGCATGTTATTAAACAATGAATTGGCTACCAATGAGATCATGGGAGAAATAAAAAATCACCTAGAAACAAATAAAAATGAACACAAAACAATCCCAAACCTATGGACACAGTGAAAACAGTCCTAAGAGGGAAATTCATAGCTTTACAGGCCTATCTCAAGCAGCAAGAAAACTCTCAAATAAACAATATAACCCTACACCTAAAAGAACTAGAAAAGGAACTTCAAGAAAATCTCAGAGTAAGCAGAAGGAAGGAAACAAAAATTATTAGAATGGAAATAAATGACATGGAGACTAAAATAAATAAAAGATCAATGAACCAAGAGCTGGTTTTTGGAAAAGATAAAAAAGACTGATGAACAAACAAAGAGAGAAGACCCAAATATAAAATCAGAAATAAAAGAGAAGTAACAACTGACATCACAGCAATGCAAAGGATTGCTTAGCTCTCTGTAAGGAATATGGAATGCTAAACGCCTCATGTTCTCAAGAAGCTTGACTTTTAAAATAAAAAATAAAGAAGATATATATATATATATATATATATAATCTTATATATAATATATATATATATATATATATATATATATATATATATATATATATATATATATATAATAAAAAAAGAAGCTTGAGTTGTAGGGGCAAAATCAGGCAGCCAGGTGAGCAGTTAGGGGCGATCAGGCAGGCAGGCAGAGTGATTATAGGTGATCAGGCAGGCAGGTGAGCAGTTAGGAGCCAGTGGTTCCAGATTGAGAGAGGGATGTCCGACTGAAAGTTTAGGCCCGATCTGTGGGATTGGACTTAAACTGATAGTTGGACATCCCCCGAGAAGTCCCGGATTGCTCAGTCCTGCCGCACTCCACAAAGGATCTGTCCTCAGCAGCCAAGAAAGTGCCCTTTGCTAGACAAGCAAGTTCCTGAGTCCCACACTCCACAAGATTGTGCTCCTGCCTTAAATCTTGGATATCCCATCACTATCCCTTACTTGTTCCCAGAATGAACTTGGGCCCTGGGCAGCTAACTTAAAGCACCTTTTGACTTCTTCTTCCAACTGATGTCTGAGTTAGGCTCTGGGATTTGAAACCATTTTTTTTTCCTAAATTGTCCTTTTGGTAATGCCCTTGCCTACCATTTGCATGTCCCTGGATTTCCCATTCGTACATAGGTAACTTGTACCAGGTATGACAAATTTCTAGACAGATATACTTCTTTTTGGTGGATTTCAACAACACAGATTAACTATCTCAATAATACCTCACATTGAAATAGCACTTAGAGGTTACAAAGCACTTATACATATACTAGAAGCCCGGTGCACGAAATTCATGAACTCACGGGGGGGGGGGGGGAGGGGGGTGGTCCCTCAGACTGGCCTGCACCCTCTCGAAATCCGGCACAGCTCGGGGGATGTTCATCTGCCAACTAAGGTCCAATCTCCTGGGGGATCAGACCTAAGCCAGAAGGCAGACATCCCTCTCATAGTCTGGGGCTCTTGCAGTCTGGGACCTCTCACTCCTTACCGCACGCCTACAGCGAAGGCAGGAGAGGCTCCTGCCACCACCGCTGTGCTCACCAGCCATGAACCCAGCTTCTGGTTGAGCGGTGCTCTACCTGTGTGAGTGCACTGACCACCCAGGAGCATCTCCTGAGTTGAGAATCTGCCCCATGGTGGTCAGTGCACATCATAGCAACTGGTTGTTCCACCATTCAGTTGATTTGCATATTAGGGCTTTTTATATAGGACTTACCTTTTTTAAATTTTCTTTATTGATTAAGGTATTACATATGGGTCCTTATCCCCCATTGCCCCCCACCTCACTGCTCATGCCCTCACCCCACTGGTGTCTGTATCCATTGGTTATGCTTATATGCATGCATACAAGTCCTTTGGTTGATCTCTTCACCTTACCCCCAGCCTCCTCTACTTTTCCTCTGAGGTTTGACAGTCTGATTGATGCTTCTCTGCGCCCGGATTTGTTTTTGTTCATCAGTTTATGTTATTCATTATATTTCACAAATGAGTGAGATCATGTGATATTTATCTTTCTTTGACTGACCTTTTTCGCTTAGCGTAATGCTCTCCAGGTCATTCCATGCTATTGCAAATGGTAGTTCCTTCCTTTTTACAGCAGCATAGTATTCCATTGTGTAGATGTACCAGTTTTTTAGTCCACTATCTGCTGGTGGGTACTTAGGCTGTTTCCAAATCATAGCTATTGTAAATTGTGCTGCTATGAATAAAGGGGTGCATATATCCTTTCTGACTGGTGTTTCTGGTTTCTTGGGATACATTCCTAGAAGTGGGATCACTGGGTAAAATGGGAGTTCCATTTTTAGTTTTTTGAGGAAACTCCATAGTGTTCTCCACAGTGGCTACACCAGTCTGCATTCCCACCAGCAGTGCACGAGGGTTCCTTTTTCTCCGCATCCTCGTCAGCACTTGACATTTGTTGATTTGTTGATGATAGCCATTCTGATAGTTGTGAGATGGTACCTCATTTTTATTTTTATTTGCATCTCTTGGATGATTAGTGACTTTGAACAAGTTTTCATATGTCACTTGGCCTTCCTTATGTCCTCTTTCGAAAAGTGTCTATTTTGGTCATTGCCCATTTTTTAATTGGATTGTTTATCTTCCTTTTGTTAAGTTGTATTAGTTCCCTGTAAATGTTGGAGATTAAACCCTTATCGGAGATAACATTTCCAAATATGTTCTCCCATGCAGTGGGCTTTCTTGTTGTTTTGTTGATGGTTTCTTTTCCTGTGCAGAAGCTTTTTATTTTGATGTAGTCCCATTTGTTTATTTTCTCCCTAGTGTCCATTGCCTTAGGAGCTGTATCCATAAAGATATTGCTTCAGCAAATGTCTGAGTTTTTGCTGCCTGTGGATTCCTTTAAGATTTTTATGTTTTCCCATCTTACATTTAAGTCCTTTATCCATTTGGACTTTATTTTTGTGTATCGTGTAAGTTGGTGGGGGTCTAGTTTCATTTTTTTGCAGGTAGCTGTCCAGTTTTCCCAACACCATTTATTGAAAAGACTGTCTTGACTCCATTGTATGTTCTTGCATCCTTTGTCAAATATTAATTGAGCATAGTAGTTTGGGTCAATTTTTGGATTCTCTATTCTATCCCATTGGTCTATATGTCTGTTCTTTTTTTTTTAAAAAAAAATATTTTATTGTTTTTTTACAGAAAGGAAGGGAGAGGGATGGAGAGTTAGAAACATCGATGAGAGAGAAACATCGATCAGCTGCCTCCTGCACACCCCCTACTGGGGATATGCCCGCAACCAAGGTACATGCCCTTGACTGGAATCGAACCCGGGACCCTTCAGTCCGCAGGCCGATGCTCTATCCACTGAGCCAAACCGGTTAGGGCTATATGTCTGTTCTTGTGCCAGTACCAGGCAGTTTTGAGAACATTATCTTTGTAATACAGCTTGATATCTGGTATTGAGATCCCTACTACTTTGTTCTTCTCTCTCAGGATTGCTGCAGCTATTCGGGGTCTTTTTTTATTCCAGATGAATTTTTGGAGAGTTTGTGCTAGGTCTATGAAATATGCCATTGATATTTTAATGCAGAGTGCAATGAATCTATAGATTACTTTGGGTAGTATGGACATTTTAATGATGTTGATTCTACCAATCCGAGGATACGGTATGGTCTTCCATCTGTTTATGTCTTCCTCTAGCTCTTTTTTCAGTGTCCTATAGTTATCCACGTACAGGTCTTTTAAGTCCTTAGTTAAATTTATTCCTAGGTATCTTAATTTTTTTTTCTTTTGGTGTAATGGTAAATGTGATTATTTTTCTAATCTCTGTTTCTGTAAGTTCACTATAAGTATATAAAAATGCCATAGATTTCTTGGTGTTAATTTTGTATCCTGCTACATTATAGAATTCATTTCTTTAGACTAATAATTTTTTGATGGAGTCTTTAGGGTTTTATATGTAAAGTATCATGTCATCTGTGAATAATGATATTTTTATGTCTTCTTTTCTAATTTGTATATCTTTTATTTCTTCTTCTTGTCTAATTGCTATGGCTAGTACTTCCAGTACTATGTCAAACAGGAGTGGTGAAAGTGGGCATTCCTGTCTTGTTCCTGTTCTTAGGGGAAGTCAGTTTAGTTTTTGCCCATTGAGTATGATGTTGGCTGTAGGTTTGTCATATAAGGCTTTTATTATGTTGAGGTATGATCCCTCTATTTCCACTTTTCTTAGGGTTTTTGTCCACAAAGCATGGTGGATTTTGTAATATGTTTTTTCTGCATCAATTGATATGACTATGTGATTTTTATCTCTCAGTTTTTTTATGTGATGTATCATGTTTATTGATTTGCATTTATTGTACCATCATTGCATTCCCAGAATAAATCCTACTTGGTCATGGTGTATGATCTTTTCAATGTGCTGTTGGATCCAATTTGCTAGAATATTGTTGAGAATTTTGGCATCTATATTTATGAGGGATATTGGCCTGTAATTCTCTTTTTTTGTGTTGCCTTTATCTGGTATTTCTATTTATCTTTACAACTACTTTATAAGATCAGTGATATTACCAACCTTTCAAAATGAGGAACCTACCCAGAAGTCTTTGGCTCTTTTATACACCAATAGTGAGCTCACAGAAAGATAAACTAAAAAAACAATCTCATTTACCATTGCAACAAAATATTAAGATACCTAGAAATAAGTTTAACCAAGGAGGTAAAGGACCTGTGCTCAGAAAATTACAGGACACTGAAAAAAAAGAGATAGAGGAAGACATAAACAAATGGAAGAATATACCATGTTCTTGGACTGGTAGAATCAGCATCACTAAAATATCCATACTACCCAAAGCAATCTATATATTCAATGCAATCCTCATTTAAATACCAACAGCACACTTCAAAAACCTAGAACAGTGATGGCGAACCTTTTGAGCTCGGTGTGTCAGCATTTTGAAAAACCGTAACTTAACTCTAGTGCCATGTCATATATAGAAATTTTTTGATATTTGCAACCATAGTAAAACAAAGACTTATATTTTTGATATTTATTTTATGTATTTAAATGCCATTTAACAAAGAAAAATCAACCAAAAAAATGAGTTTGCGTTCACCTCTGACACGCATGTCATAGGTTTGCCATCACTGACCTAGAACAAACTCTCCAAAAAATTCATCTGAAATAAAAAAAAAGACCCCAAATAGGTGCAGCAATCTTGAGAAAGAAGAACAAAGTTAGAGGGATGTACATAGAGCTCGGGAAGTATGTCTCAGCGCTGCGGCTGATACAATGGTGTGAGCACACTCCACCATGACATGCTTCCTCGGTACACCAGGAAGTAGCAGCGCCTGCCTGAAGGAACTCCTAGAGCCACGTGCACAGTACCCCAGCCTTTCAGCCATTGGTCGCCTGTAGCAACGTGTCTCCCTCTGACAGGTCCCCTTATGCTATATATAACCCTGTAGTTCCACAATAAAACGGATCTGCATCACCAAACCTGGTCTCCGGAGTTGTGCATGCAGACACCCTAGCGTGTTGGGGCTCCGTCGTCCTCACCCCTGAGGGACCCCCTGCTTCAGAGGGATCACAATACCAGATATCAATCTATACTACAAAGCCACTGTACTGCACAAGAACAGACTTATAGACCAATGGAACAGAACAGAGAACCCAGAAATCAACCCAAGCCATTATGCTCAAGTAATATTTGACAAAGGAGGCAAGAGCATACAAGGAAGTCAAGACAGTCTCTTCAATAAATGGTGTTGGGAAAATTGGACAGATACATGGAAAAAAATGATACTAGACCACCAACTTACACCATACACAAAATTAAACTCAAAGGAGATCCAAGATGGCTGCCTATGGGATGGCAGGCTGCAAGATAGTGTGTGAGTGAGAGAACGAAAGGAGAGTGCGTGGTCATGCGGGGAGTGTCTGTATTTGTGAGTGAGGGACAGCTATATTCCAAGGGACTGTTGGGGACTGGCGGACCAGACTCCCCTGGCCAGGCAGCCTCTACTGCTACTGAAATCTCTCCCGGAGCAGCCTGCTCTGCCACAGAGACTGCACCATCTTGAATGGGAGACCAGCTGTGATCCGGAGACTGGTCACAGACTTACCTTCAACCGCGGAGACCTCGGATACCTCCCGGGACCTTACAACCACAACACTCAGTGACCAGCTGCCTCAGCTGCGAACCCACGAACACCAGGATTCCAACCTCCCCGACCACAAGCTGTCCAGGGGGAGACAAAGGACGCCAAATACGTGGACGGGCCCTGCACATTCTCACAGAGCAGATAGAAGGAATAGCTGAATTGAACAACACCCACCCAGAACTGGTGAATTAAACACAGCTAGTGAGACAATCAGAGGACATAAAGTTCAGATATCACTTAGAGCAGTGGTTTTCAACCTTGGCTGCACATTAGAATCACCTGGAAATCTTTTTAAAATCCTGATTTCTGGGCCTCATCCTCTGGAAATTCTGTTTCTTTGTTATGGGGTGAAGCCACAACATTAGTAACAAAGAAACAGAATTTCCGGAGGATGAGGCCCAGAAATCAAGATTTTAAAAAGATTCCCAGGTGATTCTAATGTGCAGCCAAGGTTGAGAACCACTGACCTAGAGAAAGGTGAGATTTGGGATCCAGGCTTAAGGGAGAAATGCGTGCAGTGGGAACTAGAGTCTCAGAGGAAGACTGCACCCCACAAAATCTGTAGTTGTTGAGGGTCAGTGTAGCCCTCAAATGTGGAAGGGAGTTCACAGGGATGCTGGTAGAAGGGGTCTTTAGATATTAATCCACAGCTGGACTGGGAAAAGCAGCCTGAAGTTCTGTACTGGCTGCGCAGAGCCAGGGGAAAAAGACACAAGTCTGCGTGCCTCCTCTGGCTTTTTTTTTTTTTTCTTTTTAAATCATTACTTTTGCTTGCTAAGTCCAGTATGTAGGATCTTCCAATTAAAAACTCTCACCGAGACTGCAGGGGAAAGTTGGTTTTGTGGAAACTGGGATCAGAGTGGGGAGAGATGAACAGAAAACCAGCTCTGGGGCAGTCCGTTCCTCCAACTCAGTATTAAGTGCGGCAGGAAAAGCAAAAATCTAAATACAGGGTAGAGAGGCCTTTAATCCCCGGATATTAAGACAGAAACACTGCCACCCAGGGCTGTATCAGAAATTGACTCTTGTGTGTAAATACAACTAAAGGCAGGCTGAGAACCAAAGACAATGGAGAGATCCTGCCTGTTTGAAAACAGAGTTGTGGCTTATGACACAGAGGAGCAGTGTATTGCAGGAAACTTAAATACTGTCCTGACTACCCAAAAGGAAACAGATGTGCCAAGCAGAAACGGAGGAAGTGAACAACCTTCACTACTTCACATTTCTATTTTTTATCTTTTACTTAAGAAACTAATTTTTCTTCTCTCACTTGATTTTACCTTGCTTACTATTATATTTTTTAATTTTAACTATTATTATTACTACTATTATTTTATCCTTTTTAAAGTTTTATTTTATTTTTTCTTTATTTTATTTTATTTTATTTTATTTTATTTTATTTTATTTTGGGATTAGCGTTCTATATTCTATTTTTATTTTCCCTTTAGCATTATTTTACTCCATCTCAATTTTTCCTTTATGCCAATACTCTCTTCCTCACTTTTCCTTCTTTTTATACTGTTTCTCTTACCCTGTTCCTGCTTTTGTTTTGCTCTATCCTTTCTTTTTACTCCCTGTTAAAAATTGATCTTACTCATATATCTAATTTCCTCTCCCTTACTCCAAGCCCATACACAATTCTTTCTTCACTATCCAAATTTTTTTTTGCCTTTTTTCCCCTTTCTGTCCTGATACTGTTGTTTGATTGTTGGTCGGTGTTTTTTTTTTTGTTTGTTTGTGGGGTTTTTTTGTTGGTTTTTTTTTGTGTTTTTTTCTTCTGTTTTTTCTCTCCTCACTTGTTTTCTTATTCTAATAGCTTAACTAATTCCAATTACCAACTCAGACCTACCTACTCTCTATTCTCCTTTTCAAATAGTAAACAAATAGATAGATAGATAGATTAAAGAAGGGGGAAAATTTTATATATATATAAATTTTCTTTTATATATATATTTTACTATATATTTTTCCTTTTTTGTATTTTTTTTGTTTTACTTTTCTTCTTATACACTCATTCTCTTTCTATCTCCTCTATACTGAACTGTAGCTATTTCCCCATTCATTCAATTCCTTGACCTTACCTTCTAGAAATAGGCTCTGCCTCCTCATTCATCTGGGTGTTTGTTGTATGGATGTCTGTTGTTTGCATTTTTTTGATTAGTTGTTGTTTTATTGGAGTTTTCTCCCAAATACATATATTTTACCCTTTTTTTCTTCTCTTTCTTTTCTCTCTTACATTTTTTCCTTTTCTCAGTATCATTTTTGCACTCTTTTCTATTCCCTAATTCTCTTTTCTCTGGTGGTCACCTTTATTTGGGGGTATTAGTATCATGAGTACATTTGTGTTTGGTGCCCTGTGCGTTGTGTCTTGTTATGTTGTATTTTGTGCCTTTTAGTCAACACAGGAGAGAGAGAGCTATATAACCAGACACCCTGATAGGAGTGATCATGGGGAGACAAAGAAACAGCTCACATATGAAAGAAAATGAGAAATTATCAGAAAAGGAAATAAACAAAGTAGAGGCAAACAACATGACAGAGAAAGAATTCAGAGCAATGGTCATAAGGTCGCTGAAAAGGATGAAAAACAAATTCAATAATATGTGTAAGAACAAAGAGGAAATGAAAAAGAACCAAGAGGAAATAAAAAATGGCATCGCTGCAATAAAGAACTCAATAGAAAGCATCCACAGTAGACTAGAAGAAGTGGAGGCCCACATCAGTGAGCTAGAAGACAAGGTAGGAAAAAATACCCAAGCAGAGCAGCATCTAAAAAAAAAAAACTTAAAAAACAGGAGGAGAGCCTAAAGGAACTTTGGGACAACACGAAATGAAAAACATCTGCATAATAGGGGTGCCAGAAGGAGAGGAAACTGAGCAAGGAATAGAAAACCTATTTTAAGAAATAATGACAGAAAACTTCCCTGATATCGGGAAGAAAAAATGCACACAAGTCCAAGAAGCTCACAGAGTCCCAAACAAGATGAACCCCAAAAGCCTGACACCAAGACATATTATAATTAAACTGGAAAACACCAATGACAAAGTAAGAATCTTAAAGGCTGCCACAAAGAGACAGAAAGCTATCTACAAAGGATCTTCCCTGACTTCGACTACTGACTGATTTCTCAGCTGAAACACATAAGGCCAGAAGGGAATGGAATTCAATATACAAAATCATGCAAAGGAAGGGTCTGAATCCAAGAATACTGTATCCAGTAAGACTATCAATCAAAACTGAGGGAGAAATCAGGAGTTTCACAGACAAAAAAGGACTAAGGGAATTTATTACCACCAAACCAGCAATGCAAGAAATGCTAAAAGGGGCTGCTGTAAAAAGAAGAAATAGGAAGGGAAGAAAGAACACAGGCATAAAGAATAAAAATGGTGACAAACAATTACCTATCAATAATAACTTGAAATGTAAATGGATTAGATGCCCCAATCAAAAGACATAGGATAGCTGAGTGGATAAGAAAACATGAGGCATATATCTGCTGTCTACAGGAAACCCACCTCAGAAAAAAGGACTCACACAGACTGATGGTGAAGGGATGGAAAAAATTTTTTCAGGAGAGTGGAAATGAAAAGAAAGCTGGGGTAGCAATACATATATCTGACAAATTAGACTTCAAAGTGAAGGCCATACAAGAGATAAGGAAGGCCACTTTATAATACTAAAGGGAGCAATTCAACAAGAAGAAATAACTCTGGTAAACCTATATACACCCAATACAGGAGAACCTAAATACATAAAAAAACTTCTGGAGGATATTGAGGGAGAGATTGACAGCAATACAGTCATAGTAGGGGACTTTAATACCCACTACCACCACTGGACAAATCCTCTAAACAAAAAATTAGCAAGGAAACATCACACTAGATCAGATGGAATTAATTGACATCTTCAGAACATTTCACCCCAAAGCCACAGAATATACATTCCTCTCAAGTGCACATTGGTCATTTTCAAAGATAGACCACATATTGGGACACTGGCAAAGTCTCTGCAAATTCAAGAAGATAGAAATCATATCAAGCATCTTTTCAGATCACAATGGCATGAAAGTGGAAATCAACTACAGTAAAAACAATTAAAAAATCAAACACCTGGATGTTAACTAGCATGTTATTAAACAATGACTGGGTTACCAAAGAGATCAAAGAAGAAATAAAAATCATCATGGCAACAAATGACAATGAAAACACAATAATCCAAAATCTATGGGACACAATGAGTGCAGTCCTGAGAGGGAAATTCATAGCTGTACAGGCCTACCTCAAAAAACAAGAAACAATGGTAATAAATTATCTAACCATACAACTCAAAGAGTTAGAAAGAGATCAACAACAAAAGCTCAAGTAAGCAGAAGGAAGGACATAATAAAGATCAGAGCAGAGATAAATGACATAGAGACAAAAAAAAAACAAACAAAAACAACAACAACAAAAATGATACAAAAGATCAACAAAACCAAGAGCTGATTCTTTGAAAAGATAAACAAGATTGATGAACCTCTAGCCAGGCTCACCAAGAAGCAAACAGAGAGGACCCAAATAAACAAAATCACAAATGAAAGAGGTGAAGTAACAACCTATCCCACAGAAATACAAATGATTATGAAAAAATACTATGAATAACTCTATCCCAACAAAATAGAAAACCTAGATGAAATGGTCATATTCTTAGAAAAATACAAGCTCCCAAAACTCAATCAAGAAGAATAAAAAAATCTGAATAGGCCAATAGCTACTGAAGAAATTGAAGTAGTGATCAAAAATCCTCCAGTAAACTAAAGCCCTGGTCTGTATGGCTTACAGGGGAGTTCTACCAAGCATTCAAAGAAGAATAAAACCTATCCTCCTCAGTCTATTCCAAAAAATTAAAGAGGAAGGCACACTTCCTAACTATTTCTATGAAGCCATCATTACCCTAATCCCAAAACCAGATAAAGACACCACAAAAAAAGAGAACTACAGGCCAATATCCTTGATGAATATAGATGCTAAAATCCTCAACAAAGTTCTAACAAATCGGATTCAGCATTATATTAGAAATATCATACACCACAACTAAGTGGGATTTATTCTGGGGATGCAAGGATGGTACAATGTCCACAAATCAATAAATATGACACATCACATAAACAAACTGAGAGACAAAAATCACATAATCATATTAATTGATACAGAAAAGGCATTTGACAAAATCCAACACCCTTTCTTGATAAAAACTTTCAGCAAAGTGGGAATAGAGGGATCATACCTCAACATAATAAAAGCCTTATATAACAAACCTATAGCCAACATCATACTCAATGGGAAAAAACTAAACTAATTTCCCCTAAAAACAGGAACAAGACAGGGATGCCCACATTCACCACTCCTGTTCAATATAGTACTGGAAGTTCTAGGCATAGCGATCAGACAAGAAGAAGAAATAAAAGGCATCCAAATTGGAAAAGAAGAAATAATACTGTCCTTATTCGCAGATGACATGATACTATACATAGAAAACCCCAAAGACTCCATCAAAAAACTACTACACCTAATAAATGAATTCAGCAATATACCAGGATACAAAATTAACACCCAGAAATCTATGGCCTTTTCATGCACAAATAATGAACTCACAGAAAGAGAAGCTAAAAAAAATCCCATTTACCATTACACCAAAAAAATTAAGATACCTAGGAATAAACTTAACCAAGGACGTAAAAGACCTGTACTTGGAAAACTAAAGGACATTGAAAAAAAAGAGATAGAGGAAGACATAAACAAATGGAAGAGCATACCATGTTCATGAATTGGTAGAATCAACATCATTAAAGTGTCCATACTACCCAAAGCAATCTACAGATTCAATGCAGTCCCCATTAAAATTTCAATGGCATATTTTAAAGATCTAGAACAAACTATCCAAAAATTCATCTGGAATAAAAAAAGACCCCAAATAACCACAGCAATCCTGAGAAAGAAGAGCATAGTTGGAGAGATCACAATACCAGATATCAAGCTATAGTACCAAGACACATTTCTCAAAACTGCCTGGTACTGGCACAAGAAGAGACATATAGACCAATGGAACAGAACAGAGAACTCAGAAATCGACCCAAGCCATTATGCTCAATTAATATTTGACAAAGGAGGCAAGAGCATACAATGGAGTCAAGACAGTCTGTTCAATAAATGGTGCTGGGAAAATTGGACAGATACATACATACAAAAAAATGAAACTAGATCACCAACTTACACCATACACAAAAACAAACTCAAAATGTCTAAAGGACTTAAATGTAAGACGGGAAAGCATAAAAATCCTACAAGACTCCATAGGTAGCAAAATAGCAGACATATGTCGTAGCAATATCTTTATAGACACAGTTCCTAGGGCAATGGAGACTAAGGAGAAAATAAACAAATGGAAGCACATCAAAATATAAAGCTTCTGCACAGCAAAAGAAACCATCAACAAAAACAACAAGAAAGCCCACTGCATGGGAGAACATATTTGCCAATGATATTTCTGATAAGGGTTTATTCTCCAAAATTTACAGAGAACTTATACAACTTAACAAAAGGAAGATAAACAATCCCCTCAAAAAATGGGCAAAAGATCTAAACAGACACTTCTCAAAAGAGAACATACAGAAAGCCAAGAGACATATGAAAACATGCTCAGTCACTAATCATCCGAGAGATGCAAATCAAAACAACAATGAGGTACAATCTTACACCTGTCAGAATGGCTATCATCAACAAATCAACAAATGACAAGTTCAGGTGAGGGTGTGGAGGAAAAGGAACCTTCATGCACTGCTGGTGGGGATGCAGATTGGTGCAGCCACTATGGAAGACAGTATGGAGTTTCCTCAAAAATTTAAAAATGGAACTCCTATTTGACTCAGTGATCCACTTGTAGGAATATATCCCAAGAAACTAGAAACACCAATCAGAAAGGATATATGCACTCCTATGTTCATAGCAGCACAATTTACCATAGCTAAGATTTGGAAACAGCCTAAGTGCCCACCAGCAGAAGAGTGGATTAAAAAAGTCTGGTACTTCTACACAATGGAATACTATGCTGCTGTAAAAAAAAGAAGGAATTCTAACATTTGCAACAGCATGGATGGAACTGGAGAGTATTATGCTAAGTGAAATAAGCTAGTTGCAGAAAGATAAATATCACATGATCTCACTCATTTGTGGAATATAAAGAACATCATAAACTGATAAACAGAAATAGATACAGAGACAAAGAAGCATTGAACAGACTGTCAAACTACAGCAGGAAGGCAGGGAAGGGTTGGGACGGGGTGGTAAGAGATCAACCGAAGGACTTGTATGCATGCATATAAGCATAACCAATTGACACAGACACTGGGTGTGGGGGGTGAGGGCATGTTCTGTGGGGTAGGATAGGCCGGGGGGAGGTCAATGGGGGGAAAAAGGAGACATATGTACTACTATTAGGAATACTTTAAACAATAAAAAATGAGGAATCTGAGACAGAGGGAGGTTAAGCAACCTTTCAAAGGCTATTCAACCAATGAGTGGTGCTAGGACCCAGGTTTTCTGCCTCCAGATCCTCTGTTCTCTTGTCTCAGTTCTTAACCTGCTGTCTCTCAGCTCTGAGCCCACCTTCTAAACCTGAGGCTGGAGCTCTCCAAGCTCCTTTTTCCTACTCCCTTGCCTTCTTGTTGGGTTCAACCAATAGGGGGCATACAGGGGAAATTGGCAAGTGGGAGGAGAGTGAAAGGGACTTCCTTCCTAATTTTCAGTTCTGATCAGCATTGTTCTAGTAGCCACGGAGAGGAGACTCCAGCTGCCCATTCATTTCTGCTGTCAGCACTGCCCGTGCTGTGCCTGCTCAGAGGTGCCAGCTCAGCTAGACCCTGAGCCCCACCCTCCACCCCCACCCCTCATCCTCCCAGAGCATTTGAGCATCTGCAGGGCCCACTCCTAGTCACACTGCTGACCTGAGACTGGACCGTGACCCTACCCAGAGATTCTAGCCGTGGCCAGGCCTCCTTCTGAGGTACACGCACCTCTCAGAAGAAACCCCACCTCCACATCTGGTGGTCAGCCAAGACACCCTACTAAGAGGTCTAGCACCAGCAGTGCACAGCTTCCCCCTAAAGATCAGCTTGTCCAGAGCAAGGTACCACATCCCCAGAGGCCCGGCCAGCTGTGCAGGACCCCCACCAGCCCCAGAGGTTTGAGTGAGCTCATGCCTACATCCTGTAACAACCCCTCTTCCCCTTTATCCTCCCAGCCCTGGATGGTAGTTCCTTCCTGCTGTGTATAATCTCTGGCTTTCCTAACATTCATTTGTTGCTCTTTCAGCCTCCCAGTGCCTGTTTAATGGGTTCTGTGCAGTGAAGCACCTACTGTGCTTTCTCCTTTCCTGACTAGAACCTGGCTGATAAGAGCATTAGGGTACCAGAGGAGGGGGGGTCCCAGAAAATAAACCTTTAAAGATAGGAATTTGGGGGTGATTTTCCTCTTTCTTTGGCCTTGAAAGCAATGCTGAGCTCCTTGCCCATGAAAAGTTGAATACTGGCAACTTATAATATGCAGTGGCATCATGATTAATTAACATTATCTGTGGTTGCTTGCAGCAAAGTGGCTGTTGAAGGCAAGGCTTTGAGAAACCAGATGATTGCTTCTGAATGCAGTAGAGAACTTAGAAAAGAAAATAATAGGCTCAGACATTTCAACCCTCATCTCTGTTTCTTGGTAGAATAGCACACAATGTGTAGAGTATATATTTTCCCCAGAATCTAAAGGTGCTCCTAGTTGTAAGAGGTGCAAAGTGCAACTTGTCTGTCACTCTGGAGATGCCATCCTGATATACTTTTGAGTGGTGAATCCCCTAAAAACTGAAGAGGAGGTATGGGAGTGGACATCTCAAAATGAGCACAAAGTGGGAGCCTATTTCTGTTCTATGTGAATGCTCACTGAGTAGCATTTACAAGAAGCTCCAAGTAATTAAATGAAACAGGCAACATATTCTGTGGATGCTGGTCAGTTTCCCCCCCAACCACACCGGTGCTTAGTGAAAGGGCCCATGGACAAGGTGGCTATGCTGACCAATGAAAGCCCTGCATGTATCCCACAACATGGAGATTTCGTCACCAAGATTAATTTGGCTGTTGCCACTACTGAGTGCCTGACCTGCCAGTAGCAGAAATACTAGTATACTGAACCTCAGATATGACACCTTCTTGAAAGCCACCTGTAGGCTGTGATTAAACTGGATCACTTTTATTCTATGAAGGAGGGAGAAGCAATTTATACTACTGAGTAAGTCCTTACTCTTGATGGGGATCTGTCTTTTGCCTGCAATACTTCTGCAACATCTTCATCCGCAGACTTAAGGAATATGATATTCACTATTATGGCTGCCCTTAGAGCTTTGCTTTTGGCCAAAGAACTAATTTCATAGCAAAAGAAGTGCAGCAGCGGGCTTATGCCCATGTAATTCACTAGTCTTACCATGTCCCCATCACCCAAAAGCATCTGGCTTAAAAGAGTGATTGCTTAGGGATGTGGAAAATAGGAGGATTGGAGAAGGATAGCTAAAAGATATAGGAAGTTTCTTATAGAGATGGTGAGAATGTTCTAACAATGATTTGTGGTGATGGTTGTACAGCTCTGTGAGTATACTAAAAACCATTGAATGATACACTTTAAATGGATACATTATGTTGTATGTGGGGAATTATATTTTAATTTATTATTACCAAAAATTACTTAACTAATAAGAGAATTTGCTTCTACTATATCAGGAAGTACAGAATTAAGTCAGTTTAATAGTTGATTAAATCAGTGGTTTAACTTAGTTTTTCTCATCTTCCTACTCTTCCATCTTTAGTTAACTGCCTGCATGATTTTAAGGCAGGTGCAGTAGCTTCAGTCATTCTGAAAACAGAAAAGGGAGTATTTTCTTCTGTTCCTTTATTTCAGAAAGAAAAGTCTTTCCCAGTAACATCCAAGCTTATTCATTTTGTCTCATTGAGTAGAGCTGCTCTCTTATCAAACACTAAATCAGTCCCCAGCAAGGGGACTTATGTCACCATATTTGGCCTAGAGCAATCAGGTGTAACCCTGAGTTCTAAGGAGGAGAGTCGGACACTGGAATTTAACCAGGGCCCTGTCAGCATAGAAGAGACAATGGCTATCAAGCAGGCAGCCCAGCATCTTCCAAAATGGATGTAGGAAAGAGAATTTTCTTGCAAGAAGAATCGGGTCAGAGTTAGGTGTGAATTTACTTCTTCCTATATTAATTTATCATCTGTCAACTATTTATCTATGTATCTATGTATCTATGTATCTATCATTTATCTCATCTACCTACCTACTTATTTATCTACCTACATACATACACAGTTTAACATGCTTACACTTTTGACTACATATAACTAAGCAGTGTGGGTTTTTATACCTTTTTTCTCTTTCTTTTTAAAAAAATATGTTTTTATTGATTTTTTTTAGAGAGAGAGGAAGGGAAAGGAGGAATAGAGAGATAGAAACATTGATCAGCTGCCTCCTGCATGCCCTGCACTGGGGATCAAACCTGCAACCCGGGCATGTGCCCTGACTGGCAATCAAACTAGACAGCTCTTGGTTCCTGGGTTGACACTCAACTACTGACCCACACCAGCTGGGTGGTTTTTTACCTTTTTCTAAAAAAATCCTCTAAGATTTGCATTTTCATCAAAATATCCCCAGTTGGGGAGGATTAGCAAAAGTAATGCTGACATGGAGCCAGCTCAGGGGTAGTGTGGACCCTCACTGAGTTTGCCCAATTCTCTCTCCTGATGAAGTACTGGCTAGGCAGGAGCCAGCTGGGAGCAGAGAGCATTTGGCTGAGGTCCTCTGGGGTGAGGCACACCCTCCCTCTTGGCCCTGCCCACCTCTCTAATGTTTCCAGCCCTGATCTTGCCTTCGCCGACATTGGCAAATGTTGCACGTGAACTGCCCGGTCACATGTGGTTATGTTTAACTCTACAGAACTTTGAACCAACCTCAAGCTGCGCCAGTGGGGAGATCAAAGTCAATAAATTGTATGTATTTTATAAACGGTGAACTTCTGTGAAGAAACCAAACTCATTTAGGCTGAAGCCAAGGGGAGTGCTATGTTTTGACTGATGCATAAGACAAAGAAAGAAGGTTGTTTCCCCTGCGTGTTATTTGGTTTTTTTTAAAAGGCTGTTTATCAAAGTCCATACTTTAAAATAAACATAGAGAACTCTCGTGTTCTTTTTGTAAACACACTGGAGTCCTTTGAAGCCATGGATAATGAGTATGATAGCAGATGACTGTTTATCCTCTCTTGGGCTCCGTGTTTAGTTAGCTGCGTCTTGAAAACCTTAAATCTCTTTCACCCTTGAGAGAGATCTTCAGAATTGACACTGTTAGAGCAGGGGGAGAGGAAAAGACCTCAGGAATCAGCAGCTATATCCTCACTTCTCTGCAAGCAAGGTCCTCTCCCAGGGGGCCACACAGTCTGGGTGACAAACTCTTCTTTCCCTGCGTTTGTCCCCAAGCCTAAACCCACTGGAGCCCTCTTATCTGGCCGCCTGGTTCCCTACACTCCTCTCCGCCCAGTGGTGTGCTGGTATATGTTGAAACATAGGTTCTGGGACTGACAGCAGCCCTGGTTTGTGGCACTTGCCAGTTTTCCTGGTGTGACTAGTCCCATTGTGGCCCATGACAAGCTACCCACGTCACACATGGGACAGTGAGCTGGGGAGAGATGGGCACAGTGCTCTAGGTGGCCACGCTGACTCCCAGAACCACAGCTTCACCTCTGCCCTCTTCTGCCCACCTTTCTGTCCAGGGCCTGGGAGTCAACAGACAGCTTCATTTCAGTAAACATTTCTGAATGGCCGTTCTCCCCACTATGGGGAAAGTTGCTTTTCTTGATTAATGTTTCTTTCCTGTACTCTAGAGATACTGGTTTCCATTTTCTTTGCTCCATTAGCTTGTAGCAATCAGCTGGGCTATTCTGGTCACTTCCTTTGTACAGTTCCTTGAATTGTTTCAATGCCATTGTATGATTCATGGAGCCCAGCTTCCTTTCCCCTGTTAGGCAGCTGGGAAAATCAGGCTGCCTTCATATTTTTCTTTGTAAACTGCTGTATCCTGAAGCTATCCATGCCTCTTTGGGCAGAAGGTGTGCACTGTGAACCCAGCACGCAGCTCTCCCAGGCAACAGAGATGTTTCTTGATGGATAGAAAATCATCCTAGGAGAAGGCTAGGTGCCTGAGGGGAGGAGGTTTTCCTACTCAGTTTCAAGATTTCAGTTGGGTGAGTGTGGGACCCACATCCTGTCATAAAGCTGGAGTCAGGATACTAATTCAAGATGATGAGAGCTTTGTTCAAACACATAAACACAGATTTCTACCTTGTGATTTAAAAGATGGACACTTAGGTAATGCCTTGCGAAGAGGTTGGAGACTCAGCAGGTGATGCCATGTAGTTGGCCGGCATTCACAGGGCCAAGGGGTCTAGACCAGGTGCAGCCAGAAAGAGCCAGGCTGCAATTCTGGGCTGGCTGGCCTTGCCTCGCAGAGCCTGACTCCTCAGCAGCTCCCCAGGACTGCGATATGGCCCAAAGAACTCCTCTGAGGAAATGGTCTTAGAAACCAAAGCGCCTTGGCTTTATTATGACTATTTGGATCAAGGACTCTCAGTTCTTCTGCAGCTAGAAGAACTGAGGCAAAAGGTGGAGGGGGGCAGAAGATCGAGGGCTTCCCTCAACCCTGCCTCCCTGTTCCTTAAGCACCTGATATTTGTTCTGCGAGGAAAGAAAGGGGTGATCCTGTGGAAGGTCTTATACCCAACTAGAAGTAGAAGGAGAAAATAGGGTTCCACATACAATTCAAACGATGGCTTCATCTTGCCACTGCCCAATCAGCCACTCTGTTATTCCTAACACTGGCAATAACAGCAGGAAGACATATCAGTTATTGCATATTAACTATGCCAACCATTGTGCAAACCACTCTGCGCTTACTCTCTCATTTAACTACTACATTAACCTGGTAAGTTACCTGTTTTATTTTTCTTCCTATTTTATAGCCAGGAGACTGAGGCTTAAAGGGCAGGTATGAATTTGCCCAAGGTCACAACTGAGACTAAGTTACTATAGTATGTTCCTAGTACCTAGAGCAGTGGTTCTCAACCTTCCTAATGCTGCGACCCTTTAATACAGTTCCTCATGTTGTGGTGACCCCCAACCATAAAATTATTTTCATTGCTACTTCATAACTGTAATTTTGCTACTGTTATGAATCATAATGTAAATATCTGATATGCAGGATGTATTTTCATTGTTACAAATTGAACATAATTAAAGCATAGTGATTAATCACAAAAACAATATGTAATTATATATGTGTTTTCCGATGGTCTTAGGTGACCCCTGTGAAAGGGTCGTTCGCCCCCCAAAGGGGTTGAGACACACAGGTTGAGAACTGCTGACCTAGACTATAACCTAGAACAGTGATGGCAAACCTATGACACGCGTGTCAGAGGTGACACGCGAACTCATTTTTTTGGTTGATTTTTCTTTGTTAAATGGCATTTAAATATATAAAATAAATATCAAAAATGTAAATCTTTTTAATACTATGGTTGCAAATATCAAAAAATTTCTATATGTGACCCGGCACCAGAGTTAAGTTAGGGTTTTTCAAAATGCTGACACGCCGAGCTCAAAAGGTTCGCCATCGCTGCCCTAGTACTAGTACTAAACCATAACCCAGAGCATCCTAGTAACTAGACCATATCCTGGAACATGCTGGTAACTAGACCATAACCTAGAGCATAGATGATATCCCAGAACCTCTCCCACTCCTTCCCCAAAGACACAGTAGCTTGCAGGTTTCCTCTGAGAAACAACAAGGCGTACTCCATGTGCTCTGGGTTGTGTCCTTATCTGTCCCCACCTCTCCCATGTTTTGCCTTCACTCTGGGTCTTGATTTCCATCTGCTGGTTCACACCTACATTCCTCTGACCCACCTAATCCTTTTGAACAGATGACTCAGGTTGGCCTGACTTTTTTTCTGTTCACTTTGGCCTTGGACTCTGAGCTCAGTGTCAGGCCCTGAAGTCCACAGGCAAGGCCTGCTCTGCTCCTTGACCTGGCTTATTGCACTCCAGGACACTGCTGGGGAGGGAGGGAGCCTGGACAGAGAGGCCACCCTCTTTGCTGCTTGCTTCTCGAGTGGAGATGGACCAGCCTCACATTCTCCTCCTATTCTTTAGTGCCTGAGTTTCTCACTGAAGTGTGACTTCTCCTCCTCATGGTGGCAGCACAAATTCAGCCAGGGCAAATCTGCTCCATTATTGTCCAAAGCTTAACTATGGTTGGCAATTCCCAACATAGAAGACCAAACAGGCACTGAGTCTTGGCTCTGTATGTGGTCTAGTTAACCACTGGGGATTTTGGGAAAATTACTTACCTTTCTGGGCTTCCATTTCCTTTTCTGCACAATGAGGGTAATAATAGAATTTACCTCATGGAGCTGTTTGGAGGATTAAATGAATTAACATATGCAAAGAACTTAGAACAATGCTTGGCACAGGGTAATTCTTATCTAAGTGTCGGCTATTCATGTTTTTCTCCATAGGTTTCTTCACTTCTGGGGTCCTAATTCATGGTCACTAAGCAATGATAGCCAGGTCACAGAAGCAAAATAAATGACCTCTGTCCTATCAGTTCCAACCACATGAGTAACCAATCATGTTCACAGTGTGGCACTTGGCTCAGTCAGCCCCTGCTGACCCTTAATTCCTGTTGATCCAGAGTTGCCAGACAGTATCCAGTGGCCTGAACTAGTTAATGTACCTCCAAAGGTAGGAAGGAATTTTTGGCAAAGTGGTAGTATGGCACTGTAAATTCCTAAAATTCCCCATGTGGCTTTGACAAATCACACAATCCTTCTGCCCCCATATCTAGGTGGTCTAAGGAGTGCTTAGAACTTCATATGGGATGTATGTTAAAACTTAGGAAAAATAGTCCCTGCCTACAACAGTAGATCATAAAATAATAGTAAGTATTGAAGCAAGTAGGTAGTGACATAGATGGGTGGGTGAGCAGTGTGGAATGGGTAACTGCCTAACTAACTTGATATGCCAAATTAAGTGGGGTCTGTGACTTGTTTGAGCCCATCATTTTGTTTGCAAGATTTCTTGCCTTTGCTTGACTGGCCCAGGATCTGCATGTGGCAGAGGATTTCCGGGACACTGCCCCTGCCCCTGCCTCTGCCCCTGCGGAATCTGCAGAGTGGCTCAGGGAAGACCTAGGTGGGGCAGGGGACAGGCTGCTTGCAATCCCAGCATGTGCAGCCACTCTTAAGCCTACTTAAGCCTACCACTCAGATGCTGTTGGTGAGCTGTCCAGAGAGCCAAGTAAATAAATAGCCCACCTACCAGGAGTACAAAAGTCCCTGTCCCTCTGCAGTGGAGGGGAAGTGTGACACTCTTTCATAACCTTCAGGACCTTCTCTCAGCCTGGGAAAAATGGAGAACTTTATTATAACATAATTGCCAGCTAACGTGTACAAGCATACCTAGACAGTATGTAGCATAAGCTGACCTTGAAGTTTCTGAGGGCCATCTGTCTTGTCTGCCACATAGTCTCTTAGACAATTGTCCCTCTTACTACAGGGTTGTGTCTGGGTGCTCCTTCCCTGGAAGCTGAGTGTGGCTCCTCACTGCCGCCTGGGTGTGTGTGCACGTGAGCATGTGTGACTGAGCCTCCACTGGTGTTGCCAGGGAGCGGAGGCCGGGGCTGGGGTTTGAGGTGCTATGTTCTCAAGCTCACATTTGTGCCTCACTTGCTTGCTTTTGCCAACAGGTGAAAGTTACTACATGTCTATGTTTCTGTGCAGATCCATGAGAAAAGTTATGCCACAGCACTTTGAGGACAATAAGCACTATTGAGAGGTCGACCAATCGAAAGCACAGTATTTGCAAGTCGTGGGGGTGGGTGGAGCTGTCACATCCAGACCCAGTTACCAAGAATACAGATCTGAAAAACCAGTTACCTAACAACAGAGACTTTTCCCTGAAAAACTGCCATGAATCTGTGCTCCCTGGGAGTGTGCTCACCTTCCCTGACAGCAGAAAGGTCAGGACCCCCTCACTCTCAGCACAGTTGGGAGCAGAGCAATTCTCTTTCTGCATGTGATCTGCTCCCCGCTCCCCTATCATTCTAGAATGATGCTCTCATTCCTTCCCTTTTTTCCTTCATTTGAGCAGGGTCTGATGAACTAATTTTCCCCTTAGATGCCAATTGCTGATAAAGCTTGAAGTGTTATTCTCTCCCAGATAATGGTATTGTAATAGGGAAGAAGGAAATAGGTCTTTAAGTGTGGAATTTCAGACATTGGTGAGCAAAAGGAAGATGGGATTTTCACACACACACACACACACACACACACACACACACACAGCATACCACACCACTTACTGGAAAGGGTGCAAATCTATACCATTTTCTGTTGGAAAGTGCAGTGCTGGCTCTTCTCATGGTAGGAGAAAAGACAGAAGACATTGTCTGGACCTGTCTGTAATTCCCTCCTCTCTGACCCTTACTAAGTGCCGAGTACACACAGGTTCATCCTGAATGCTTCCTTTCCTCACTTGCTAAACTGTAGACTTGTTGAGGCTTAAGTGATACACATGTTCTTCAGCACGTGTGCTGGAGGACGGAGGGCCACTTCCTCCCGGCAGCCCTGGCCTGAGGCACTCACAGCCCCAGGCTGGCCAGGTCCCTGTCTAGCACACTGTGGCCCTCAGGGCAGATGGCATTCCCACCTTTGCTAAACTGGCCCTTGGTTGAATGCTGGTGTTCCTCTGGCAACTTAGCCCAGCTTCCCAGCGCTGTGGCCCTGCAAGCCCACATTCTTGAGACTGAGAGAAGCCAGGCTGCTGGGATCAAGTGTCAGCTTGCTCAGCCTTGACTGTTGGACCACTCAGTTTGCTCTGCTAAGGCATTCTCCCCAAATTGCTGGGTGAGTAAAAACATTTCATTTCTTCCCTCTCGCATCTGTGCAGCCCTGCCAGAATTTCTTTCTGAATTTCCCTTCATTAACAGTGATGTGCTCTCCACCCGGAAGTTCCCAAGAGCTCACTTCAGTGGATATTGATTGTTTTTGCAGGAGGGACCCCAATGGTTTTTCCGTTTCTGCTTCCATAATATGTACCAAAACCCACACTTCATTGAAAGCAGATGGTGGATGCCTCCCTGGACATGCAAGGGGAGATGCAGGGCTGGGATGCTTCTGATTTGTCTGCCTTCTGGGCAACGGGGCACGGGTGGGGGCTGGGACTTGCAGTGCTCTGTAGATGAGTGCAGGAAGCAGGGCTGGAACAGAGAGTCTGGATGGCTTGGAGGAAGGAACACAAACAGCGGGCATCAGGGGACCATTAGGGAGGGTAGAGAAAAAGAGAAGGACGAAAAAAGCCAGTGGAAGAGATGTATCCAGGATTCTCCAGGGCTCTCATTCCTGTGCCTGAGTCTTGTCAGATTCTCAGGGAAGTGTGTGCATCAGGCAGTTGCCCCTGCACAGGAAATTGTTACTAAGCCTCAGCCACAGAGACCTGGGCCTGACCTTATACTCGTCTGCCTCCGTGTAATGTAATGAGAAGCGTATTCTCCACCATATCTTTCCCAAGAACTTTTAAACCCTATTTCTCTGTCTCCAAAAAAGGCAAAGAGAGGGCTGGCTGCTTCTCAGACTGCCCAACAATAAACTTCACTGCCAAAGCCCTCCCAGACTTTCTGTCATTCCCCAAACCTAGCCATGATATTGTGATTTATGATAAAAATATGTATTTGGTCTTTGTCCCATTCCTGGCAGAGATTCCTAAAAACCTTGGAATCTCTTAAGTGAGGAGAGTGATAAGGTATCTTTTGTTATGATAATGAGGTGACTTTGGGAAGGTACCTAAAGATGGGGACTGGTTGCCAGGAGAAACAACCTTGTGATTAGAGAGCTGGAATTTTTAGTTCCACCAGACCTCCCAAAAGGAGCTGGAGGTTGGATCGATCACCAATAGCCAATGATTCAATCAATCCTGCCCATGTAAAGAAGCCTCCATAAAACCCACCTGTACAGGGGTCAGGGAGCTCTCAGGTTGTTGGAACATGGAGTTTTGGGGAGAGTGTGCATGTGAGGACAGTGTGGAATTTTCGCACCCCTTCCTACATATCTTGCCCTACACACCTCTTCCATCTGGCTGTTCCTATGTTATATCCTTTTAATAAACCAATGATCTAGGAAGTAAAGATTTCTCTGACTTCTATGAGTTGCTCTAGCAACTTAATTGAACTCAAGGAAGGGGTTGTTAGAACCTCCCCTTTACAACCATTTGGACAGAAGCACAGGTGACAACCTGGACTTGTGACTGATGTTTGAAGTGTGGAAAAGGCTGTTTTGTGGGGTTGAGTCCTTAACCTGTGGAATGTGTTGCTACTTCCAGGTAGGTAGTGTCAGAATTGAGTTGAACTGTAGGAAACCCAGCTGGTATCTGAGAATTGCTCAGTGATGTGAGGACTCCCCACAACCCCACCTCATACATTTGAATTGGGTGCAGCACACTTCACCACCCACATTCTCACTCTGGGACCTCTCATTTTTTCCTGATGATCCCTCCCTCCTTTGAAGTCCTCCTTCACTTCTTGCCTGCCATCCTGATTTTATTCTTCATATAATTTGTCTTACGTTCTTCCCTTTCCATGAATACCCCTTGGCCTCAGAGTAGAACACTGTGTCTTCCCACAGAAACACTCACTGGGTCTGCCATGTAATACTGGCCTCTTGGGGCACACCGCTGCATGAGGACAGATTACCTGCTTCATCAACTGATTTGTTGGTAACACCTGGTCAGGATGTTACCAAGCACTTAAGGTGCTGCATCTGCGGGTTAAGAGAAGTTGACTTTATTGTCATCAGCCTCCATCCTTTGGTGTCTGTGAAGGCTCTCCAAAGGGGTGGGAAAGTATAAATTCACACCTATAGCTTCTGCAGGCCAGGAGAGGCTAGTCCACCTTGAACTTGAAATTTGAAACATGTGGCAGAAGGGATAGGTCTAGTGCTAACTGTTGTTGTTTTTGTTGTGTGTGTGGTTGTTCTCTGACCCAGAGCAGCTTTGTTTGTAGGCCCTAAAAAATTGTGACTTTTCTCTTCTAAAAGGATAATAGGGATAGAATCTACCACTAAGCATTTACTTTATGTTAGACCACACATGGGCACACACTTGGCAATATATAATTGCATAGCACATTATGAGATGGGTGTAGGAATACCCTCATTTTTCTGGTGACTAGAGGATTAGAGAAGTCATAAAGTTGTCTGAGTCTACACCACTGGTAAGTGGTAGAACCAGGACTGACCCAGGCTGCAGGCTTGAAGGCCAGTGCTCTGAGAGCCACGCCGGGTGTCCTGCTGGTGAAACCTCAGAGACCGGATGGGAGCCATGAGTGTACTCACTGTGCTTCCTGCCTCTCCTAGACTCTTAGAGCCTTCCATTGCTGGGTTGGGTGGGCCAGCAGGACGTTTAACCACGCCCATACTCTGGATGTGTAGTGCAAGTCAGTCTGACTCATACACTCCACTGTGTGGGTTTGTCTGTCTAGGAAATCCTGTTCTCATGGTTTGCTAGGCACAGGCTCACTGGTGTGCTGCCCAACTAGAGCCTAGTCCAGGAACTCAAGGCCTTCTTGGGAAATCACTGCTCCTTCCCTGATAAGAAAGCCATGTCTCGGACAGAGGCCCGGTCCAAGGGCTAAAAGGCCGGGACTGTGGTTAGGTCATGAACTTTCTTTGGCTGGTATCCTTGGGCACGTTTCTTACTTCTCTGGGCCTCAATTTCTCCTATAAAATGGAAGGGCTTGAATGATGCAATTGGTTAATTCCTCACAACTCTAAACATTTAATGATTTAATTACAAAACTCCAGGACATTTTCATTCCCCCCTTTTTTTTCTGTTCAAGTGAATCAAGCTAGACACAACTGAGTAACAGTACCCCCTGAGATCTGGAATATGCAATGATAGACAATACAAGGTCAGACTTGTTGGAATAAATCATCTCTGTTAGTTTTTTGGTATTATAATTAATTTACAGTGATAGAGGTACTGTATTCCAGATGATTTTGGTAACAGTTTTTATTAATAAAGATGAAGTACAGTTGTCCTCTCCCTTATGTGTGGGAAATATGTGCCAAGACAGCAGTGGATGCCTAAAATTGCAGATAGTACCAAACCCTATATATGTTATGTTTTTTCCTATACATACACACCTATGATAAAGTTTAATTTATAAATTAAGCATAGTAAGAGATTAACAACAATAACTTATCTACTTATATAAAAACCCTGGGTGTAACATCATGACCAGAGGCACGACCAACTGGAAGGAAGTCAGTCCTGCAGGGGTTGTCTTGGAAACGGCTGCACCCTCCCCCAGCTGTTTCCCAGAGTGTGAGGTTTCAGGCAGGAACCCACCCTCGGAGAAGAGTGTGGAAGTACTGAGTCCTGGGTTGCCTTGCCAAGGGCTGTGCCCTCCCTGAGCTGTTTCCCCCCCGAGGCCTGAGGGAAGAACCCACCCTCAGAGCGCCAGGAGCGCCCAGCAGCAGTCATTCCCCCCTTGGTTGCTGAGGTGGAGGCCACAGTGTGGTAGAACTCTGGGTCTGGCCCAACAAGGGGGTGTGGCCGGCCTTCAAACCAGACCCTGACAGTAGGGAGGAGGGAGCCCCATTCCTCACAGAATCCACTGTTGGATAACTTGCTGTCAGTGACCTGCCAGCCAGGAATCCCATTCACCTGCACCCCAGACCCTGACAGGAGAGAGGAGGGAGTCCCATTCCTCACGGAATCAACAGGTGGCCAGCTTGCTGTCAGGGGCCTGCCAGCTAGGAATCCGATTCACCTGCATATCTGTATAAAGTTTTAATACATTATATTAGATGTCGTGGTGGTACTGTTTTACCCACAGCATCTACAGGAATTGCTGCAAATTTACTTCTCGGTGGAAGCACCTTTCATTCCCAATATAAATTACCGATTCCATTAAATGAAACTTCCATTTCTAGACTCGATGTAAACAGTGAAGTTGCTAAAACTATTAAAAAGGCCCAACTTCTCATTATTGATGAACGCACCATGGCATCCAGTCATGCTATAAATGCCATAGACAGATTACTAAGAGAAATTATGAGTCTGAATGTTCTATTTGGTGGGAAAGTTCTTCTTGGAGGGGATTTTCGACAATGTCTCAGTATTGTACCACATGCTATGGGATCGGCCATAGTACAAACAAGTATAAAGTACTGCAGTGTTTGGGGATGTTTCAGAAAGTTGTCTCTTACAACAAATATGAGATCAGAGGATTCTGCTTATAATGGATGGTTAGTAAAACTTGGAGATGGCAAACTTGATAGCAGCTTTCATTTAGGAATGGATATTATTGAAATTCCCTATGAAATGATTTGTAATGGATCTATTATTGAAGCTACCTTTGGAAATACTGTATCTATAGATAATATTAAAAATATATCTAAATGTGCAATTCTTTGTCCAAAAAATGAACATGTTCAAAAATTAAATGAAGAAATTTTGGATATACTTGATGGAGATTTTCACACATATTTGAGTGATGGTTCCATTGATTCCACAGATGATGCTGAAAAGGAAAATTTTCCCATCAAATTTCTAAATAGTATTACTCCTTCAGGAATGCTGTGTCATAAATTAAAATTGAAAGTGGGTGCAATCATCATGCTATTGAGAAATCTCAACAGTAAATGGGGTCTTTGTAATGGTACCAGATTTATTATCAAAAGATTATGATCTAACATAATCAAAGCTGAAATATTAACAGGATCTGCAGAGGGAGAGGTTGTTCTGATTCCAAGAATTGATTTGTCCCCATCTGACACTGGCCTCCCATTTAAATTGATTCGATGACGGTTTCCGTGATGCCAGCATTTGTGATGACTATTAATAAATCTCATGGACAAATTCTAGACAGAGTAGGCATATTCCTACCTGAACCCATTTCTTCACATGGTCAGCTATATGTTGCTTTCTCTCGAGTTTGAAGAGCATGTGACGTTACAGTTAAAGTTCTAAATACTTCATCACAAGGGAAATTAGTCAAGCACTCTGAAAGTGTTTTTACTCTTAATGTGGTGTACAGGGAGATATTAGAATAATTTTAATCACTTTATCAGTCATTGTTTGCATCACTGTTGTTTTTATATCATGTTTTTGTCGTTTTTATATCATGCCTCTTTTGTTGTTATATGCTTTTGTTTCTGTTTATTTATTAATAAATTTATATATTATTTTCATATACATTTTACTAATTTCCTTTCATCTCTCACACTTCTATTACAGAGAAAGGGCAAATAACAATATTAAAATATCTCCGCTAATTAATTCCCTTTTAAAAAAATATATTTTATTGATTTTTTATAGAGAGGAAGGGAGAGGGATAGAGAGTTAGAAACATCGATGAGAGAGAAACATCGATCAGCTGCCTCCTGCACACTCCCCACTGGGGATGTGCCCACAACCAAGGTACATGCCCTTGACTGGAATCAAACCCGGGATCCTTGAGTCCGCAGGCCGATGCTCTATCCACTGAGCCAAACTGGTTAGGGCAATTAATTCCCTTTTAATGTGCACTAATTTTGTGCACCAGGCTACTAGTCTATATATATAAAAGCCTAAAGCAACCATTACGACTGGTTGACCTAATGACCAGTTAACAGGTTGCTATGATGTGTACTGACCACCAGGGGGCAGATACTTAATGCAGGAGCTGCCCCCTAGTCGTCAGTGTGCTCCCACAGCCAACCTCCCATGGTCCCTCCCCATGGCTGGCTGGCCCCAATTGGCCCTGATTGGGACTGGGCGAGATGGCCCTGATCGGCCCTGATCGCTGGCTAGGCAGAGGAACGCCACCTGTGCATGAATTTGTGCACTGGGCCTCTAGTAATAACATAAAAATGTATGACAGGTCTCCTTCTCTCACCTTTTCACTTAAAGGAAGCATGATCAAGAGGCTACGTAGTGGAAGTATCTACAGTGTAGAGATGCAGGGCAAGGGGATAATTCACCTTCTGGACAGAATAATGTGGGGTGAAACAAAATTTCATTATGCTACTCAGAATGTCACTCATTTTAAAACGTATAAATTGTTTATTCCTGAATTTTACACTTAATATTTTTGGACTTTGGTTGAGCATGGGTAACTGAAACTGCAAACAGAAAAACCACGGATGAGGGAGGAATACTGTACAGCAGATAATCAAGAAGTTAGAGCGAGTAACATAACAAAGCACATGTGCCATGACCCACAAAACTGAAGCCTTTATATACTTTTCCCCTTGTTTATTTCCCACTCTCCTCCCAGAGGAAACTGCTGTGTGGAATTTCACCTGTCTTTCTCATCCACATCAGGTTTTACTGTATGCATATATATATAGAATCCTGCGTGAGTGTCACATAAACAGCACCATATAGTGTATTTTATTTTGTTTCTTGTTTCCTTTCCACACTTTGTGATCTTTATTGGTATTGAGTCATTTCTACTGCCTCATGATAGTTCATTGTATGAATCAATTTCTTTAAGTACATTTTCTCTTGGAGAACTCTCTTTCTTTCTTTCTTTCTTTCTTTCTTTCTTTCTTTCTTTCTTTCTTTCTTTCTCCTTCCCTCCTTCCCTTCCTTCCTTCCTTCCTTCCTTCCTTCCTTCCTTTTAAAATCATTATACATAAAGCTGTTTTGAATATTCCTGTAGGTTTCCTGAACACATGTGGAAAAGTTTTTCTAAGAGTGTCATTGCAGGCCCAAATGTTATGAGATATTTCCAAATTTCTTTCCAAGGTTTACTGACTTGCTTTCCCACCAACAGCATATGCTTTCATAAACTCGATAACATTTGGTTTGATACTGTCAGATTTTTAAAATAAGTAACAAAGGTTTTTGAATAAGTAAAACTTTCAAGTACTTCAAATGTCAAAACTCTGACGAGGTAGAATGTGAGAATTCTTTGTCTCTAGTTCCTAGGCACCCAGTTTAGTTCACTGTTCAATGTTCATCTACGTGACCTTGGTGGACCCATTTTTGGGGGGACCCCCTAATGTCCACATCTTAAAATCTTTCTTCTTGAGCTGGTAAGATTCTCCATAGAGGGCCTTTTAATCTGACTGGAGAGGAAGGGTCTGGCTGACAGAGTTCTGGGAGTTGAATGAGCTGGAGTGTCTCTGCATTAAGCATTCACTCTACATACCATACCTGTATCTACAATTGTGACTGACATCCGTCCATGACCTCTCCATAGAGGCAAGGAAGAAGTGGCCCAGAGGTAGAGAGTGAAGGAGGATTTAGAGATTGATTACTTCTGAATCAGCTTTCACCCAGCTTTCTGTGTCTCATCATGCCCTTTGCCCCAGCCCTGGCTCTATTAGCTTTGGGATATCTGGATTTCCCATATTTTCCTTTCAGTTCTGCTTTCATACTGGAAGTCTTTTTGGAGCTTATTGCTTTTTGTAGTACCTTGTCAAATGCAGGCAATAAAAGCAAACTCTTGGTACCAATGTTTTGCTTTCTTACTTCTTAACTAAAACCAGAAGTTCAATTAGTCCATTTTTCTTTGTAGGCAACAATTTGTTTCAGACAACATGCTATGCATTTCAGGGTTTTTGCTAGCTCAGCACCGTATTTCTGGTTCTGATATCTGTATCCATCAGCTTAAGCTAAATTATGTTGCAATAATAAATGGCTTCCCAAATCCTGGTGCCTTACAACATCAGCTATTTATTTCTTGCTCATGTACATATTGGCAGTACATTGGCTTTCACTCTATTTTTTGTTCTGCTGTACAGGCGAGGCAGGAACCCCCATCTTAGTCTTGTGGCAGAAAGAACAGAGCAAGGGACCTTAAAACATCTGTTCAGAAATTATATAAATTCCATTAGACAAAGAAAGTCACATGGAGATCCTTGACCTCAATGAGCAACATGTATACTCTTTCCAACAGAAGGGACCCCTGGGAGGGACCCTATAGGAATGAACCTATAGGGAGGAACAATGGATATTTAGAATAAATAATACAATCTGCCACAGTTATTTATTTATTTATATTTATTTATTTATTTATTTATTTATTTATTTATTTATTTTTACATCTTTAAACTGACTAATCCAGAACTGAGATTTGTCTCTTTTTTTTTTTTTATGCTAGCATGTCCTAATAAGGTAAAATGTTGTCATCTAATGTCTCCGCTCTTAAGGTCCCTATTTCTTTAGTGGGCACATGCCCTGGGTCCCCACAAGACAGCTGGCACTTTGATGAGCTCCTTTACCACTGCACATCTGGAACTGTTGGCTCGTGATCCCAAGATACGAAGGAGGTTCCCACTGCTCCCCATCCCTGCCAAGCACCAGCACTAGCTCTCAGAGCCTCACTCTTCCCCTGAGGGTCTTGTATGTAGAATCTCACTCCTGCCCCTGGACAATATCCTGGGGATGTTCTGGATGTGATTTCATTTCCATCAAAGTCTGGGTGCTTTCAGTCTTAGGTTCCCATGAGATCCCTCTTTCTCTTATTACTCATGTACATCCTCAAAAGAAGCTCCTATTACTTGAGGTGACTTGAGAGAGATTGTATCCTAGCAAGTAGAAAAATCAAACACAGCTCTTGTCTCCATATATTGTGTATTTGAACACAAGGCAGGTACTGGATCCCCACTGTTCTCTAGCTGCTGACCGAGCATAAATTAATTTAGTTTACATTTTTAGAACAATAATTAGCTCATGATTCATGCTGAAGAAAATGTTCCTATCTCTTCTGCTCTGTAAGGGTTTATTTTAGTTTCTTCATTGTTTATGTCAAAAGTTCCAAGATCCATTGGCTTTGCTAAATCTGCAAAAAATCCACTATCTAAACAAACAACACCTTTTCCTGGGTCTGTAGGAGACAGACTATTTATCTTTATCTGCAAGTGACCAGCATTCATTTATGCATTTGTTCCAGATGTTGCACCCAAAAAAAGCTAACCTGGCCAGTGGGCAACTGTGTCATCTTGGCTCCTGAAATGAGAAGGGTAGAGAACAATGGAGACCATGGAACTCCATGTGAGTAAGTGCTGCCTCTCTGAATATCTCTCCCACACAGATTTTCAAACTGGTCACACAAGCCTATCAGCTAGATTTAGTACAATAACTCCTCACTTAATGTTGTCCATAGGTTCTGGGTCTTTGATGAAACCATGTGTTACAAAATCAATTTTACTATAGGCTAATTGATAGAAACAATAGTTGGGTTCCTAGTGTCTCATTGGCATTATCACAAAAGGACATTTAATGAGGACCTGTGGTGGTATGTCTGTATTACATTACTTTGCTTATGACTGTGTAGGGTAGGTCATGGAACTGGGGTTAGCAGAAAAGCAAGTCTTCACCTTGACTCAAGCAAGGTGGAAGGAGCCTGTGGTGATCATCAGGGTTGTTCACACGCATTCCGTCTTCTTCCAGGCACAATTGGAATCGCACTCCCCTGCCAGCTTGAGCTCAGGCCACATGACTCGCTTTGGCCAATGAAATGTGAGTAAAAGTCTGCAACTGCCAGTGTGTAGTTTGCCAAAACTCCTTCTGACATAGTAATTACTGCATCTATTAAGGTGGTACCTGAAGCTTGAGTCTCTGAATGAAAGTGGGCCGAGAGGGCCAGCACTAGACACATGGTGTGAGCAAGAAATTATCTTTCTTATGTTAAAGCATTGAGATTCTGCAGTTATTTACAGGTTATTTATATCTGTCCTTAAACCCAAGCAATCTTGACTAGTGAAATAACCTGGTGACTAAAAAATATCCAAGCTTTTTCTAATTTGGACACAAAACCTAGGAGCCATGAGAGAGAAGATTTAAATATGACTACATTTTTTAAAGAATTATCATACACAAAGCAAAAGGGAAAAATATAAACTGAGGGGAAAATATTTGCAATTCCTGGGCTCAGGGCTTATTTCCCTGATGTGTCCATAGCCTTTGCCCTTGCTCTTCCTCTACTTAAAAACTGCTCTTCCCCCAGAGGGCCTCATGGCTCCATCACTCACCTGCTCTAAGAATTTGCTCAAGTGCTATCTTCTCAGGGAGACTTTCCTTGATCACATTATTTAAAACTAGAGGCCTGGTGCATGAATTCATGCATGGTGGGGTCCCTCAGGGTGGCCTGCGGAGATCGGGCCCCAGATTACGCCCCCAACCCCGCAGCCCCACAGCCCTGCCTGGCACCCCACCTTGGCCTGGTGCCATCCCCTCACCTGCGCCATCATCCTGCTGCAGGGTGATACATCAAGGCAACCCCCCTCCCCCCAGCTCCCTCAGTGTCTGGGAGCCAGGCAGTGCCCACCCCCCCGCCCCGCTGCTGCCGCTGGTCGCCGTTTGTGGGGCGATCAGGCCCCTGCTCACACCTGCCTTGGCCTGGCGCCTCCCACTCACCTGCTCCACCATCCTGACACAGTCCCGCTCTCGTCTAGGCCCATTGGGGCCAGCAGTGCCTCTACTGCTGCCAGCACCGCATTGCCAATGCCCGCCATGTTCTTCGCTGCCCGCTGGTGGTCAGCTCACGACATAGTGAGCATTCGAACTCCTGGTCTAACAACCGCCCAAGGGGACAATTTGCATATTAGGCTTTTATTATATATACTAAAGGCCCGGTGCACAAAAATTTGTGCACTCGGGGGGGAGGGGGGTCCCTCAGCCCGGCCTGTGCCCTCTCGCAGTCTGGGACCCCTCGGGAGATAACAACCTGCTGGCTTAGGCCTGCTCCCGGGTGGCAGAGGGCAGGTCCAATCCCTAGGTGCAGCCCCTGGTCGGGCTCAGAGCAGGGCTGATTGGGGAGTTGGGGTGCCGCCCCCTGTCATGCACAGAGCAGGGTGATCGGGAGGTTGTGATGCCACCCTCAGTCACACTCAGGGTAGGGCCGATTGGGGGGTTGGGGCACTGTTCCCTGTCACACTCAAGGCAGGGTCGATGGGGAGGTTGCGGGGCCACCCCCTGTCATGCACAGAGCAGGGCCAATCAGGGGGTTGGGGCGCCTTCCCCTGTCACGAACAGAGCAGGGCGGATAGGGAGGTTGTGGCCCCGCCCCCTGTCACACACAGAGCTGCAGGGCGATCAGGGGGTTTGGGCGCTGCCCCCTGTCACGCTGATCCCGGTGCCGGGAGGACTCTTGGCTCCGCTGATCCCGGTGCTGGGAGGCATATTACCCTTTTACTATATAGGGTAGAGGCCTGGTGCACGGGTGGGTGCCGGCTGGTTTGCCCTGAAGGGTGTCCTGGATCAGGGAGGGGAGCCCCACTGGGGTGCCTGGCCAGCCTGGGTGAGGGGCTGAGGGCTGTTTTCAGGCTGGGGGTGACTGAAGCTCCCAACCGCTCCTTTTTTTCTTTTTTTTCCTTTTTTATTCTGGGCCAGCTTTAGCTTTGAGGCTTGGCTCCAGCTCTTAGGCCTCCGCTGCTGAAAGTAGGTTTCTGGCCTTTGCTTACAATGTTGCGATCCTGCTGGCTGAAGCCCGGCGGACTAAAGCAGGTTTCTGGGGTTTTGTTTAGCTTCTATATTTGTTACATAGTTGCTTAGAGTTGTAGCTCAGAGGCCTGCAGCGGCAGGCAGGGAACGTTGGAGTCCTCCGTCACTGACGCAAGCAAGCCTCATGTTAGTTTCAAGCTGCCTGGCTGCGGGTCGCCATCTTGGCTGGCAGTTAATTTGCATATTGCCCTGATTAGCCAATGGGAAGGGTAGCGGTTGTACGCCAATTACCATGTTTCTCTTTTATTAGATAGGATTGTAGTACTTCTGATAACACAGTTGTCTAATGTATATTTATTTACTTATGTTTGCCTGTCTCTGTCCATTAGAATATAAACTCCATGAGGTGAGGCATGCTTTCCTTGTGTGTTTGTTTTGTTTACTGTTCTATTTCCAGGACATAGAAAAGTGTTAGGCACTCTATCAATATTTGTTGAATGGATTTATGAAGCCTGTTAAGTGAAGAAAGTATGACATATATGAATTTTACACTACCATTTATGTAAAAGGAATTTTTTTCTCCTTTTACATAATCCAGACTGTTGGAAATATTATAGAACAAATAAGTGATTGTTAACAAGTAAATTACAAAGAGTATAAAAAAAGAAAAGTAGGGGAAGAACTGTAGATTAAAAGAACCATTGACAAGTACAATGCATGGACCTTATATGGATTCTGATTATAATAAACCAACTTTAAATAACTATTACATTTATGAAGCAATTGGTAATTTGAATACTGATTGAGTATTTTATAATATTAAGGAATTATTGTTAATTTTAAGGTGTTGTATTGTGGTTATGTTTTAAAAGTCTTCTCTTTTAGAGCTGGTTTGGCTTGGTGGATAGAACGTTGGCCTGCAGACTGAAGGGTCCCAAGTTTGATTCTGGTCAAGGACACTTGCCCAGGTTGTGGGCTCGATCTCCAGTAGGGGATGTGCAGGAGGCAGCGATCAATGATTCTCTCTCATCATTGATGTTTCTATCTCTCTCCCCCTCTCCCTCCCTCTCTGAAATCAATAAAAATATATTTAAAAAATAAAAGTTTTCTCTTTTAGATATATATACATGAAGTATTTATAGATGTAATGCTATGATGTGTGGGAGGAGACAGGTAGCATATGGTTGAAACAGGATTGTTCTTACGTTGATAGTACTTGAAGCAGGATAGGAACATGGAGGCTCCAATATAGAATCTGTTCACTTTTGTATATAGTCAACATTTTCCACAGCAAAAAGGTAACAAAAGAATATTATCTTATGCACATAATAAGCACACACACCTTTATTGACTTGTATATGCATAATATATCTCTAAAAAGACCCTTAAAAAGCTTATTATATTGGCTGTGGGGGGGAGGGGAATGGGGTGACAATGGGTAGGAGAGAGTTTGTGTTAGTATATTTATATGTAGTTTTAAATTTTTGGACATTGTGGATATATTATCTATTTAAAAAAATAAGTAATCTTTAAATCCAGGTTTTGGTGCCAGATAGCCTGAGATGGTACCCAAGCTCCATTAATATCAGCTGTGTGACTTCAAGCACATGCTCTAACATCTTTAACCCTAAATTCCCTGCTATAAAATGAAAAGAATAATATCTCCCTCTTGGAGATTAAGAATGAAAAGCAGTATAATGTCTAAGACATGGTAAATTCTGAATAAGTTTTAGCTCCTTTCATTTTTATCCAAAATAAAATGAGAGGTTGTGGGGCACCAAGAGAGGTTATGAGAAAGTGATCACTGGCTTGGGCTAAAAGCTCGAATAGAGAGATGCTTGTTTGTTCTGGGGGCTCTGATGGGCTTGCCTTGATAAATATCAGCTGTGAGAGAGTAGACAGACTGTTATTATCTTAGAGAAGACGACTCTGGTTGGTACTCAGTCTAGTTTTCATGTGCCTTTATTTTAAAACTGTGGTTTGAGGCCTGCCTCAGAAATTGAGAAAGGCTGAGACCCAACCTCTGCGTGGTTCTGCCATGGGCAGTTCTTACCTCTCTAGGCCACCAATTATCTTCATCTGTAAAGTGAGTGGGCGGGGTCAGAGGAGGGCCCAGGACCTCTGGCTCTAACATACTGTGACCTGGTGCACTACTCCTTGTTACCTCCCAGACTATTCAGAAGCCTGTTTCCAATGAACTGTGGAAGAGAGACTTTGAATTCATTCATTCATTCATTCATTCATTCATTCATTCATTCATTCATTCATTCATTCAAGTATTCATTCTACTAACATGTGCCTGACACTATTCTAGGTCGTGGACATTCAGTAGTGAGCAAAACATGTAAGTTGTCTGTTCTTATGGAGCTTAAATTCTAGTAGTGGAAGATAAACAACAAATAAGTGAAGCAACCACTAATCAACAGATATCTAAATGTTCTGATGGCCATATGTCCTATCAGGAAAATAAAACATGGAAGAGGCATAAAGAACAATAGGGTGGGCAGGGAATTTCTCTTTGTGATAGAGATAATTGAGTTGAGATCTCAAAGAAAAGGCATGAGTCATGCAGAGACCTGGGAGAAGTGATCTAGAAAAATGCAATTCAAATGCAAAAGAAGTGGCTTTTCTGCTATCCTTCTCTGGTGTTTCTGCTTATAAGGAAATTCACTGTATTGTATACTCTCCAATCCACTCCCACAGCCTACAGAAGGGCTACATTAGAAGATGTTTATTCCTTTAAAAATGACTCTTTTAAAGTTCCTCTATGAACTTCTATATTGATTTTATTTACAAAAATGTAAACAATATATTTGGATGATATATCAATTTTACAAACAAATGCCTTACTTTATTCTGAAGAATGTCATAATAACAATTACTAAAAATTGTAAAAGACTCTAGGGATAGTATCTAGTTCTCAAGAAAAAAAGGGAAGTCTTTGGAATTTGCTTTTTAAAAATCTTATCTTGCCTTATTTTTTTTCTATGCCCTTAGAATCTTCACCAAGAAAGAATGACATGTCTCTGCTACTGATATCTTATCTTCTCCAGATCACTTAGCTCTGTTCCTGAGAGTTGCTTCTGAGGGGAAGAAATATGCACAGATGGAACTGAGCTTCCACCATGTGTAAAACTTGTCTTTCTGAGTAAATGTGGTCCATTTTCAGTCATACAGTGCTGCTTTTGTATAGGTGTGCACATATTTTCAGCTGATATTTAAGAAAAGATATGGAGGGAAGAATCAAGATGACAGTGTAGGTAAATGCCTATACTTGCCACCTCTCACAACCACATCAAAACTACAAATAAAATATAGAACAATCATCATTCAGAACTGCCTGAAATATGGCTGAATGGAAGTCCTAAAAATAGAGAAGGAAAGAAGAAAGCACATTGAAACTGGTTGGAGGTATAAAGGCATGGAACAGGCTGGTCTGACACCCATGTGTAGTTTGTGGTTTTTTTTTTAATTGGGAGGGATATCTTGGCTGGGAAGCCTTCCATGAGGAGCAAGGGGTCCCAGCCCCACACCAGATCCCTCGGCTCAGGGTTCCACTGCTGGAAAGAGAAGCCCCTATAACTCTGGGCTATAAAAACCAGTGGGAATTGTGGCTAACAGAGGCTGCTGGAGACCCAGGTGTTCCTTTTAAAGTGCCGGCACATGGCACTTTAAGACTTGATCCAGCACTGGGGCAGCAGCATGAAAGAATCCAGGGATATATGGGAAGGAACTGGATTATCTGGCATTGAGGTAAGAACTCAGGGGAGGCTTTCTCCCAGACAAGAGTACACACAACAGTCATTGTTCCTATGCTGAGACCTTCTCTGACACAAGCTGACTGGCAGGGGCCATCTCTGAGTCTCCATCAACCTGGCTCACACTATTTCCTCTGCCATGCTGATTCCCTAAGATCCGCCCCACCCAATTTGCAGCCCTGCCCACATTGTTTGCAGTGGCCTGGCTTCTCCTTATGAAAGGCTTGTCCTGGCTCAGACTTCAGATATTCCTAAAGTCTCTCAAACAAGCTAGCATCAGCATACCCAATACTACTCAATAAGGGGCTGAATGCCCAGCACTAGCAGCAGCCTGTCTTGCTTCATAGCTTGGCCTTACCTGGGCATTTCCAAGCCCCAAAAAAGTAGCAGCCACTTGCAGATTGCTCTGTAACTCCTGATGAGGAGGCCCCTGACTAGGTACAGGCAATGGCTGACTTTGCACTTCCAGCAGGGCCCCAGAGCCAGTGTAACCAGTAAACAGCTTCAGACCACATCAGATTTTAACTCTACACATCCAGTAGCAACAAACTCAAGAGGCAGATTCAATGAGCACCAAAGCCCCATTGAAGCAACTCCTGCTCCATAGGTGTGTCTCCTGCACAGCAGCTCTCCCACTGTAGTCCCAGCTGATCCTCACAGTCAGTTGTCCTGGAGGTCAATTCCTCCCAATGATTCCAACAGCAATCAAGGCTCAATTACAACAAGATAGCACACACAGCCCACACAGGGATGCACTTACTGTGCCCAGCTCAGGTGACTGGGGAGGCTGAGCCACTGGGCCCTACAGGACACCTACTACACAAGGCCACTTTACCAATTCCAGGAGACATAGCAGCTCTACCTAATACATAGAAATAAACACAGGGAAGCAGCCAAAATGTGGAGAAAATAAAGCCTGTCACAAATGAAAGAACAGAAGAAATCTCCAGAAAAAAGAACTAAATGAAATGGAAGCAAGCAAACTACTAGTTACAGAGTTCAAAACAATGGTTAGAAGGATACTCAAGGATGTTAATGAGAGCTTCAAGAGACTTAGTAAGAATTCAAGGACCTTAGTGAGAATTTCAAGGAAATTAGTGAGAACATCAAAGACATGAAAAAGGACCAGTCAGAAATTAACATAAACTAACTGAAATGTAGGATAATTTACAGGGAATCAATAGTAGAGTAGAGTTTCTGAGAATCAAATGAACGATTTGGAATATAAGGAAGCAAAAGACCCCAGTCAGAAGAGCAAAAAAGAAAAACAAATCCAAAAATATGAAGATAGTGTAAGGAGCCTCTGGGACAACTTCAGGCATACCAAGATTCACATTATGGGGATGCCAGAAGGAGAAGAGAGAGAAAGATATTGAAAACTTATTTGAAGAAATAAGTTTCCCCTATCTGGTGAAAGAAATAGACTTACAAGGTCAGGAAGTGCAGAGTCCCAAACAAGAAGAACCCAAAGAAGTCCATAACAAGACACATCATAATTAAAATGGCAAGGGTTAAAGACAAAGAGAGAATCTTAGAAACTACAAGAGAAAACCAGTTAGTTACCTATAAGGGAGTGCCCATATGCCTGTTAGCTAATTTCTCAATAGAAATGTTTCTCAACAGAGGGGAGTGGCAAGAAATATTCAAAGTGATGAATACCAAGGACCTACAAGCAAGATTACTCTACCAAGCAAAGCTATAATTTATAATTAAAGGTCAGTAAAGAGCTTCACAGACAAAAAATATCTAAAATATCTAAAGGAGTTCACCACCACCAAACCAGTATTATATGAAATGTTGAAGGGTATTCTTTCAGAAGAAGAGAAGAAGAAAAGAAGAAGAAGAAGAAGAAGAAGAAGAAGAAGAAGAAGAAGAAGAAGAAGAAGAAGAAGAAGAAATTTAAAAAAACAATGAAATGGTAATAAATACATATTTATCAATAATTGAATCTAAGAATCAAAATAAACAAATAAGGAATCTAATGAACAAAATAAACTGATGAATAAAATAAAATGAGAGGCATGGAAACATGGAAGAGATTAACCAAAGATCTTATATGCATACTAGAGGCCCAATGCATGAAATTTATACAAGAGTAGGCCTTCCTTTCCCCGGCTGCCAGCACCAGCTTCCCTCTGGCACCTGGGACCTGGACTTCCCTTGTAGCCCCGGCTTTGCCTGGAAGGGTTCAGAAGGACATCTGGTCTAATTAGCATATTATACTTTTATTATTATAGATACGCATTACCTATGGACCCAAACAATATAGTGGTGAAGACCTGGGGTAGGGTGGGAACTGGGTAGAAGGGCAATGGGAGAGGAGCTGAAGGAGAGACATCTGTAATGCTCTCAACAATAAACATTAAAAAAAAAAAGAAAGAAAAGATCTGGTGAATGTAGGTCAGTTGAATTTACCCACAGCCATTTAGCAATACAAAAATCACACCCTGGTCACACATAGCACTGATCCTGCATCAGGACTCAGGAACCACGGGCAACATATGGGAGCTAAGCCAATCAGTTGACAAAGACTATTGTCAGGGCCAACTTACTCATTTGGCATAGTGAGGCCAGTGCCAAGTTCCCATGATACCTTCAGGGACCTGGAAAAAATGTCTTAATTTCTTTTAAAACCAGAAAAAAAAACACACACACAAAAACAAAACAGAGAACTTTTAAGCCAAATAAGATGTTTCAATAGATAATATTAATATATTCATCTTTATGCCAGCATAGTTATAAAAAAATACATACTTTTTTTTCATGAAGGAAAGGCCTATGAAGCAAAAGAGCCCTATGAAGGCTCTGCATATGTTCAGGATTAGTGATTAAATAATTCAATAATCAAGTTACACATTTGCAGAGGATATGTGTGAAGCAGAAATTTTAAGCAGGTTAATAAAAGAAGGCCACACTGGGAGAAACAATTTGCACCTGCTGAGGGTCTTGCTTTAAGAAAAAATTTTTTCTCTGATTTCTCCATCAAATTTTCACCACCCTGTTTTAGTATCACTGATGTCATTTAAGTCATCCTCTCAGACATGTTGTTATGATGAATAAGTGAGAGAATGTATTGAAACAACCGGTCCATTCCATGAAACTTACATATCTAAGAAATAGCTTTCCTCTCTCCCTGTCTCCCTCACCCTTGCTGTCTTCTTGCCTGGCTTCCTTTCCTTTCACTTCCTTGCCTCATTACCTACCCTTCTTCTCACTCATTTCCCCTTCCCTCTCCCGTGGTTTCCTTCCTTTCCTACTGATATATCATGTTTTTCCTTGCATCATGGAACCTGAAGTGACACCAAAAGATAAGAGTCAGACCAGGGAATCATAAAATACATAGAAAAGGATGTTCTCATGATGTGGCTACGTTTCCAAAAAACTTATTTCCTATTCTTCTTACATAGCAGGCAGTGTAGCACTCTCTGTGTGCCTGTGTGCATATGTGTGCATGTGGGTATACATGAATGTGTGTGTAGCCGAATCCACATGCTTTAGCTTCTCAGGAAGTCCTGCTATAAATATTGTCTTATAAGTCCTCACAGTACTTGTCTTAGAAATATCCTAAAAATATACTTCTGTGGCTTGACAGCAAGTTGAGGAACATGAGAGCCAAGGGCACTGAATTAACGTAAGTTATAAAAGTTTTACCTCCATGAAATTTGCTCTTGAAATCATAAAGTTGTTGTCAATGAAACATAGCAGCTGACTACAAGCATGAGGTAAGTAAATTATCCTTTGCATTTGCTCTAATTTTGGCTGCAGAGTGGACAGACTGATGCCTCTGTCATGAAACTTTGAGTTTGTAAATAAATATAACTTAGACTTTAAAATTGGGTAGGGCAAGAGTTGGTTGCAGGCAAAAAGAAGTTTTTTGCTAAGTTTTTAAGCCCTCAGGTTTGTGAAAATTCTGAAAGATTACTTGGATCTTTCAATGCTGGCTCTGACACTGCCTATAGTATGGATTGTGTACTGGGCATGCAGGCCCTGGCCTCTTCCAGAGTAGTGAAATTGTGGAATTTAGCTTTCCCTACTATAAAAGAGACCAATGATTTAAAATAAAGTTTTAGCCTGCAAGTTATTGTACCTAAAATGATACATAAGTATGGTACAAAATACACAGATTTTATATAACACTAGAGGCCCGGTGCACAAAAATTTGTGCACTCGGGGGGGGGGGGTCTCTCAGCCCGGCCTATGCCTTCTCACAGTCTGGGACCCCTCGGGGGATGACCACCTGCTGGCCTAGGCCCGCTCCCCGGGGGATTGGGCCTAAGATGGCAATCAGACATCCCTCTGGCAGCCCGGCAGTCCTTGGGGGATGGCCACTTGCCAGCAGGGAGCAGGCCTAAACTGCTGTCGGACATCCTTAGCGCTGCTGAGGAGGCAGGAGAGGCTCCCACCACCACCGCTCTACTGGCAGCCATCAGCCTGGCTTGTGGCTGAGCAGAGCTCCCCCTGTGGGAGCACACTGACCACCAGAGGGCAGCTCCTGCATTGAGCGTCTGCCCCCTGGTGGTCAGTGTGTGTCATAGTGACCAGTCATTCCCAGTCTTTCTGCTGTTAGGGTCAGTTTGCATATTACCCTTTTACTATACAGGATAGAGGTCTGTTGCACAGGTGGGGGCCGGCTGGTTTGCCCTGAAGGGTGTCCTGGATCAGGGTTGGGGTCCCACTTGGGTACCTGGCCAGCCTGGATGATGGGCTGATGGCTGTTTGCAGCTGGTCACACCCCCTTCAGGGTGGGGGTCCCCACTGGGGTGCCTGGCCAGTCTGGGTGAGGGGCTGAGGGCCGTTTTCAGGCTGGCGGGTGACTGAAGCTCCCAACCTCTCCTTTTTTTCTTTTTCTTTTTTTTATTCTGGGATTTATTTACCTTCTATGGCTGTCACTGGAACTGAGAGCCGGCTTTAGCTCTGAGGCTCGGCTCCAGCTCTGAGACCTCGGCTACTGAAAGCAGGTATCTGGGTTTGTTTGGCTTCTATAATTGAAACACTGTTGCATCTCCAGGTCTGAGGCCCGGCTGGCTGAAAGCAGGTTTCTGGGGTTTGTTTAGCATCTATAATTGCAACATTGTTTCTTAGAGTGCAGCTTAGAGGTCGGCAGCGGCAGGCGAGGTTCTTCCATCACTGGAGCAAGCAAGCCTCCTGTTCGCTTCAGCTGCCTGGCTGCTGGCCGCCATCTTGGTTGGCAGTTAATTTGCATATCACCCTGATTAGCCAATGGGAAGCGTGCGGAGGTACGGTTAATTACCATGTTTGTCTATTATTAGATAGGATTATTCTTTAAAATCTTTTGTTTATTATAACTACATTGTGAAAAAATTAAAAATTGCATTATATATATATGTCATTATTTGGTATTCATCTAAAATATCTGCTTACTTTAAATGGAAAAAACACACAAAAATGCAGGAGGAGAGTGGAATAGGTGAAACACAGGGATTCTTTTCCCCATCACTCTTATTTTTAACACAAATGGTAACACACATCATAATATTCTGCACCTGGTAAAGGTATTAGTTTCCCAGTGTTATTGACGTGTAAATCAAATACAGCATTGTATAAGTTTAGGGTATACAGCCTAATGGTTTGACATACATATAGTGAAATCATAACTAACAATAAGTTAGTTAACATCCATTTTCTTATATAAATATAAATAATATAAATATACCTATAAATATTTTTCCTGTGATGAGAACCCTTAGAACAGGGGTCCTCAAACTATGGCCCGTGGGCCATATGTGCCCCACCAAAAACATTTATCTGGCCTGCCGGGTGTTTTTGCTGCTGCTGCCTGTTGCTTAGCAGCCGACGAGTTTTTGTTTTAAACTATAGTCCAGCCCTCCAACGGTCTGAGGGACAGTGAACTGGCCCCATGTTTAAAAAATTTGAGGACCCCTGCCTTAGAATTTACTCTCTTAACAACTTTCCTATATATCATGTAGTAGTGTTAGCTCTAATAATGTTATACATTATATCCCTATTTCTTATTTATCTTATAACTAGAGGCCCGGTGCACAAAATTTGTGCACAGGTAGGGTCCCTAGGTTTGGGCCTTTCTTCATTCTGTGCCGCCCCCTGGTGGTCAGCACACATCATAGCGAGTGGTCGAACTCCTGGTTGGTCAAACTCGTGAGGGGACAATTTACCATTTATTATATTGGTTTGGAAGTTTGTGTCTTATAACCACCTTCATCCAATTTCTATTCCTCCATTCCTCCACCCCCACATCTGGAACCAGAAAGCTGATCTCTTTCCACAAATTTATTTATTTGTTTTTTTAAGATTCAATATATAAGTGAACTGGTTGGCTCAGTGGATAGAGCATCGGCCTGTGAACTCAACATATAAGTGAATCATACAGTATTTACAGTATTTTTCTTTCTCTGTCTGGCTTATTTTGCTCAGCATAATGCCCTCAAGGTTCATCTAGGTAGTCAAAAGTGACAGAATCCCCTCATCTTTTATGGCTGAATAATATTCCATTATATGTATATACTATACCTCAACTTCTCTATTCATTCAACTGTCAATGATCACTTAGGTTGCTTTTATGTCTTGACGTTTTAGAACGCTGAAATTACTCTGTAATGGTAGATACATTACAATATGCATTTGTCAAAACCCAAAGAACATCACAGCACAGAGTTAACCTTAATATAAGCAAAATTAAAAAATATATATATTTAGGAGGCTAGAGAGTCCCAGAGTAAAATGCAGACTGTGACAAAAGGATCTAACTGTACTATAAATTTACCACATACCTCTCTGGAAGAGAGGGGAGAAAAGGTGCTGATCAAATAACTTTAGAAACGAGACTGTAGGACCAAAGGCAAAGGAATTGTTTATGAACATTGTCCTGTAGTTGGTAAAGTTGTCTCCCATGGGGATATGGAGTAAGAATTCTCAAATCATAAACATGGCAACTGGAAATTGAACAATGAAGTAAGCGTATTACAGATGGAAGAAGCCAGGTTTCTCACTGTTAGATTGTAAGGTTATAGACAAGAGGTGAGAGCTAGAAAGATCCATGTTATACTGGATTAGATTTGGAGACATCAGTATGAACTCTGGTTTAGTTTAATTTATTTATACATGGCTACATACATGGGTTATTTCTTACACATGTGTTACATACACATATATTTCTTTGCTCTATTTGCCCAAGGGGCATAGAGGAAATGACTCCTTAGTAACAATAAACACATGCAACCAAGATCTGGTCTGGTCGTAGCTTCTAACATCATTCTCTAAAAGAAGGGAATAGGATTTCTTGGAGAAATAGCTGTTTCTAGAAAGGGCTGGGGCAAGGAATATCCAAGATGAGCCTAGAGCATTTGTAAGTACTAAGTAGCAAGAATTAAAAAAAAAAAAAAAAAAAAACATAGAGCAAAACAAACCCCCCCTTCAAATAAACACAAAGAAGGTACACACACACACACACACACACACACACACACACACACAATCAAGGCATGTCTAAGGGAGCCAACTGAAAGAGCTCCCAATGGTCAAAGCTGGAGCAACAGTATAGTATTATTTATAAACTAGAAGCCCGATGCACAAAATTTGTGCAAGGGGGCTCAGCTCCCGCTGCCGCAGCAGCTGCCTCTGCCTCAGCGCAGCAGCCGGGGGCCTCTGTCTTGGCCCCACCACCGTGGCTTCTTCTGGAAGGTTGTCTAGAAGGATGTCCAGAAGGACATCTGGTCTAATTAGCATATTACGCTTTTATTATTATAGATAGTTATACAAGATATAATATAAATATCCAAGAGTCCATCCTGATATAAATTAATGATTGAATACATTTTTTGAAATGGGGAAGAATAGACACATCTCCCATGTAGAATTCCAAATAACTAGTGTAGCTATTCCCTTTTCAAGGAGGTGGAGCATAACTCCCATCCTTTAAGTGTGGGTTGTGCACAGTGGCTCCATTCCAAGAGTACAGTATGGATGGGGGAGATAGCAAGAGTAATTTTTCACTGGAGAAACATGATAAACACTACCTCAGCCAGGTGATCAAGGTTAACATCAACCTAAACCACATTGATAGTATGTGTCCTTAATATGATGGCATGAAAAAGGCACCTTAATGCTGTGGTCTTCCTCTCAAAACCCATAACCTCAGTCTAATCTCGACAAAAACATCAAACAAGCTCAAATAGAAGAACATTATTTAAAATACTTAATCTTTATGCCTAAAAATGTCAAGATCACCAAAAACAAGTGAAATCTGTGAAACTATCAGTCAAGAGGAGTTGAAGGAGCTATAGTGACTAAATGTGATATCGTCTCCTGGATGGGATCCTAGAACAGAAAGAGGACATTAAGTAAAAACTAAAGAAAGGTGAATAAAATATGAACTTTAGTTAATGTAACAATACTGGTTTATTAATTGTGACAAATGTTAGCAATTAGGTAAACTGGGTGTGGACATTTGGGGCTATGTACTATCTTTGCGAATGTCCTGGAAATCTAAAACTACTGTAGTATAAGATGAAAAGCTTTTTTTTTTTTTAAATATACTTTATTGATTTTTTACAGAGAGGAAGGGAGAGAGATAGAGAGTTAGAAACATCGATGAGAGAGAAACATCAATCAGCTGCCTCCTGCACATCTCCCACAGGGGATATGCCCGCAACCAAGGTACATGCCCTTGACCAGAATCGAACCCAGGACCCTTCAGTCCGCAGGCCGACATTCTATCCACTGAGCCAAACCGGTTTCGGCTAATGCAATAATGTTTTATCAATTCTCTTTCCACAATCCAAAAATTCTGCTCACTCCTTTACTTTAACTGCCAACAGTTTCATGGGTCCTTAGAGTACTTTGAGCCACTCCTTTATTTTCAGAATTTCTCCTTCAGCCTGTGAATTTGCAGTAGCTTCTGTTCACTTGTAAATGACCTTTTCCCCATGTTTTTCTGGTATTTTCACAACACAAAGTGTCTTCTAACTGAGTCATTTGTGATACACCCCTGGCACCCCACCTCCTGTCTTTATCTCATAGCCAAGTCCACCATGACCTCACTGACCAGTGATTGACAGCCTAACAAACAGAGCACACCACTGCCATGTACCACACACCATGGTTGATTGTTCCTCACTCAGTACAATGGCCTGATTTTTTAAATGGATGATCATAAAAACATTCTTTTGGGGCAGTTTAATTGTTTGGATGCTCCTGGTGTTTGGAACTTACTATGGCTGTAAATGACATCATCTCACATTTAAGGAATGTCATTGATGATACCCACCTTGCAAAGTTGTTGAGAGACTATAGATACAAGTGGCAATGCCTGCAAAAGGCAGGCACAGCTTGTGGCACATACAGACCCACAGTAAATACTACACTTCCTCTGTTCCCACACTCCTGGACACAGAGACAGTATATGGCCCAGAGCAGGGTTTTCCAAATTGTGTTCTCTGCGTCACTGGTAGACTGCAAGATATGTATGGGGTAACCACACACATTGGGGAAATCCTGTGCACCATACCCTTTCCTTGGAGAGTTAGAATATAAGTTAGTCTGTTGGACGCTTGGAGAAGCCCTGCAGTAAAGAAAAGTTTGATTTTGTGTAAATAAAATTCCTCACACTCACTGAACTTTTACTATGTGCAAAGCATCTGAACCAGTTGGGAATTCTGGATCTAGTTCTTAGAGTCAAAGGCTGGGCAAAAGGTGGGAGAAGACAGAGTTTTAAAGATTAAATATTTAAAAAGCAGATGAAAATTTTGTTCACCAGCTGCTCATAAAGCATTGGGAAGGCTGGCGTGGGACAGAAACCGTTGCCCGGCTCCCAGCAATGGCAGCCAAGGTTGGTTGAGTCACTTTTCCCCTAGAATGGTAAGTAGGGGTGGGGGTGGGTGGGAGCTCATATTCTTCAGGAACCATGCAATCATGTTCTCCAGGCACACATGGTGGACTTATCACCAGCTCTCTGTTCTGCTGAAAGGGAAAGCAGATATGGCTCCTGAAGAGCCCGCCCCGCGTAACCCCACCGCATGCACAATCGTGGATGCAGGTGACTCAGAACCTCCCCAGGAGGCTCCAGTGTTGTGCTATTTACTGGATGGGGGAGGTCCGGATAGCTTCTCTTTCTCCCTTGAGACTTTCTAATTCTCTTTCTAGGATCTTCATGTTTACCAAGATAAATTAACCCCTGAATTATCTGCTTAAGAGGAAATAATTTCAGAGTGTGTGTCTGTCCTGATCCCAAAAAGCCTCCAAGAAGAAAAGCAGATGCTTTCAAAGTAGCTGCAGGGAGAGCGAAGTGCAAATGTGGCCAGCACTTCGCCTTCAGGAAGGTCAAGCCCTGCGGTGTTTTATAAGCAGAGTCATAAATAGTTATAATCCCTCTCTTTGGTTAATTTAAAAGTCTCAGGGACAGACAAAACAGTAAAACACAGAACTGGATGTTTAAACATGTTTAAGGAAATCCTCCTCATGCAAGGCAATACATATGGATCAGCCCTAACTTCTAGATCTCAAATTCCCTATTTAACAAACATGCATGTAACAAATCCACAGGCACTGCATTACAGTTATTTCCATAACTTGATTCACACAGTATCAGAGTCTTTTTGATCTGGGGATAGTCTAGTTGCTTCACTGAATGACTCTACATGACAAATATTCCTTCTGGTCTTTGTAAAGTGATTTGCTATTATAAAAAAACAACAACCTTATGGATATTTATTTTTGAAGGCAACAAACAGGAAATGGTTTTTGAAGCTCCAAGGTGTTTTCCAAATTCTGGCTTCTTATCTGTAAAATACTTGATTTTGGATACTTGAGTTCAGAGTTCTCTCCCCGGAATGCTGAGAGAATAAATTTCTGTTGTTTTAGGTTTTAGGCCACCAAATGTGTGGTAATTTGTTACAGCAGTCTTAGGAAACTCATACACCCCTGAAGTGGTGAATATCTGAATTTGTTCAGAGATCTGGAGGAGGGCCCATGAACAAGGTTGAGATGATGGTGAAGAGTCGGGACCCAGGCCACACTGCATCTAAGAGAACCTGGAAAAAAGTTTGGATTGCTTAAAGTACAATTTGAAGCCACTGAAAAGTTTGAAGCAGGAACTATAACCTGCATTTCACAAGGAGAACATTCTGTGTGGAGAGAGAATGAAAACAGGGAAGCCAATGTAGAAACATGGGTGAGTGATAATAGTGGCCTGGATGAGGGAGGTGGAAGTGGAGATAAAAGGTAGCAGATCAAATCAAGATATATTTGGTAGATAAAGTCGACAGAACTTGCTGATTGATTGAATATGGTGGTAGAAAAAGGGAAAAACTAAGGATGATGCCTAGGTGTCTGGTTTGAGTCGATCATGATGAAGCCTAGAGAGAAAGCAGATTTGGAAAAGGAGATGAGAATCAAGAGCTTAGTCTTAAACATGCGCAGTTTGAGTTAGCTATGGATTATCCAGAGAGAAATGCCAGGCAAGTTCTGAACATAGACAGAAAGGAAAGCTTAGGAAGGACATCTAGGCTAGAGATGTAATTAAAGAATAATTATAGAGTTTATGTAAAGGGAGAGACCAAGAAGATAGCTTGGAACTAAACCTTGAGAAATACCAACATTTAGAGATTGGGAAGAGGAAGATAATTGAATAAAGGAGCTTGAGATGAGGTGAAGGGAAATTGAGGAAAGTATGATGTCCCAGATGCCAAGGGAGGGTAGTATTTTGTAAAATATACATATATTTTTATTGATTTCAGAGAGGAAGGAAGGGGGAGAGAGAGACAGAAACATCCATGATGAGAGAGAATCATTGATAGGCTGCCTCCTGCACACCCCACACTGGGGATGAGCCCGCAACCTGGGCATGTCCAGGTTCATAGGTTGATGCTCAACCACTGAACCATGCCAGCTGGGCAAGGGAGGGTAGTATTTGAAAATAAAAGTATGCTCAACTCTGAGAAATGCTGTTGAGAAATAAAATAAAACAAGGCCACACTGCTATTTTCTTTCTTTCTTTCTTTCTTTCTTTCTTTCTTTCTTTCTTTCTTTCTTTCTTTCTCTCTCTCTTTTTTTTTTTTTTGATTCAGCAACGTAGACATCACTAGAAAGCTTATCCAAAGTAATATCAGGTGAATGGCGAGGTGGGTGGAAGAATAGATGATGCAGAACAAATTCCAGGTGCAATAAAAGTAAAAGCATAAGAATAAAACTATAAAATATTGTAAGAAAATATAGGAGAATATATTTTATAATCTTGGGTGTAGAAAGACTTTAAAAGAAATACAAAATCAAAACACATTCAAATTAATAAATTTAACTACACATCAATAATTTTTAAAACTGCCATATAATTAAAAAATTATACACAAGTTTCAGAAAAAATGAGCCAACTATTTTAATGTGAAAATATTATATATTTATAATTATACAATAGAAAACAGATTAATATTCACAATTTATAAATAATTTCTGTGAATTAAGAAAAAAGGATAAATCAACCAATAGAAAAATGGGCAAAAGATACAAAAAGGCATTTGCAGAAGAGGAAAACCAAGTGGCCAATAAATAGATGCAAAGATGTTCAACTTCATTAGTAACCAGAGATGTGTTCCTAAGTGCTGGTAAGGGTCCTGGGGAATAGACATTTTCAAACATGATTGGTTATGGTGGGAGTGTAAATTGGTACAGCCGTGGAGGGCAATTTGGCAATATTTATTAGCAAAGTCCATTTTGTATAGTATACCCATCAGAAACACTTGCATGTGTGTAGAAGGTGGTTCATTGCTGAGTTTGTAATAGAAAAATAGAGCCATAGGCATGAGCCAGACAGTTTTTTTTTTTTTTGTTTTTTTTTCCTCTGAAGCTCTGGGTCCTCTTAGAAGCTCATTTAGAATCACTTCCGCCCTGACCGGTTTGGCTCAGTGGATAGAGCATTGGCCTGCAGACTGAAGGTTCCCAGGTTCGATTCCAGTCAGGGGCATGTACCTTGGTTGCGGGCACACCCCCAATAGGGGGTGTGCAGGAGGCAGCTGATCGATGTTTGTCTCTCTTCGATGTTTCTAACTCTCTATCCCTTTCCCTTCCTCTCTGTAAAAATATCAATAAAAATATATATTTAAAAAAAATAGAATCAGTTCCTTGAGGCTATAGGCCTGAGGTTGCCATTTCTCTGTTGGCTGTCAGCTGAGAGCTGTGCTCAGTTCTGTAAGCTTCCCACAGCCCCTTGCTATATGACCCCCTCACACAGCAATACACTTCTTCAAGACGGAGAATCTCTCTTTTCAGGACAATCTACTAAGATGAAGTCATATGTTATGCATTCAATGTATTCAAGGGAGTGACCATCCATTCCATCAGGCAAAGGTAGAAAATATCAAATTTCCAATAAAGTTTTGGAAATTCTTCTGGTCTGGTCTAAAGTAAATAAGCCTTTGGTGACTTTTTGCTTATGAATTTAGTTTATTTCATAGAGATTAGAAAAACTCAATTGTGTGGTGTCAGTACACTGTGTCCTTTATCTTCAACTTCTAAAAATTATTGACCAAAAACTTTACCTTTTGATCAGACCAAAGTGGTAATCAAATGAACTAAACTAAGCTCTGAAAAAAACAACCCTTGGAGTACTCAGCTTCCTGCTAGCTCTCTGCCCTGCTGCGCATGTACAAACATTTCTATGACTTCCTGTCTCCTGGAGAGCACTGGGAAATGTTGTCAAAAGCAAGTTGCGTGCAGGTTTTTACAACCTGGGCTTTGCTTTCTTTCTTTTCCATATGGATAAGCTTCTTTTCTATTAATAATGTAGGACTTAATTAGGACTGAATGGAAGCAACAGTAGAAATATGTATAGAGGACCTGGGATTTCCTGCAGAGCTTGTCATCTTTGGAACATTCTCAGTGGAAATAAAAGGTACTCCCAGCCCCATTGGTCCCTGCAGCTACAATAACACAATGTTGTGTTCTTTGGACACTTCTTGCTGCCCCAGCAGTTCATAAGAGATTTCCTCTTTGTCATTAAGTCACCGTCATGAGCAAATTGTTTTGTCAGTTGGCCAGGACCTCCAGATACTCAAGGATCACATTATCAGGAAACTCCAGCTGCGTGTGTGGAGGTGGGGTGGCCATGCTTTAAAGAAAGTTTTATTTTTGTTTCAAGTTGTCATAATCTTTTATTGAGTTTAACAACATTAGATGAAAACACATCCAGGGGTGTTTCTACATCAGGAACTTAGCTGTCCCACTGAGAATAGTCAGGGTGACTACAGGGAATAACCTTGGAAAACAATCAGGAAATGATTCTCAGAGCCAGAGAAAGAACACTTCATTGTACCATGATGCTCAAATATTAGCCCCTGTGTCAACCCGACATACGCCTGTGGAATAATCAGACTCTGCCACAGGCCCAGTTCTCTTTACCTCATCCAGCACTGGTTCATCTACTATTCATTTCTCTAGACCTGCGCTAATCTATGCCCTGCCCAGCATCTGTTCTGGCAGGAAGTATATATACTAGTAAAGTCTTTAACCAAGATTGGCTGATTCATTGTACTCAGATAATTGGTGCTGCCTGTGGATTAATTTGCTTAGCTCTCTGGGCTCCCCATATGGTCTTGGTCAGTGCCCATCTCTTCATCCTTGATTTTGGTTCAACCATGTATAATCTGGTTTACATGTCCTCTGCTACTCTAGATCATATATATATATATATATATATATATATATATATATACTAGAGGCCCGGTGCACAAAAATTTATGCACTGGCGGGGCGGGGGGGGGGGGTGGAGGGTGTCCCTCAGCCCCACTTGTGCCCTCTCACAGTCTGGGACCCCTCGGGAGATAACAACCTGCTGGCTTAGGTCTGCTCCTGGGTGGCAGAGGACAGGCCCAATTCCTAGGTGCCAACCCGCAGCCCCTGGTCGGGCTCAGAGCAGGGCTGATTGGGGAGTTGGGGTGCCACCCCCTGTCATGCGCAGAGCAGGGAGGATCAGGAGGTTGCGGCGCCACCCCCTGTCAGGCGCAGAGCAGGGTGGATCAGGGGGTTGTGGTGCCACCCCTGTCACCATACAGAGTCGGCCGATCAGGGGGTTGGGGTGCTGGCCCCTGTCACGCACAGAGCAGGGCCCATCAAGGGGGTTGGGGCTCCGTACCCTGTCACACACAGAGCAGGGCCCATCAGGGGGTTGGGGAGCTCCCCCCTGTCATGCACAGAGCTGCAGGGCGATCAGGGGGTATGGGCGCTGCCCCCTGTCATGCTGATCCCGGGTTCAGGAGGCCTCACAGCTTCGCTGATCCCGGTGCTGGGAGGCATATTACCCTTTTACTATATAGGATAGAGGCCTGGTGCAAGGGTGGGGCCCGGCTGATTTTCCCTGAAGGGTGTACTGGATCAGGGTGGGGGTCCCCACTGGGGTGCCTGGCCAGCCTGGATGAGGGGATGATGGCTGTTTGCAGCTGGTCACACCCCTTTCAGGGTGGGGACCCCAATGGGGTGCCTGGCCAGTCTGGGTGAGGGGCTGAGGTCTGTTTTCAGGCTGGCGGGTGACTGAAGCTCCCAACCTCTCCTTTTTTCCTTTTTTTTTTTTTTTTCTTGGATTTATTTACCTTCTATGGCTATCACTGGAGCTGAGAGCTGGCTTTAGCTGTGAGACCTCGGCTGCTGAAAGCAGGTTTCTGGCTTTGTTTACCTTCTGTATTTGAAACTTTGTTGCGACTCCAGCTCTGAGATCCCGGCTGACTGAAAGCAGGTTTCTGGGGTTTTGTTTGGCTTCTATATTTGTAACATGTTTCTTAGAGAGAAGCTCAGAGGCCAGCAGCGGCAGGTGGAGAACCTTGGCTTCTTCTGTCACTGGAGCAAGCAATCCTCCTGTTCGCGTCAGCTGCCTGGCTGCCGGCCGCCATCTTGGTTGGCAGTTAATTTGCATATTGCCCTGATTAGCCAATGGGAACGGTAGCGAAGTTATAGCTAATTACCATGTTTCTCTTTTATTAGATAGGAGATTATATATATATATATATATATATATATATATATATATATATATATATATATTAATTTCAGGGAGGAAGGAAGAGGGAGAGATAGAAACATCAATGATGAGAAAGAATCATTGATTGGCTGCATGCTCCCCACTGGGGATCGAGCCTGCAACCTGGGCATATGCCCTTGACCAGAATTGAACCTGGGACCCTTCAGTCTGCAGGTCAACACTATCCACTGAGCCAAACCAGCTAAGGCACTACTCTAGGTCTTGGTTCAACCATCTATGCTCTAGCCCAGTTTGATCTTTGATTGTCACACTCTTCTTAATCCTGAACTCTCCCTTTTAGATCCCAGGCTCTCGTCCTCTCCCAGGTTCAGTACCCACTGACCCCCAAAGCCCACCTGCTCATGTTGTTGGGTGTTCACAAGGCACCCTTTTCCCCATCATTGACTCCACCCCACCTTTCTATAGAATGAAGCTCCAGCTCAGGGAAGGGTGGGGTGAAGAATATGTCTGTTGCCTACATTTCTTGGTAATGTACAAAGCTCAACATTCAATGGTATGATTAGAACTATAAAATAAGTAGGATGTCAATGTAAACTCATCAAAATGGTACCATAAAAAATATGCCCTCCTGCTGCCCATGTTTTAAATGATAGTAACTGTTACAAGGTAACATTAATAACTCTCATTTTATAGCATTTCCAAATTTAAAGAGCACCTTTATACCTCACACTTGATTCTAAATTTATAAGATATATTTTTAAATATATATTTAAACATTTCTGAAACCTATATGCATCTTAAAATTAGTGTTTATAATCACTGTAATCCAGGTGTCAATTGTTACTTCATTGTCATTACCTAAGCTTTAAAAATCCTGGCATCAAAGTCTGCACCAGGGGTGGCAGCTTTCTGGAAAAGTCCCAGAGACAATCATCTTGTAACACCTAGAGACCAAATTCTTTAGTGGGGAGGAAGGGAGAGGAAGATGGTGAATCAGATGGCAATTCTTAAGAGGAAGTCAACAGAAGGCAGACTCTAAATAATTGTAGAGCCAGCTTAGGAGAGCAGCACCATTGGTTTTAGCTTTCTGATTAATTCTTTGAAGAAGTGCTTGGCCCAGAGGACAATTCATATAAAATGACAGAGCTTTCAACGACTCTGAGTAAAGGAGCAATTTGGGAGAGTTAGACAATGAATGTGAAGATATGTCTAATTTATTTTTCTTGTGCTTTCCTTTTTATATAGGCATTCAGACTTTAAAACCTATGTCTAAATACTAACATAACTTTTTTGAAAAATATAATTTTATTGATTTCAGAGAGGAAGGGAGAGGGAGAAAGAGATAGAAACATCAATGATAAGAGAAAATCATTGATCAGCTGCCTCCTGAACATCCCACACTGGGGATAGATCTTGCAACCCAGGCATGTGCCCTATCAGGGAATTGAACTGTGACCTCCTGGTTCTTAGGTTGATGCTCAACCACTGAGCCATGCCAGCTGGAATAAAATAACTCTTTTAATGGACATAAGGTATAAATTCTTCATAATAAGAAAATATTCTTACATTTGGTAGTTTTTCCTCTTTCTTAGAGATGGTGCACCTTAGAGAGAGGTGCACCTTGGTCATGAAATATGTGTGTGCCATTTGGTCATTGAGAAGTACTGTGGTCCACTGACCTCTTTTTGACATGACATGGCTTCTGAATTGGTAGGACTCAGTGGGGATATATCAGTTTTTTTTTCTGGTGGATTGATTTAGCTGTGGCCACAGAACATTCGTTACCTCTCTGTTTTGAGATACAGTAAGCATCTACATCAAGATCTAGGTTGAGAGCCCAGATGGTGTTGCTCAGTGATTGAGCATCAGCCTATGAACCAGGAGGTCACAGTTCAATTCCCAGTCAGGGCACAAGCCAGGTTTGTGTGCTCCATCCCCAGAAGGAGTCGTGTAGGAGACAACCGATCAATGATTCTCTCTTACCATTGATGTTTCTATCTCTCTCTCCCTCTCCATTCCTCTCTGAAATCACTAAAAATATAAAAATATAGTTTTAAAAAAGATGTAGGTTGATAATGTTTTTTAAAATCAGTGTACCTTGTAAGAACCCAAGCTCAGAGATGCAATAGTGAAACATACATCAAAATACAAAACATCTATCATTGTTGCAATGCAGATAAAGACCATCAAGCAGTTCATTGTTGGGCCAGCAGCCTTGAGAAATGTAAGGAAAGTGTGTGATGAGAAAATGTTGTACACTGTGGCAAGATTTTTTTTAAAAATACATGTTTTTTATTGATTTTAGAGAGAAAGGGAGAGAGAGAGAGAAACATCGATGTGAGTGAAACATCAATCACCTACCTCCTTCATGCCTCCTACAGGGGATCCAGTTTGAAACGGGCATGTGCCCTGACTGGGAATCAACCAGCGACCTTTTGGAACATCCTATGATGCTCAATCAACTGAGCCACACTAGCCAGGTGTCAGTATTTGATTTTAACCATAATATTCAATACCTAAATCCCTTTTGGAGAAAGACTAATATCTTATTGTTATGGGCTATTATATATCTATTTTCCTTCCCAATGGTGACCCAGTTTCTTTGTTGGGAATTAATCCTCTTAAGCATTTTATTGGCCAGAAAGCCATCCTAGTTTCTGCCTCCCTCTGTCTGTCTGTTCCCACTATGGAGGCCAAGGGGGCAAAATATTTCCTCCAAGCCAGGTTGGGTCACAGTGATCTAAGCTTCACCAATATGGTGCTTGCTCTTGGGGACTTTCAATTCTGTGTATGTGACATAAGGAAGGAGCGGAATTTCAGAGATCAGAGGCATAACAATATCCCAGCCGTTGTCAAAGTGATGTCTTAGTTACATTGTACCTACAACAGATTGTTGCTTGTTTTATTCATTATGACCCTTCTCTCCAGGTCTTTCATGCTTCTTGCTCTCTCAACCCTGTTCTTTCAGCTTTCCATCAATTCAGAGAGCCCCAAATCATATCCCCTTACTCATATATTGCTTCCAAGAGCCAGAGCCAGTTTCTATTATTTACTTTCTATTACTTCATTAGCATCTCATATGGGATAAGTGTCACCACAAAGGAGAGGAGAATCTACAAAATTTTCTCCAGTGTCCTATTGTATGTCATTAGAGAAAAGAGATGAAAGAATGAACTCTTCCCCTGGAGATCTTTAAGAACACGATGATGTTGCATCTGACACAGGGTGGTCCTACCAAAAGGATAATAGGTGTGACCTTTTGTGATTTTCTCTCCCCAATATTAAGTGATCTGTGTGTGCCACAGAAGTTAGTAAGGGAATATAGGCTAAGAATACAGATATCCCTGTGCCAAATAATCTTCAGCCTATCTTTTCTTCCCTGAGTTGACAAAAGAGAGAAAGCTATATTTGCTTAATATTTTATAAAGTTGGAGAAGGTGGGGCAGTGGGAGGTGAAGGGGGCCTACTATATAGTGATGGAAGATGATCTGACTTTAAGTGGTGGGCACACAGTGTATTGTACAGATCCTGTAACATAGAAATCCACACCTGGAACCTATATGATCCTATTAACCAATTTCACCCCAATACATTTAATAAAAACATTTTAAATTTTAAGTTTCTTTCAAGATTTTTCACATATCATGACCTTGCCAGACCAAGAACTCCCACCCTCAACGTTGATGTATACCAATGTATACCAATGTTTGGGGTTGTTTTTGGCAGCAATATTGGGAACAGGCAGACATGCATCCTCGAAGAAGGTGGTGAGGGGTTGTGTATGCATTTAGTTGGCATTCAAAAGTGGTTTCTTTGTTGGTAAAATTATTTTGTTACATACTGAGTAGAAAAAGACAAGACAGAAGTGCCAATCAAAGGCACATTTTAGAGGAAATATTTGTATATGTCAGTCTCCAAAGTTGAATCTTGCTCGATACTCTTGGGGAACTATTCCAATATCATTCACCAACATGGGAAGATTTAGAATTGCCCATCTCTGAAGGTGGCTTGGAGGCACTCACAGTACTGCCTTTCTCTTCTCTCAGGTGCTGCAGGATGGGATGGGGAACTAGTGCCAGGGATTCTTAAGTCTCAATCCATTTGGCTCTTCAAATCAATGCTATGCTTTCCATGGGAATTAGACTTCTGAATCCATGACAGGAGAATCCAAAATGTAAATTATTCTCCCAATAAAGGTAATACATTGGACTGGCGGGGCAGATTTTTCAAGCAACTGGCCAGGCTTAGCAGTTCTAGTTTGAATGTTGAATTAGCCTCAAAAGCACTCAGCAGGTGTTGACAATGTGGTCCTGGCCAAGAGAGTCCAATATACTGGCCATTAAGGTCCTCCTCCTTTTCCTCAGTGTTAGAAGAAAGGAATGCAATAGGGTCTTTCCAGGAAATCTTGCTCTAACATTGGCACAAGAATTTAGGACAAAGGTGCAAGGCTTACTTGCCTAGTCACAAATGTTGCTATTAGTTACACATAAGCTAAAGAGAAATTAAAGAGTAATGCTTCCAAAATTAGATAAAACCATAGGAAAACTAGAACTTACTGATAAGCATTACAGACAAAGGACACTATTAAGGCAGTCAGCCTCTGGACAGCCTTTTTAGTTCCACATAGGGATTTTTAAAAAAAATGAAACTTGATACCTTAAGTCTTATTTGCACATACTTCAGTTTTGGGAAGCATTGGCGGAAGATGAGAATGAGATCCTGTCACAGTGTGAAGAGAGATGGCAGGGTGTTGAGAAACCCAATTGGGATAGGGGTAAATTACTCTGAAATGATGGGGTGGTAGGTGTTCGAGACAAACCTAACCTCCTTCACCTGTTATCTAGAGCAGTGGTCCTCCAATTTCATGTGCATGCATTATCTGGGGACTTGTAACAACACAGACTGCTGGGGTCCACCCTCAGAGTTTCTCTGGTCTGGTCTGCGGCCTGATAATTTGCATTTGTAAGAAGTTCCTTGATGAAGCTGATGCTGCTGGTCTAGAGAACGTACTTGGAGAACCACTGATCCAGAGCTCTGTGTGGGTTAAGGTGAATGTGAGGCAGAATGGGCAGCCTCAAGATACCTATGGTTTGCTAACACCCATAGCTCTCGTAGGACCTGGTTTGAAACCTACTTAAGTATGCACTTGAACCCAGACTCCACAGGCACAGTTAAAGTCTCAGGGAGTAAATCTTGGAAGAAAGTCACGTATCTTTCTTGACTCCTTACAATGATCTAGAAGTTATTTCTTACTTAGGGAATATTTCCACACATAGAGGATGTTAGTAGAACTTTTCTCTTGGAAACTAAAGAGTAACACATAAGTTGTCCTTGGCACTAGGTAAAAATGAGAACATGTGACTCTAAGAACAGAGATGGTAGAACAGTTAATTCAGAGCAATCTTGATATTGTCAAGAAGCTGGCAACATCCATCCTTTGAGTATCAAACTCATGCTCTCTGACATGAGCTCCAGGCTGTCCAGACAGACTGCTGGTAGCTGGTAGCTGCTGGAAGGGGTGGGGGAGTTTGGGGCAGCAGGTATGGGTGTCATTTTGGCTTTCATTATTATAGACTAGTAGCCCGGTGCATGAAATTCGTGCACTGGGGTAGGGGGGGGGAAAGGGGCCCCTCAGTCTGGCCTTCACCCTCTCCAATCTGAGACCCTCAGGGAATGTCCAACTACCTGTTTGTGCCCACACTTTTAACAGATAACAGCTCCATGGTTGTTTCTTTCTTATGCTTAAAACCATTGGAATTAGTAGGTATTCAAAGTGTGTATACGTTTTGGGGGGACACCCTGTATATCTCTAGTCAGCAGTGAAAGAAACCAACAGCAGATTTGGAACCCCCAGACAGGGAACCTCGCTCACTCCCCACATGTCTCCCCACTTCACTTTCCACCTTCGTGGGCAGCAGGAGAATCAACGTTTTCTCTCATTAATTTGGAAAAGCACGTCCTGTCACCCACTGCCTGGCAGGAGTGTGCTAGGCCCCAAGCAAGCGAGGCTCAGTCAGGGCAGCCTTCGCTCATGGGTGCTGACACCCAAAGTGCACATTCCGCCACTACAGTTGCCCCGACTATCCCACTGTTTCACTGAGAGGATGGAATTCCTCTCCGCCTCTGGGTTCTTGATCTTGAACTCTGACCGAAGGCACCTCAGCGAGGGCCACCCATGCCCACCAGGAGTGTCTATCTGCACCTGCTCCTGCCTCAGCACCTGCATTAACCCCCCAGAGGTGATCTCGTAGCTGCACTGGCCTCTGTGGGAACAGGGCATCATCACTCCGTCCTCTCACTGTCATCTCACAGGCGCCCACCCTCAGCACCCAGAACACCCAGACACTCTCCAAAGGACGTGAGCACATCAGAGGGGATGTGTGCACATCCTGTGGGGGTGTTAGGCATGCTGGGTTGATGGAAGTGCGGTGGAGAGGTGGGGGGAACTTGTGCACGCCTTGGTTTGAAACTGTTGCAGGCGTGGGAGGGTGACAGTGTGCTGGGGCATGTTCGCATGCCAGGGGTGGATGTGCACACCAGAGGCCTTTGGCTTTGCAGATCTGCAAACCCCCGTGGTGCGGCCAGGAGGACATCAGTCTGGCCCGCCATGGTGGCTGTCCCTGCGATCCTGCACCTTCTGGGCCAGGAGGCGGATCTTGCGCAGCCACTCCTGGGCGCTGATGGCCTGCAGGCGCTACTTCAGCTCAGCCTGCAGGCTCCGCTTGGCGCACTCACAGCTGTCACCACCGCCATGTGGGGAGTACAGGCTGCCCTCCACCGGCCTGCCTCCCCTGTCCAGAGGCTCTCTGAGCTGCTCACCTGCCCAGAGTGACTGGGGCTGGGCAGAAGCCAGGCTTCCTGCCCTGCCCAACCCCGGCCGATCCGCCCCTGTGCGAGCTGCTGCCCCGCCGGGAAGGGTCATGGATCCAGGTCCCAGGACCTCGGACAGCCTCAAGCGCTGGCCTCTGCCCGGCAGGGTCAAAGATCCGGGTCCCAGACTGTGGACAGCCTTGCCTGCTGCCACCCGCCTTCAGTATGCAAATAAGCCGCCATCTTGTTGCTTCAGGGTGGGCGTCCCCACTGGGGTGCCTGGCCAGTCTGGGTGAGGGGCTGAAGGCTGTTTTCAGGCTGGCGGGCAACTGAAGCTCCCAACCTCTCCTTTTTTTCTTTTTTTTTTTAAATTCTGGCATTTATTTACCTTCTATGGCTATCACTGGAGCTGAGATCTGGCTTTAGCTCTGAGGCTCGGCTCCAGCTCTGAAACTGGCTGCTGAAAACAGGGATCTGGGTTTTTTTAGGTTCTATAATTGAAACACTGTTGCGGTCCTGCTGGCTGAAGCCCGGCTGGCTGAAAGCAGGTTTCTGGAGCTTGTTTAGCTTCTATAATTCCAACATTGTTTCTTAGAGTGCAAGCTCAGAGGCCGGCAGTGACAGGCGGGGAACCTTGGCTTCCTCCATCACTGGAGCAAGCAAGCCTCCTGTTCGCTTCAGCTGCCTGGCTGCCGGCCGCCATCTTGGTGGGCAGTTAATTTGCATATCCTGCTGATTAGCCAATGGGAAGGGTGTCAGGATTATGGTCAATTTGCATGTTTCTCTTTTATTAGATAGGATGGATTCTTCTTGTTATAAACAAGTCAAAAGCTTCTGCTTTTTAATGAGTCAGGCAAGATTTTTTTTTTGACCTGGTAAGAATGGAGGGATGTGTTTGTGTGCACATTCTCACCCCTACCCCCTACCCCCCAAAAAAACATACACAAAAAAACAGAAGAAAAATGGCATTGATTTACATTTTTGCAAACCTCTTTAATTTCTGGTTTAATAGAAGACATCTAGATTCTCATGTTTGCTACAGTAGCTTGAAAAGAGAGGAGCATTTTACCAACCTTTTCAGATAATTGTGGATATTCTTTTTGTTACTATAGTGAAACTCAACAAATGGTAGTTTTTTTTAAAAGCCAGTTGCAATGTAGAATCAAAAACCATATCCATGCACTAGTCATGCTCTGTTACACTCAAGTCCATTGATCTTCCATGCACTTTGAATGGATCTGTCCTCATACTGCATGTTGGAGATATAATAAAACTAATATTTATTGCTTCATCTAGGGTGTCCTTAATTGAGACATTTTTTTTTCCTCTCTGAGTTTGTAGTGATGACAAATAGAATGACTACTAGTAGAGTTTAGTGCCATTGCCTTGGTTGCCCTAAGCCATCAGCAGTTTAACCGACCACTGCTTCTGTGCAAGTGTCGAGAAAGTAAAAGGTAAATCATTTGTTAGTATCATTAGGACAATAGCATTGGCTCCATTGATTACACAGAAAGATCTCATGACTCCAATACATGCATGGGCCGAACTTGAGAACCATTGTGCTAGGACAGTACGTGATGCTGTGTCCTTTGTTTTTATTGCTTTGACTCTGATCCTTTCATCTCTCAGTGTGATTGTTAAAAAAAAATCCCAAGATCACTTTAAAACTTCTAATTTTTTCATCACATCTAATTACAGGGCAAAAACTTCACCAAAAAAGAGCAAAGTCTCTTGAATGTAATAAAAATAGTAATTAGTAACCAAATGGGGAATTACCCTCCTGGCAGTCAAATAATGAAATACAGCACTCTAGAATACACACAAAATATATAGGCTTTAAGTTGCTGTAAATTTATATGAATTATCTTGAGAAACTTTTTTAAAGATGGAATGCAATGGTATCCGTGATCATGTTGTTATTTCTTTTCTGTGAAAGTAATGGGCATTACTTCTGTGGAAGTAATCGGGGCCTCTGAAAATCTCATGGTGCTGGAGAGCTGAGGTGGGGGAGGGAACCAAGTGCAGGGCCAGGGTTTAGGACAGTGGTTCTCAACCTTCCTAAGGCCGCAACCCTTTAATACAGTTCCTCATGTTGTGGTGACCCCCAATTTCATTGTGACAAATTGAACATAATCAAAGCACAGTGATTAATCACAAAAACAATATGTAATTATATATGTGTTTTCCGATGGTCTTAGGTGACCCCTGTGAAAGGGTCGTTCAACTCCCAAAGGGGTCGCGACCCACAGGTTGAGAACCGCTGGTTTAGGAGGATCTCTAGGAAAGTGGGGAGTGTGAAGATGGCTTGAACATAAGAAGCTCTGACTTGACCTAGCCATCCCCTGTGCGCTGTGCTCCGCTCCTGCCACCTGCTGAACTGGGTCTCACCACTCCAGCTTCGAGAGATGAGAGCTAGCCTTTGAGTGTCATACTTACTCCTGCAAGTTCGAGGCTGTAACCGCTTTGGCTCGACATCCTACATCATTCTAGATCTTTGTATTCCGCTGACACAGAGGCTTGGAATTCCTCGACTTGACTCCTTGTTCCACAGACCTCCAGCTTGCCCTCGACTGTACGGCTCTATATGAAGCCTTCACCAGGCGTGGCTCCGCTCTTCTTGGCCTCGAACTCTTATCTCACACCTTTCCCCACATAAGCCTAGTCCCTGCTCTCAGATTTGAATGAGGTTTCAGTGCTTCCTTGGTCTTGGGTCTGACTAGTCTTCCAAGACTGTGCAGTGTTTTAGTACAGATGTCCTGTCAATATCACAGGCACAGTACAACGAACAACAACTTTCTAGGGTCAAAGGGATTTCCTTGGAGCTTCAAGATATCCTGAGGTCACGTTTGTGGTGTAAGTATGATTATGATGCTTAATGCATTGAAATGAGGGCTCAAAAAACATATTTAAAAAATAAAGTCCTCTCAGAGTCTTAGCACTATCTGTGCTGTTGATACCTAGAACCCCAAACCCCAGACCATCAGTAGCCCATCACCCCCATTTGTATCAAAACAGAAGTGGCCATTGTATCCTTTCTGAAGATGAAACTCAGAGTTTAACCCTTTACACAAAGACTGAACTGACAATCACACTGAGAGATGAAAGGATCAAAGAGTCCAAGCAATAAAAACAGAGGACACAGCTGTCACTTATTGTCCTGAAACATAAAAATTATTTATGACAGCACATGAACCTCCAGGGGCTTGTGAAGGAACCCCAGAAACCACCCAATGGAGCGCCATGGTGGCAGTTTATCCACTATTGCATCATCAGAACCATCCAAATGCCCAGCACACAGGAAGTGCTCAATAATGACCTGATGAGTAAAGAGACAGATTACTTGCTCCTGAGCAAGAGCAAGGAGGCGTTGGGCATGAAGGAGGGAACTTCTGTCTCCAGATCTTCTACCTATGAGTTTGGGTTTTGAGGTGTGTAAACATGACTGATAATGCTTCCAGGCAATGAAGATGGGCTTCGCCTCTCAAAGGCAGGCAGGGAGCAGGACAAAGAAGGATGAGATGACAGTAGTTTGATGCTAGACGGTTTGGTTGAATGTTAGTTTCTTTGTTTATTTCTCCTTTGTTATCCCTAAACCTTTAGTTTAATATTCCAGTGCTATCACAACTGCATTGCAGGTAATAAATGGAAGGAGTTTATGTCCACATTTGGGTGGCAGTACCCTCTCATTAAAGCTTTAGAGAAGAGCAGGTCCTTGTAGGCTGGCCTAAAATAGCCCTAAAAGAGAGATGGTTTCCAGGGAGACAGGCATCAGGATTATAAGGACCCAGCTGTCCCTCTTTGGAGAGCCTTAATTTATTGACTTAATTTTATATATTTTAAAATTTTTTCCCAATGCCATTTGTCCATTCTATGCCCTCTACCACCCTGACTTAATTTTTTTAAAAGTTAGTGTTTTGCCTTGTCATGCTATAGTTGACCAACTTGAGCTTGTTACTTCCTACAGCTTAGCATGACATGACGACCTGTAGGAGGCAGTGCCTAGAAAACATGCACATGCATTAACCTGAATCTGCCTCTAACACAGTGATGGCGAACCTTTTGAGCTCGGTGTGTCAGCATTTTGAAAAACCCTAGCTTAACTGTGGTGCCGTGTCACATATAGAAATTTTTTGATCTTTGCAACCATAGTAAAACAAAGACTTATATTTCTGATATTTATTTTATATATTTAAATGCCATTTAACAAAGAAAAATCAACCAAAAAGATGAGTTCACGTGTCACCTCTGGCACGTGTGTGATAGGTTCGCCATCACTGCAGTCTAACAGCTGACTGCAGGAAGCCAGAGGGTAGTCCCCACTAGATCACCAGCCTCCGGATGGGGGTGGAGCCACCCGAGTGACCAGAGCTGATGCCCATGATCGCTTTGGAAGCGTTGTTGATGTCAATATTGTTGGGCAACTGTGACAGGCACGTCTCACTGACACCAGAGAGGTGTTGCCTGAGCCAGTGGGAGGGGCTGTCCCCAACCTCGATCCTGTCTCTCCTGTAAATGACTTCATGCGAGAGGCCTGACGGCGCTGTGAAAGCCAATTGATTAAAGCAGTTAAAGCGCGCACCTTCATTAAAGAGCAGAACAAGCAAACCCATACATCTGGCTTATGAAGCACAGACGGGCTCTCAGCTGATCTGAAGAGCATCTTGGGTGGGGGTCCGAGGTGTTATATACCCTATTGTCTATAGGTTTAAAATTTCTCTGGTGAATATTTTGGTACAGATTCGTTCTCAAGGTTCCCTTTTTGTTTTGTTTGTTTGTTTGTTTGCTTTGTTGTGGCCTTCCCAAAATTCATGAGAAGCACCTGGCAACTATCTTGCCAAGCTTTGAGGCTGCTGGCTTCCCTGCTTAGGGAGAAAAAGCACGTTTTTGTCCTTTCCCTCCCCCGCCTCCCTTTCTGCATTCTCTCCTTAGGGAGGTGTTTAACCATTTGCTCTGTGTCCTTGGCTGAGAAGATAATGGCTTGTTAGTTACAAGCTGACTACAAACTGGTGGCACTATTTGGCTTTGTGTTCTCTTTCCTGTCTCAGTTTCCCTATCCCTCTGTCCTGGAATCCTGTCACAACCACATTGATACTCAGAGTATCAGTTCAGGGCCAGACAGTTTTGTGGGCAGCTTTCTAACACCCACTGGTTTCAAACTGACTTAAAAATTATTCAGTTGCTCCTCCAACAAATAGATACTTTTCAGACAAGTGGCCTCCACCAGGGAGGCGGGGCTCCCTGCTCCCGCCAGAAGCAGCAGGAAGGAGCTCGGGCTAATTCAGGCTGTAGTCAGGTTTCTACTGTTCAAACGTCTACAAAGGCCTCTGGACGTTGTCACTCTTTGAGAAGTCAGTGGTTGTGGCTAGCATTTGGGAACACTTTTTGTTTGGCAACAGAATATGATGACATTTTAAAATTTTGTATCAGATTTAATTAGAAGCAAATTTTATACTAGATTTATCTGCTAGATCTCACTTCCTACACTCCCCTGGTACATTTGTGTCATATGTCTTTTTCTCAAGGGCAATCAAAATTTCCCCACACAGTAGAAACATAGTTCAGAGGTAAAGAACTTGGGCCCTGGAGTTGGCAGACCTGTTCAAGTCCTGCTTTTGCTGTTGTGCCCTATCTTAGGCTCTCTGTGCCTTCATTTCTCCATCTGCAAAATGAAGGTGGCAGTACCCATTCACCAAGCAGTCATGAGGACTAGTGGTAAACTATGCCATGCACCCAAGAAAGTGCTTAGCTCATGACAAGTTTCAATAAATAATAAAAGCTACTTTTAAAAATAAATATTAACTTATATTATCAATACATTCCTTCAATCTCTTAGGGTACTTGTTCTTTAAAATGTCTGTTTGTCATCAGACCAGGTGACAGACAAGGTGTCCAGGAGCTGTGCTCATTGCCTGCCCCCACCCCCTCTTCGCACCTCTGCTTGCTTCCACATTGCAGGGCTCTCCTTTCAGCTGCCCCTTAGGGCTTTGTCAGAGCACATTACTGGGGCTGACAGGAGACTGGGAACCTGATGGTTCTCCTGTGCAATGGGCCCTCTCTGGAGCGTCGGAGTTGCTGTTCACCTGACCAGGGCCCGCGGGGACAGGTAGAGCAGGGCCTGCCCTAGGAACCTCCACTCAGAAAACCTTGCCTTCCCAAAGTAGGCATTGGACTGCATGTGTGTGTGTGTATGGTGTGTCATGCTTATGTACGTGTGACCTGCATGTGGTGTGTGCGTCTGTGATATGTGTACATGTGATGTGTGTGGTATGTGACTGTTTATGTATGTGTGTGTATGATGTCCTTTGCTTTGCAGGCGGGCCCTTCCTGAGTTTTCCATCGGACCCGTACACAGCAGTCACCCCACGGAGGTGACTAGTGCTTCAGCCCCGGCACCTGTGCCTGCTGGATTATAGACCAGCATATTGGAGAGAAGTAAGACTTTGCCCCAAGATGGGAAGATGCCAGCTGCATTCCTCACTTCAAAGCAAACCAGCCTTTCCTGAGCTCCACAATCTGAAGCCCCACCTCTTCCTGGCCTGAGTGTTTACTCCTTTCTCTCAAGTGTCCAGGGACCTCAGCTGAGCCGTCCCCACTTCCACCTCCTTACAGCGGCCGGGTTTGAAGCGGCATGAAGATCTGTGGCTCTTCTGGCTGGTGGGTCGGTGCAGAGTGAGGTGGGCCTGCAGATAGACTTGGCTCATTTCTCACCTGCTGCCCTGAAGGGTCTCCAGATTAACCCTCCCCGCATCTGTTCCGGATTAGCAGAGCTGCTTGTAAATGGTTTATCCCAAGAGTGTAATTCGCAGTGTGGGAGGGCCCTACAGGCCAACAGCTGGAATATTCAGAGTCAAATTTTCTCCAGTTGGGGACCCAGCCTGCCAATCCTGTGAATTAATTGTCAACATGAGGACAAGGTCTGTGGTTAGGCTCCCGCGGCAGTGAGATGCCTCTTCTCCCTCCCAGGGCAGATCTGTCCCAGGGTTGTTTTCAAGGTAGGACAATAGTTTGCATAGAGCACACATAGAGCGAAGACTCCAGAACTGAATGCACGTTTGCTGCTCCATCGATTCTGAGCCATGTGCTTCCTGCTTTCCCTTCGCGTGACCTGCGTGTATGCCACCAGATGGAGGCACCTTGCCAAACCTAGACTTTGGCACCAGCCAGGGCTCAGCGGATCCCCTTCCCGCTGACAGCAAGGACTGATTTCACTCACTATAAGGTAGGTGATGCTAGTCATTGTTTTATAGGTACTGATAGTCGGAGGGTATCACTACTAATGTGCATCTAGAAAACCACAGGTACAAAATCAGAAGGACCTCCTACACCTAGGAAGTGAAAATTCACACAGACTGCCAACTGGGAGGCCCTTTGCCTTCTGCCTCCCTTCCTCCCTGTTCCCTTACGCCCTGACATGTGACTGTCTTAAAAACAAAGAGAGTGGGAGAAACGTGACTTGATTTGATGGATGCTGTCAAGGAAATGTTTAAAAATGGAACTTGATGGGTTATGCCTGTGGAAAAGGCCTTAATCACTTGAACTGACATTTCCTTGGTGCCTGAGGTTCACGATGGTGCCTTTGGAGCTGTGGCAGTGTGGGACTCACTCGGTGCAGCTGCCAAAATTCTGAAAAGAATCTCATTGCACATTTCCCCTCTTCATTTGCTCTTCTGGCAGATTGCAACGTGGGGCTTCAGAGAGGTTCGCAGGTATTTCTACCACATCAGTGTTTATTCTTGTCATAGAGCTGAGTTTGTTGTGGCTTGTGTTTCTCAGGAATGTAAAATTGCTCCTGGATTTGCCATTTCCCTACACACCCCCATCTGTCTCACCAGAAAACTCACGCTCATTTTCTGTCAATGCTGCCTCACAAGCTGGCGCACAGCGGTGTTGATGGACGGGATCCTGCCCTGAGAGCGAGGACAATGGCTCCAGTCACCTCTGCGGCTGCCAATGCCTATGCCTCTCGCTCTCAAGCCCTGACCATTTAGTGATCCCTGTGGGTACGATGTGGCTTTTGACAGGACCTGCTCCTGGTTGATACATTCTGAGCACTTAGCGTGCTAAAGCACCATGCCCAGCAGTTCGTGTGTGCTTTCACATGTCAACAATTGTCAATGTCGAAACAATCCCACAAACAGACACACTGCTATTAGCCCCATTTTCTAAATGAGAGCACTGAGGCTCAGAGAGGTTAAGTATCTTGGCCAAAGTCACAAAGCTGGTTAATTGTGAACTGGAACCCAAGCTATGTCTTTCCCTAAAACCAGAGTATTCCATTTCCCGCTGGGGCTACAAGAGCATTTGAGGAAAGAGGGCTGACTGGGCCTGCCCCGGCCCTCTGCCTGCCTTCGAGGGGACAGTGTCTTTGCTGGGGCTCTTGTCTATGTCCATAGCTGGGTTGCAGGGAGCCCATGAAACCCACCTAGAGCTGTATGCAGGATGTTGTGCTGTGTAACATTGTTCTCTGAAGAATGGTTGCAGGGAATTTCAGTGATTCACAAAGGGTTTATGCCCCTCAAAATGTTAGGACTCCCCGACATTGTGACATTGGGTCCCATCACTCTACTGCATAGTCTGCTTTTCTTCTAGGCTTTGTGCCACTCCCCCCTCCCTGCTGCCCACCCTGTTTTGTTAAATAATTAGTAATTCAATCCAGGGCTTATTTGATGGTAATGGGAGGTGAATGGACCACCAAGACAATCACAGTGCCTCTCGCAGTGAGAGGAGACCTGCCCACCTGTGTGTTCTTTCTGACGTGTGACCCAAACTCAGTGGATTCCAGACTGTCTCTGGGTGGAGACACTGGGCACAGACCTGAGAAGGCTCTTTGCTGGCTCGTTCAAGTGATTGACAAGAGGGTGTGAAGGTCTGGTTTTATTGGTGTGAACAATGGTGGGTCCATGTGTTCACTGAGCCACAGGTCCCGGCCTTCCTCGGCTGGACTCTCACCAGAAGCTTCATTTGGGACAAGAAGTGGTTTTGCCTACCTTTTAGGCAGGTCTTGAACTTGAGGGGACTCTCCCCCATGACAAGACTAATACTTCCCTGCTGAGCAAACAGAAAGTGGCAGAGGTCAGAGGAAGGAAGACTGGGCGCTGGTCTTTCTGACTAATTTTCTTGAAGTAAGAGCTGTAAGATGAATTCTCACATGGAGCAAACCTAAGCAATGGCACTTCAGGCAGGATGAGGGGTATAGAGATGAGAACCCCAAACACTGAATGTTCCAAAATGATGAATTGTTTTCTTCTGAATTATAGACAACCACACGCACACTGGACCCAAATTATTCCATCTAAGTTAAGAGAAGCTGTGATGAAAATCTGAACATTTATTTCCCAAGGTCTTTTCTGGAACTATCCAGAAAGCCATGAAACCCAGGGTCAGTTTTTCTGTTTATCTCTGGTTGAGAAAAACTGGTCTTAATAGTTGGGGAACAGGGTTTTTTTTTTTTAAAAAAAAAATATATATATATATATATATATATATTTTATTGATTTTTTACAGAGAGGAAGGGAGAGGGATAGAGAGTTAGAAACATCGATGAGAGAGAAACATCGATCAGCTGCCTCTTGCACAGCCCCTACTGGGGATGTGCCTGCAACCAAGGTACATGCCCTTGACTGGAATCGAACCTGGGACCTTTCAGTCCACAGGCCGATGCTCTATCCACTGAGCAAAACCGGTTAGGGCGGTGGAACAGGTTTTTAAAAATATTTTTTTTCTTCTTTCCCATCCCATTCCCAACCTGAGAACAGGCTTCCTTGGGTGGATTAAGACCATCTCTCACACCAAGTAAGCATTTTGTTCTTTTGCTTAACTGACCTGATTATACCTGAGACTGTATGAGAGTGGAGTGTTTCACTGCATCCGCTTAAGGACAGGTACATACGTATGGAAGCTCTTTGGTAGACTGGAGAAGCAGGTGTATTGGTTTGCTTGAAAGTAGGAATTGTTTTATATTTGAGCTGCCTTAAATCATTTTTGGAATAAGGCCTGTGGAGGTAAATTAATAAAGGGTCTGTGCCTTGATTCTTAACTGGAAGTGGGTCCTGAGCTGGGGTGAGGAGGTGAGCTAAGTGTCTTGGGTAACACCACTGCTGCCTATTCACTGTTTGGACAGAAAAGAAAGCTTATGAGAAAAGACCTGGACTTAAAAGAGTTCCACCCCTCAACCACAATATTTTATGAAGAATGTAAGTTTGAATATGGCCCTTTTATTTTGCCTCCTAGAAGATGTAAGTCAGAGGTGGAGCCACAGGGAGATACAGGTCCCCAAGGTGGGTAAGCATGAGACAGTCAGAAACCCACCACTGGGCCATACACCTGGTCTGCTCCTTGTAGATGTGTGACTCTGAACAAGTAACTAAATATCTTTGTGCCTCAGTGTCCTTATCTGTAATATGCACATAATAACTTGCCTTATGGGGTTGTTGTGCTCTTGGTAAGCACTAGGTAAAGGACAGCTCTGATTGTGGTTGTTGTTACTGTAAAAATCACCTTCTTTGTTCTATAGGATGGGCAGAGTCTGAATTGGGGGACTTTTAAGGGTGCAGTGTACCCACCTCTTCTTCCCCTGCCATAATTCTACCATTTCAGTCAAAAGCCGTTTCTCCTCATCTTTAAGGTCTCTAAGAAAGGAGAGTCCACCATTTCCTCAGTTATCTTCTCTGTAACAATGCTTCTAGTCAGAAAGTTTTCCTGATACATAAATTAACCTCTCTTGTTGAAATAAAGCCATTTCCTGTCACTGAAGCACTTTAAGACAGAAAAGTGCTTTTTTCCCCATAAAATAACTCTCCTCGCCCTGGCCAGTTTGGCTCAGTGGATGGGGCATCGGCCTGCGGACTGAAGGGTCCCAGGTTTGATTCTGGTCAAGGGCATGTACCTTGGTTGCGGGCACATCCCCAGTGGGGGGTGTGCAGGAGGCAGCTGATCAATGTTTTTCTCTCATCGATGTTTCTAACTCTCTATCCCTCTCCCTTCCTCTCTGTAAAAAATCAATAAAATATATTTAAAATAAAATAACTCTCCTCTAGTTAAATGTTGTATTAAGTCCCCTTTCTGGCTTTTCTTCTCCAGGAAGGAATTAGAATCATTGCACTTTTCTCTAAGGCTCACTTCTATTATCTACCTAAATTGTTCTTCTTGCCTTCTTGTTTTCTGTGTATCACTCTTAAAAACCAAAGCTACTGCCAGGCCGGTGTGGTTCAGTGGTTGAGCGTTGACCCATGAACCAGGATTCGATTCCTGGTCAGGGCACATGCCCGGTTTACAGGCTCGATCCCTCTAGTGGGTGTGCAGGAGGCAGCTGGTCAGTGATTCTCTCTCAGTATTGATGTTTCTCTCTCTCTCTCTCCCTTCCTCTCTCTGAAAATCAATAAAAATATATATTTAAAGAAAAACAACAAAACCACATGGAAGTGAGCCAATTAGGGCAATTCTTGCTGATGCCACAGGCAAGTACGAAATTACTACCTCATAATTCTGATGCTGTGTAGTCTTGGTATTATACTTTTGTTCATGGCTACAATCACAGGTGTGAATAGAAAACTTTCACTCTTTAACTTAGCAGACCCTTCTTAACCTTTTTCAGTGTCTCATCACTTTCTTCTACTTGCCATTCACCATTTTTGGATCTTATGATCTTTTTGTGCTGGGTGCACATCCAAAGTTGGACTTGTCTTTCAATCTAATGAACAGGTGAGCTCCTTAAGGAAGACTTATGACACCTGGCTCAGAGTAGAACTCCAGCATACATTGTTAGATAAATTTCCCAAGTTAGCACTAGCAATATGAGGTGGTAGGTCTTGTTATGATTAAGATGGGCTCTGTAACATTCTCTGACAGGCTTCCTCTTTCCCATATTCCTACATGGACATGGCTGGGAAATGTGCTGACATGGAAATGTGATTTTTAGATTTCTAACTCAAGTGTTATTTTATATTAGAGTTGGAAATTCTTGAGAAGCATTTTTAAAGCCTCACAAAGGGAAAACTTGAAGCGCTTAGGGTCTGGATGCCATGCTAATGAGGTCTTTGGAGAGATATGGAGGGAAAAAGTGGGACACTGTGAAATCACACCAGCAATTGCAGCGTCTTATAACTCCAACTTGGTGAGAATTATTGATTCAAGTCACACTTTCCACTGGGTTACTGTGTATGAGTAGCATTCTTTAACAAGAATTACATAGTCACTTGTTAAATATCCATAAGTCAGATTTATTTCCATCTACACCAATATGTGTCCCCTCCACCCCAGTCATCTGGCCCTGCTCCCTGCTTAGTCTCATTTCTGTGGCTTTGCTAAGGCTACTTTCTTGCTAGGGATATCCTGCCCCTTTTCCAGTCTAAGGACATCTTAAATCTACCTTAAACTTTCCTTTATCACTGTTATTCTCTCCTTGTTCATTTGTGCAAGTTTTGTTTTCCCAATAACTCATCATTGAGGGTGAATCACCGCTTTTCCAACCCTAGGTCCCCAGCAGAGTGTGGTGCAGAAGAATGAGAGAGATCTGGACCAGTAGACACAAAACCTGGCCAGTTTCCAAAATCACCTGGAAACTTTTTAAAAAGATTTACTAAATCAAAATCTCTGGAGGTGAGGCCCAAGAATATGCTTAACAAACAAACAAACAAAACAAAACAAAAATAAGTTCCAAGTGATGATAGCTCAAGTTTGAGAATTATGATGATGTAAGAGGAATTTGTGTCAAGCTCTTAGTACTTAAACGGGTATAGATGCTTCACCTTGGGTGTGGTCCACAAAACAAAAAAGGCTTCCTTCTAAGAGGTACTCTGTGGGTCCTTAGCATTGGAAACCATGGGAGCATTCAGCTATGACACTGAATATGTAGAAATACTGGCTTTTCATTCCCTAGAGATATTTTTGTATTTATTTATTTTTATCTTTCATTACATCCACCTCCAAACTAAACAACACTGCTCTTACTAGTTCATCAGTTATGCCTTGAGATAAACAAGGCTTTGCTTGGCAAGTAATCATTTTCCATCTCTCCTACTTTGAAAAATCGTTCTTTTGGGGGGCCAATATACAGGATAAATTCTATTCATCTTAGTGTTTAGGATTGGTTTTGCTCATGACATGCCTGTCCATTCTCAGAAGATACAACCCCAACTCCCATTATTATTATACTCATACTTTCCTAGGCTATGTCAGTTTAAATATAGTGTTGGGTTGGGAGTCCATTCATTTATTTGGACATAGTCTAGGCTGCAGGTTCCAGCCTTTAGATTCACTCAGCCAGCTCTGCTTAGATGCTTGCCTACAGCCTTACTAATCTAGTTTAGACTGTCCCATCAGTCTCTAATCTTGGGCCTTGGATATACTTCACTATGTCAATATAATAGAATTTTATGAATCCAGAGGCATCAAATTTCACTTCCCATATAATATCCACTTATTTTATTTTGAATTACCAGAATGGCATAATATAAGTATTAATAAAACCATTTGTTGAGAACCTAGTATGTATAGGACAATGTACTAGGTAGGTACTAGGGCTTCAAAGATTAGTAAGATAAGATCCTTGCTCTATAGAGGAGTATAATCTTATAGGAAATACAGAATACCATTCATAAAAAAGCAATTTACAAAGCCAAAGAATAGATATCAAGTATCAAATGAATGGCCTGGGCACTCACCACTCTCAGACTTTGGAGGAAGGCTTGACCATAGCAAACTTGAAAAGTTCATGAGAGGTTCCATTATAACATAGAACCTAGCCTATAGTAGGGATAGATACCTGATAAATGAATAAAAGAATGATTGCATGATGATAAGATTATAAACTGTACTTATTGTAATATAGCTAGAGCATACTCAATAGAAGAAACACACACACACACACACACACACACACACACACATTTTTCACCAATGAACTATGAACCTGTTTTATCAGGAAATAGCATGAGTGAGAAATATAGAAACATATACCTTCTTGTTAAAGTTAATCTCTATGTTACTGATGGTAATTCTTTGTTGAGCACTAACTAAATTAATGGCACTTACTAAGTATATAGATTAAACACACTGTGAAAATAAGTACATTGAGTCACAATATAACAGGGGGACAAGTGACATGCCTATTCAATCAGCTGAGCTGTGGACAATAACTACTTGATTTATTTGGTAATCAACTCATTTGTATTCTGCCTTCTTCCAAAACAGATTTGATATCAAACAATTTATAATATCTAAGATAGGAAGCAAGATGTAAAGAGGATGAAGAATGGGGAAGGAAAAAACTAAAATAAGATTGCCTAATTGAGTCTCCTTGCAGTTGGGCTAAAAATAAAGCGCATGAATTACCTAGAACCAAGAATTAAATAACTTTATGGGAGACGAAAGAGGAAACCTTTCTCCTTGCTCAGAACTTCTGAAGGAAATTTTTCCATGGGGCTATTTCTAATCCCAACCTCTTAGTTAATTGATGCTATTCCAATTTTACTACTAATGGGACTCTTACTAGTAGCTAGCTAGCCAACTTTTTATGTGGTAGGCACAGTGCTAAATCCCATACACACATTTTTGAAATTTAAACCTTCAACTGACCTGTGAGAAAGTCCTAAAATGGCAGGCAGCCTTTTTTTTCACGTGCACCCTTCCTAAAAGCAGCTGATGCTCTCCTGAGCGGTCATCTCATTGGAGTCAACATGGAGAGGAGGAGCAAACTGCAGCTGATAGGAAGCCTCTGATCATAGATAAGATTCCACTTTGGGAAAACTTTGATCTAGAGAGAGAAGCAGTCACCCAGGGCTGTGGTCTGCCAAGCCGCTCAAAAAGACTCAGGAAGAGGTATCAAGACTGAACAAAGGAAGAACCATCTCCAGTTATTGGGGACACTGGTGTTGATCAACCACCGTTTTAGTTGTTTAGAAGCAACCAGGTGTGGAAGCCAATGAATTGGAGTCAAAGACTTTCCCAGTGGTGTAAATGTGATCAGGCCACTTCACCTCTCTCAGTTCGTTTCTCTATCTGTTAATAGTGTCAGGAAAGAAACTCCATATCCATGATAATGTATGTGGTACAATGTGTAAAGTATTGGAAATAATCTATACTAATAAAAGGGTAATATGCTAATTAGACTGGATAGACAAGACGTCATTCTGGACATCCTTCCTGACAAAGCCGGGGGTGTGGCAGGCCTGCAAACTGCCCACGGCCCCTCGTCCAAGCTGGCCTCTCCCTCCAACAGGGACCTCCATGCCGATGGGGGCATGGCCGCCCTGCAAACCCTCATTAGCCCCAAGCATAGACTGGTCCCATGCCCTAGCGGGGACCCCCACCCCAATCAGGGGTGTGGCTGGCCTGCAAACTGCCCACGGCACCTTGCCCAGGCCAGCCCTGCCACCCCAGTGGGAACCCCCACCCCAACTGGGGGCATAGCCAGCCTGCAAATTCCTGGAAGCCCCTTGCACAGGCCAGCCTCACCCCTCCAGAAGGGACCCCCACCCCAATCTAGGGCCCCCTTCAGAGCAGGCCAGCAGGCTCCCACCTGTGAACCAGGCCTCTATCCTATATAATAAAAGGGTAATATGCAAATTGACCCTAACAGCAGAACGACTGCTGGACCAGTCACTATGAGGCTCACTGACCACCTCTTGGTCCCTTTCCCTGGCCAGCAGGCTCTGATCACCCAATGGGGAATGGGGAACTGGGGGTGGGTGGTGGTGTGGGGGGTCCTGCTGCGGGCATCTGGGGAAGATGGCCCTGATCACAGGCCAGGCCTAGGGACCATACCCTCACATGAATTTTGTATGCCAGACCTCTAGTTTATTATAAATACCATATATTATTCAGCGCAAATTTAAAGTCCTACTTGTTCTTGCTTCTATACAGGTCCTAAGAATCACTAAAATTTCATATTACCTGGTTCTTCAGTATTTATCATTTTATTCTTTTTAATATTCTTTATTACTCCCATATGCCCTTCAATGTGCCCCAAGTGCTGGTAGTTGGCTGCTTCTCAGCCCTGCCTGTCCTCTTCCTGTCATCACTTAGTAGTACATGACCCTGGATAGGAAAGGGAAGGGAAGGAAAAGAGAAGGGAAAATGTTATTGTTGTGCAAACATCTTTACTTTTAAAAAGGCAATTTAAAAAAATAATCCACCTATCATTGTATTACCTTAACATACCAATTCATCGTCCCACACAATTTCTGGTTTGTCCATATGCATCTGTGATTTTCACACGGCTGTGATCACCTTATCTGGTCCTGTTAGTTTGATTTATTTAACACTTCTGTAAACATTTCCCAAGTTGCTACATCACCTTCATTATTATTTTGCTATTGGTTGTAAACTATTCCATGAGATAAAATATCTCATGATGAAACATAATTTTATTACTGTTGGACATGAAGATTTTATTTTAATAGATAATGCCATAATTAATACTTTGCATATGTATTCCCCCGCTGCTTTGAACTAGAAAGAAAAGTGTTTATAATTGTTTTTCTAAAAGCCAAGCACATTTTTATAAATTCCTTATTTATATATCAGCCTTCCCTGACCCATCTCTACTTTATCTCGCTTTATCCTCATGGGATCTTATGGTCAGTGAGGCAAAAATTTAGCTGCTGCTTCTAATCGTTACTTTTTCCATCATAAGTCTCTTTGAACACTGTTTCTTGTAATCTGAAAAGACCAGAAGAATTGTGGAGATGGCCTGATAACACTCACCTCATGGTCATTAACTTTGGAGAAGTGATCTTGTCTGAAACAGCAAGAGAAATTCTACACAACAGGATGAAGGCATCGCACAGGGTCCCACTCAAGCCCACTGGCATGTGGTGGTTCTTTGACATGAAACAGAAGTGATGTCTTCATACTGTATTATTCAGGATCCAACAGGAAAATGAGAACCACTCTAAGCATTTAAACAGAGGGCATGTAGTACAGTAAGGTGGTAGCATAGATGGTGGGAAAGCGGAGAAGCCAAATGGGGGTGGTGAGGCCATTGAGAGGTGAGCAGCAGCAGGAAGGCACTGCTCATAGGCTAAAGCACAGAGCCAGGGGCACCTGGCAGAAGCTGGCTCCAGGGGCCTGTCCCGGCTTAGCTGAAGTCATGGAGCAGGAGATGACCCTGCTGGAGAGCTACCCAGGGTGGAAAAAGGGGGGAGAAATACCCTGGTTTTTCCCTCCATCTCCCTCTGGTGCCTCTCCTTGGTTGCAACCAGCTGGAAACCAGGTGTCATGGGAGACTGCGACACACAACTTCCAGGGATAAGCTTCCTCCCCCCACCTCCTATGGCACAAAAAAAAAAAAAAAATGGGGAAAAGATGAGGCATGAGCCCAAGGAAAACAAGCCAAGAATTGGTACAAGATCACATTGCCAAATATCCATTCAAAATAGCACCAAGGAAAGAAAAAAAAATCCTCCAGAAGAGCTGGCAAAGAAAGCAGAAGGAAAGGTCATGGTTTAGTTTTCAGCACCCATATAAGTTATAACATTGACTTTCTTAATTGCAGGGTCAGCTGTAGAAGCTGTGCAACCAGGAGCACAAGTTACAAGTGGTGAAGGTGTGGGTGAGGATGAGGGGTGGCTGTTAATATAGAGCAGGGGCCAGGGCCCTGGACTCATCTAGCAGATAATCTGAATTGGACACCCTCTGGGACTGCTTCTGAGAGCCCACATCTCCCTGCCAAGTGGCACCAATCTCCTATAGAGTGGACTCGACCCCTTTCCTGCCTCCTCCTGGACTTTACCGAGTTGAAGGCACCTGACTGCTCAACCTGTGAGATATGCCTGCACCCCAGCTGCAAAGGAGGCTGGAAGAGTCCATCTGGCTTCTATTTTAGAGAAGGATGACTACTATGGACTAAATTGTGTGCCTCCCACCTCTCCCCTCCATGGCAATTCATATGGTAAAGCTCTAACTCCCAATGTAAGTGTATTTGAAGGTAGGGCTTTTAAGAGGTAATTAAGTTTAATGAGGTCATAGGGATGAGGTCCTAATCTGATAGAATTGGTGGCCTTATAAGAAGAAGGAGAGAGAGAGAGAGAGAGAGAGAGAGAGAGAGAGAGAGAGAGAGATCTTTTTCCATACAGGCACCAAGGCAAGGTTATGTGAGCACAGAGGGAGAAAGTGAGAAGGGGGGACTGCCGGAAGCCGGTCCACCCTTGCTGCTTGACACAGTCGCTGCAGGGAAGAAGCATCTGCACAGCTTATGTTTCAAGGGAACTGGAGTATATGGCATATGTTTGCTCCCCCTCTTAGCGCTATGTGTTTTAACCAGGACCACCTCCCTGAGAAAGGTTGTTTCCCCAGGTGAGGATTTTCCCCTGGAGTTAGGGATTAACAGGACTAAGGAAAAGAATAAATCATTAAAACCCCTTAGTGTTACAGAAATACCATGTACTACTTATGAAGAACTTGGACTAAGACTTTTGGCAATAAATTTGGGACTTGTTGGGCCCACATCTCCAGGGTTCTGCCCACCAGGGAAAGCACCAAAGCCTATACCCCTGGAGACCCACCGACACAGGGCAGTCCCAGGGAAGGCAAACAGCGAGGCTGGGAGGACATAACCTTTACTGGGTAGAATAATCTCCTTCAGTCACTTCCTTGTAGCTTATCAGTAGAGCAGTGACCTTGGAATAGCCCTTATGATGGAACACAGAGATTAACCTAGGCAACATTAAAATCAACAGAACTAGATAGAGACAGGATTTTTGGCAAAGGTCAGATAAGAAACTATGGAAATGAAGCAAGGAACTGTAGAAGGTTACCCAAAACATACCATGATGTGATTATAGAGGCATGCTTACAGGATCAAATGGTATAAATACAGATGTAACAGGACAATAAAGAGAGAGAACCTGGCTATGCTGATCAACTGAATGCTGTCTCTGTCTCCTTCATTCTTTGCTGACTCCGTCCACACCTTTGGGAACCCCTGGACCTCTGGGGCTGGACCCCAACAGGGGACAAGACAGTCAATGAGCCAGGAAGACAGCTCTCACCAGAACCTGGCCACGCTGGCATTTTGATCTCAGATTTCAATCCTCCCAAATGGTAGGAAAATACATTTCTGTTGTTTAAGATACCCAGCCTATAGGATTTTGCCTTGACTGCCTGAACCAACAAAGACAAGGCCTCAATGTGGGAAGACCAAGTTGACCAAAGAAAGACAGCTCATAAGCTGTTGAATGGCCTTGCATGTGATAACTGCCTAGGACACCACATAACCAACTTTGTTCACTACAAAATGTTATCTAGTCTTGCCACACTTGTGACCATTAAAAAGGATACAAGTAAGGGGAGTAGTGTCCCTGCTGCTGAAATGATACAATGCTAATGCCACTTGCCACATGAGAGGACTCATTCCTTTTTTGCTCCTATTCTGATGAGGGCAAATATGCATCCCGGCGCCATGTGACAGCTCTGTCTTCGGATGGGTGTCAACATAAAAACATCCAAACCTGTAGAGAATTTTTATAAAATTTATTTGAGCCAAAAAATAGTATACACTTGGGAGGAAGATTCCAACAGACTGAGATAAATGCTTTGGAGAATAACAGTCTGCAGTTTCTTGTCATGCATTTGAAATTAAGGAGGGAAGTAAGGAAGATTACATGAAGGTAGGAGGAAACAACTTGGTGATTGGATTCTAGGATCCTTAACAAGAGTATATACTCTTTTGAGGGTGGTTACAGCTTATTTCCAAGGTGCATTAATCTAGATGCACAGAACCAATGGACAGGGTATGCTTAAGGCAAAAATAAGCCTTTTAGTAAAGAAATTGTATGCTTAGGGCATGACTACCCACTGTGACTTGCCCAGTTAGGAATTTATGATCAAGTCACCCTGTGAGGTTACTTTTCATAGAACCGTTTTTATTTATTTATTTATTTGTTGTTGTTGAACTTTTTTTAATTTTTAAATAAATCTTTATTCAGATTATTACAGTTGTTCTTCTTTTTTCCCCCCATAGCTCCCCTCCACCCCGTTCTCACCCCCCCACCCCCACTGTCCTCGTCCATAGGTGTAAGATTTTTGTCCAATCTCTTCTCGCACCCCCACACACACCCCCTTTCAGTCCACTCCCTTTCTATGCCCCTGATTCTATTATACTCACCAGTTTATTCTGTTCATCAAATTTTTTATTCACTTGATTTTTAGATTCACTTGTTGATATGTATTTATTGTTACTTTGTTGTTCATAATTTTTATCTTTACCTTTTTCTTCTTCTTCCTCTTCTTAAAGAATACCCTTCAGCATTTCATATAATACTGGTTTGGTGGTGATGAAATCCTTTAGCTTTTTCTTATCTGTGAAGCTCTTTGTCTGACCTTCAATTCTAAATGATAGCTTTGCTGGGTAGAGTAATCTTGGTTGTAGGTTCTTGCTATTCATTACCTTGAATATTTCTTGCCACTCCCTTCTGGCCTGCATAGTTTCTGTTGAGAAATCAGCTGACAGTTGTATTGGTACTCCCTTGTGGGTAACTAACTGCTTTTCTCTTGCTGCTTTTAAGATTCTCTCTTTGTCTTTTGCCCTTGGCATTTTAATTATGTTGTGTCTTGGTGTGGTCCTCTTTGGATTCCTCTTGTTTGGGGTTCTCTGCACTTCCTGGACTTGTAAGTCTATTTCTTTCACCAGGTAGGGGAAGTTTTCTGTCACTATTTCTTCAAATAGGTTTTCAATATCTTACTCTCTCTCTTCTTCTGGCACCCCTATAATTCAGATGTTGGTACGCTTGAAGCTGTCCCAGAGGCTCCTTACACTATCTTCATATTTTGGAATTCTTTTTTCTTTTTGCTTTTCTGGTTGGGTGTTTTTTGCTTCTTCGTATTTCAAATCTTTGACTTGATTCTTGGGATCCTCTAGTCTGCTGTTGGCTCTCTATATATTATTCTTTATTTCGGTCAGTGTAGGTTTAATTTCTGCTTGGTCCTTTTTCATATCCTTGAGGGTCTCACTAAATTTCTCGGAGGTTTCTAGAAGATTCTTGAGTAACCTTATAACCGTGGTTTTGAATTCTATATCCAGTAGTTTGCTTTCATCCATTTATTTCATTTGTGACTTGTTTCTTTGTCTCTGCATTTTGGCTGCTTCCCTGTGTTTGTTTCTATGTACTGGGTAGCTGCTAAGTCTCCTTGAGTTGATAGAGTGGCCTTGTGTGGTTGGTGTCCTATAAGGCCCAGTGGCTCAGCCTCCCCAGTCACCTGAGGTGGATGCTCTTGGTGCACCCCTTTGTGGGCTGTTTGCACAGTCTTGTTGTAGTTAACCCCTGACCGCTGTTGGTGTCACTGGGAGGAATTGACCTCCAGGCCAGTTGGCTGTGATGACCAGCTGTGTCTACACTAGAAGATCTGTTGCACAGGAGACACCCTTATGGGGCAGGACTTGCTTCAGTGGGGCTTTGGTGCTCACTGAGTCTGTCCTGTGCGTGTGTCTTTTATGGATGTGAGGAGTTGTAATCTGGCATGGTCTCCCTCTGACCACTGGGTACACTGGCTCTTGGATCTCCAAGGAGGTGCAAGGTCAGCCACTGTCTGGGGCCACCCAGCAGGAGCTACAGAGACATCTGCAGATTCCTCCTCTTTTTATGGGGTTTGGAAGTGCCCAGATGAGGCCCAGCTATGAAGCAAGGCTGGCAGGCCTTGGGCCTTCTTTTGGAAGCTCTGTGGCTCTCTGACCCAGCTGTAGTTTGATAGGTTTTAGGTGAAAGGACAGGCCATTCATATGTAAAAGCTGATGGGGACAGCATGGGTGGGGTTGTAAATTGGGTGGGGTGGGATCTTTGGGAATCACCAGGGCGGAGCAAACAGCTATGGCTGCCAGTTAGCCCTGAACCAGAGAAGTCCCTGATTCTCCACATCTCCAGTGCAGGAACAATGATCGCTGTGAGCACCTCTGAGAGAAAGCTGCCTTCATGTTCCTTTCCTGATGCCAGATAGTCCAGGTTCTCCCCTTATGTGCCTGGGTCCCCCAAAGTCTCACCCAGAACTGGAGTTCAGAGTAAGCAGGAGCTTGTATCTCCCTCCTGATTAAAAGAGCAGCACATCCAGGTGTCAGCACTTTCCGTGCCTTCGCACCTCCTACCAGTCTCAATGCGCCTTCTTCACCTCTCTAGTTGTGGAACTTCCACTCAGCCAGGCTTCCCGCAGTTCTGGGTGGTAGTTGTTCTGCCGTTAAGTTGTGGTATTGATGTGGTTGTGAGAGGCAGCAAGTACAGGCGCTTACCTATGCCGCCATCTTAGTTCTCCTTCGTTTTTTGTTTTTATGGTTTTTTTGTCCATGTGGGTCCACAGCAGAGACACTAGGCTGTTTCCAAACCTTAGAGCAAGAACACTCAGCCTACTTTCCATGCAATGCCAGACCCTTCCAAGTCTTCTGACAACTCTAGTTGTTACAAAGGTTCTCTTTTTCCAATAGCTATTAATATATATTACTGTAATGAGGCTCTTCTTCCATAAATTCAAAACTACATGACCAACAATGAAGAATGTATACAAGTCAGCCCCACTTTGGGGCAAGGGTTAGAAGGACAGAGCCGGGTTATCCCTAGGGCAGACTATTTTAAGCACGCCTCATCTTCAGAGAATATCAGACAACTCTTTTATTCATTTCCTTAGAGATTATGTTCCAGTGGAGTAAGATTGAGTTATTTTTGTAATAACGGTTAATGGTGCATCCCCTTATATGTCTTTCACCGTATTAGGTTTTGGTATAAAAAGTTGAATACAATGTCATTCATAATCTAATAAGAAAGGAAAACATAGAAAGAGATAATTGGAAGATAACTACAAGAATTACAAGAATGAACAAAAATATCATGAGAGCATGGAGGAAGGAGCAACTAACTCTGCCTGGAGAGAACCAGAGGGGGTTCAAAGACAAGGTGCTTTGTGCGTGACATGGTGGGGCCTTGAGGGTGCTTCCAATGCTTCCATATGTGAGACCAGTAGGACACAGTCATTGGTAATTTCTTGGGGATGAAGTTAGGTATGTTGGGGAAGTGTGGATAGGCAGGGACAAGGGGCATCTGGGTAAAAATTTCTCTATGGAGGACTCAGAATCTGATGTTTCTTCCATAGTCTGATCTTTAGAGATTATTGAAAGAGCCCTTTTTTTTCCCCTTTCTTCTACCTCTAAAAAAATAAACACCCTACATACAATCTCTGCCACATCTGCTGTGGCAGCTATAGACAGTCCATAGATGAATGTGGCTGTATGCCAATAAAACTTTATTTACAAAAACAGGCAGCAGCCTGGATTCAGCCCAAGGGCCATGGTTTTTCAACCTCTTGTCAACAGAATCAACTTTTAAAATGCAGCCATTGCTTACTCCTAGTTTGTGAGATTGTGTGTGTAGGCAGGACTGAGGGGGGGATCACTAGAGGGAGGTACAGGGGACTCAAGAAGGAAAGTGAGGGGCAGATCAGAGAGGTCCCTTGTAGCTCCTGGGAAGAAAGGGTGACATTGGAAAATTCCACTCATTCTTCCTCAAAGAGTGCATGCTGGCTATGGTTCTGCTCTATGATTGTGGCTCGGAGCTGCCTGGCAGTGTCCTAGCAGCTGGTGCTAGGTAGGAGCTGTGCTTTGTCCCCAAGGTGACTGTGCACAGGATAATTTATATTTTGGTGTAAATGCACCTCAAGCTCCTTTGAGATGAAAGACCCATATAAAACTGAGTTATGACCTTGCTTAATAGGAGCACTGCTGAGGTTTTCCAAAAATGGAGTTAAACCCCTTTGGCATCTGTGAAGGGCTGGCTGTAAAGGACCATTGGCCATTTCAGCAGCTCTAATCTCTGCTGTGGATTCTGTGTGTCATAAATCATTCTTCTCCAAGTCCAAAGGCAGCCTTTGTATTTGCCAAAACACTAAGGAGCAGGATCTCCAACTGGTCCAAGCTGAGGCTGAATCTTTGCTTTTTAAGTTGTTTGGGAAGGAAAGAGAACACACACATTCACACACATTTACACACACACATCATGTTCACACGCACCCACTCACATACACACACGTTATTCTTCCATAATAGCACATTCCAGAATATCTACCCCCTTACCGGTAACTTTCTATGAATTCTCATGACACTGGTTTTGTTTTTGGCCTTGTCTCATTCCTTTGTCTTTTGGTATTTTTAACCCTCAGAAGGGCTGCTTTCATTGTGGAGCAAAGCTTCTGACAAGTGTCACTTTCTCCTGTCCGAGGCCCAGGACTCCACAGGCCAGCTTCCCTTCAGACGGTATCAGACAGGGCATAGCAACATGTCTTTTTTTAGAAAAGACCATAAGTGTCTTATCTTACTCCTTTAGAATTTTCCACAGTTCTTTAACCTCTAGTTTAGGAAAAGTTGGTTTGCGGGTTCTTCAAATGTCCCTGAGCTGGTACAGCAGGTCTGTGAGCTTGCTGCACTTGAGGTGAATGGCACCTCTGCTTGCCAACAATGTACCTCATTTCCATCTCTCCTCCCTACTGACTAGAAACTTTGTGGTTAAAATAACACAGCCTCTATTCAGAGTTCAAACTGAGAGCTGCTGTCGAAGGCAGATTTTTTATTTAAGGAGTTCTCAGAAGATGCATTTTAGTTGCTTCTTAAATATTCCATTTTAGTTTCTCAAGAAATTGGGGATCTCATCAGGTAAATGTTTTCTTTTCTTTTTCGTGGTTTTATTTGAAAAGATGGTTAAGAAAATTGTGTCAGTCAGTGTTGGAAGAAGCCAGCTGCTTTCTAGCTTTTTTCCTGTTGAACAGCACTTGTGTCTGGTTCTCTAAAAGAGGTGATGAAACAAGAGTCTCATGGGGAGAAAGGGCTGGGTGCTGGAGGAATAGATGTGTGCGGTGGAGCAATCCTCTTTTGGGTGTATACAGGTCTCAGAGATTGGACAATCAGGTTGGTCTTATCACTCCCTGGTGCAGCTGCTTGGAGGGTGGTCCCGTGACCAGCTCACACAGGAGTGGTTCCTAGCCCTATCTTGGCATCATACCTTCTTATTGAATTAAACTGGTTCTCTTTTCCTTGCAGCAGCTTTTTCTTCAACTAGTTGGCTCTCTCTCTCTCTCTCTCTCTCTCTCTCTCTCTCTCTCTCTCTTCACTTCTAAATTTTTGAAGTATATCTCTCTACTATCTCCTATTTTCCTATTTTTGATACATGCCTTTCTCCAGTGATAGAACATTTAAGATTTGTCTTACATCTATTTGTAAAATGTATTAACATTATATTTGAACACCCATAGCTATAGTCTCTTGAAATAAAAGAATAGTTCACTTGTAGAGTGAATTTTTCTGAAAGTCTTGCCTCCATTCCTCCAGAAATTTGTTTGGTAAAGACTTGTGCCTATGCAATGTTTCAATGTATCTCACCCTGGTGGGACCAGGTATTTACTTACCAATTCTCTTTTCTCTCTTTCTCTCCCTCCCCTACTCTCTCTCAACCCCCCAAAAGATCATGTTTCCTATAAAGTTTTAATTTGAAGAAAATTCCATTTTTTATTTGATGATAGAGCCAAATCGATCAATCATTGGCCAGTCAAACATTTATTCAAGTGCATTCTAGAAACTCTGTATTGGAATGGTCACTAGGGAATGCTCGCTAGGGCTGTTATTTATATGAAGGATATAAATAACTTCATTGGTACTTATCAAGTGTTTGTACCCCTATCTACATTTATGAAATAATTACCAAATATTATCACATAGAACAAAATAAGTGCTGAATTTCAAACTTCCGTTAATAGGTCAGGTTGAAATAAAAATACAACTACCATTTTTGAGAGCTCAGTGTGCATCAGGCACCAAGCTAATCACTGTGCAATCATCTCATTCTGTTCTCTCAACAGCACTCACTTTACATATGAAGGAACAGAAGCTCAGAGAGAGGCTAAGTGCCCAGTGTCACACAGCTGGTGACTGGTAGACTCAACACTCAACCCCCCAGTCTGGCCTAGTGGTCATGCTCTGTTAGGTGTCATAAAAGTGCCCCAGATGAAGTGGTCTCTGGTCTGGAATCTGAAGGGTTGTTGACATCCAAATGGCTGGAAGGATCAGTCATGTGGGTGACGGACAGGTGGAAGGGGCCAGTGTAACTGGGGGACAGTACAGCAATGCATACCATGATAAAAAGCAGGAAGGGAAGGACTGGGTCAAGAAAGGCAGATGGGTTGGGCACTGAGGAGCCATTTGTGCACCTGGACTGAGGGGTGAAATGAGGAAAGCGGAGTCAGAGCATGATCATTGCTTCTCAGATTCAGCTGTGAGCTTTGTTTCCCTGCCTGAGAAGCTTCCTGCCTGGGTCACTGCAAGGCCCAACCCCTCCTGCCTCAGGTCTCTGTCCAAGTCGCACCTCACTGCAGAGGCTTCCTTGACTCTCCTGTTCAAGGAGCAACCCCTGACACCCCATTCACCTTTTCTCTTTATTGTGGTAAAAAGCACATAACATAAAAATGTCCTTTTTAAACATTTTAAACGTGTACAATTAAGTACGTTTACAATGCTGTGCAATCATCACTGGTTCCAGAACATTTTCATCATCCCATTAAGCAGTCATCCCTCATCCCGCAGTCCCCAGCCCTGACAACTGCTGCCCTGCTTTCTGCCTCTATGGATTTGCCTCTTCTGGACATTTCATATACATGGAATCACACAATGTATGGCTTTTTGTATCTGGCTTATTTCACATAGCACAATATTTTTTAAAGTTCATCCACAATGTACTTCATTCCTTTTCATGACTGAATGATATTCTATTGTATTTATGCACCATGCTTTGTTTATTCATTCACCATTTGATGGGTACTGAGTTGTTTCCACCTTTTCACGCTTTTGATAATGCTGCTATGAACACTTATGTATGAGTTTTTGTGTGAACGTGTTTTCAGTCTCTTGGGTATGTGGGAGTGGAATTGCTGGGTCACATGGTAACTCTATGTTCAACTGTTTGAGGAGCTGCCAAACTGCTTTCCACAGCAGCTGCACCATTTTACATTCCCTCAGCATGAGCGTGTCCATTTCTCCATCCTCGGCAACATTTGTTTTGTTTTTAAATTATAACCAAACTAGTGGGTGTGAAGTGGTATGTCATTGTGGTTTGATTGGCATTTCCCTAATGACCTTTAGCATTGTTTTCTGTGTTTGTTGGCCATTTGTACCATTCGCTTTTTGTTTCCTTTATGTGGCTCTATTTTTCTTTATACATAAGTTCTATGATTTATCACTTCCTGTCACATTGCATCTTTATTGACAATCTATGGCTCCTGTGACTAAGTAAGCACCATGAGGACAGGGACTCTGCCTGCTTTGTTCATTATTGCATCTCAATGTCTAGGACAGGGTTTGGTAGTGTAGGGTCTCAATATATACTTGCAGAATAGTTGAAAATCAAATTATGGTTATCTTCCCAGTCCTGGGCCTAGGGCAGTGATGGTGAACCTTCTGAGCTCGGTGTGTCAGCATTTTGAAAAACCCTAACTTAACTCTGGTGCTGTGTCACATATAGAAATTTTTTGATATTTGCAACCATAGTAAAACAAAGACTTATATTTTTTGATATTTATTTTATATATTTAAATGCCATTTAACAAAGAAAAATCAACAAAAAAATGAGTTCGCATGTCACCTCTGACACACGTGTCATAGGTTCACCATCACTGGCCTAGGGTCTCCCCTCCCTGCAGGAGGGTGAGCAGAGGGGCAGTGCTGTGAGGGAAGAGCCACAGCTGATCCATTCATCAGTCCCTGACCACATTCCCCACCCTCCACACCCCCAGCCCCTGGTGCTAAGGCAAATGGATTGTTGAAGTGCCCTCTGCTATCCACCCACCCCTTGGATTGTGGGAAGAGAGGTTGAAGAGCAAAGTACTAATAGAGATAATCAAGGTTTAAGATAATGAGAGCTGGAGCGAAGGCAGCAGCAAGAAGAGCAGCGTGGGAGGAACAGATATAAAGGAGATATTTAGGTAAAAATCAGCAAGACTAGGTGACTAGCTGAGCTGTCAATCAAGGTAACCAAATTTGGAGCTTGGAAGGTGGGGGAAATGTGGCACCATTAACTATAATAGGAAGTTGGGAGAAAGAGTCTATCTGGGAGTAGGAGAAAGAAGAGGCCTGTTTTATATTCAGTTTGAAAAAAAAAAGAGATTGGAGGAGTTACACAGCCGGAATAGGGGGTGTTGGAGCATAAAGAAGGAATGGAAGTGAGGGATGACACAGACAAGAGAGGGGAATGAAGAAGGAAAAAATGAGAGAAAGAAGAGGGAGAGAGGGGGTCAGGAGGCAAGAAAGCAGGGAGGAGTTGGTATTCCAGAATACTGTCCACCTGCTCAGTAGTAGCAAGAATGAGAGAAGGGTGGGGGGGGGAGAGGGAGGGAGAGAGAGAGAGAGAGAGAGAGAGAGAGAGAGAGAGAGAGAGAGAGAGAGAAAGAGATTTGGTAATTGACTTGCTGGTCTACCTTCTTTCTCTATGCTTTCTGCCCCCTAAAGCACCATAAAACTAGCCTTGTCCTGACTACTTGCTGCTGAGGACCTTCCAAGTAAAAGGCCATTAATGAATCAAGTCCAGACTTTCATTTTGGAGAGTCTGTAATGATGCTCCTGACACAGGCAGTCTTTGAGCCTCACATAGCTTCTTTGTCCCCTGAGTGATGTCTGCTCTGCCCCTTGGTACTCCACCCACTCATGCAGCTGTGGTGGAGAATGACCTCAATGAGCATGAATGGGAAGCAAAGATAACTGAGCACAGGAACCTGTGAGAGAGGCAGCCTGAGGAAGAATGCAGATGTCTACAGCTCTAGCTCATGTGTTTCAACTGGGCAAGTTGGGCCAGAATTTCAAACTCTGCCACATCAAGATCAGGATGGAAAAAATCGACAATAGCCCCCCTTCCTTATCTGTGGTTTTGTTCTCCACAGTTTCAATAACCCATGGTCAACCACAGTCTGAAAATACTAGATGAAAAATTCCAGCAATAAACTATTCATACTTTAAACTGTGTAGGCAATGTACCATCCTGCATCATCACAAAAAGAAGGGGGAGTACAGGAAAATATGATATTTTGAGAGAGACAGAGACAGACAACATTCACATAACTTTTATGACAGGTATTGTTATAAGTGATCAAATTTTTATTAATTATTGTTATTAATTTCTTACTGTGCCTAAGTTATAAGTTACACTTTATTATAGGTTCATATGTATATGAAAAATGCAGTATATGTAGGGTTTGGTACTATTTGCAGATCTGGGCATCCATCGGGGGTCTTGGAACATAATCCCTCACAGAGAAGAGGTACTAACGTACTTCCAAAATGTTCAGTGTGGGACATACTTATGGGAACTTGCCGAAAGCATATGAGAGTTATTATTATTATTTTAATGTTGAGTGCATGGGGCCCTTATACTGCACTGGGAATTTCTCTTTCATCGTAATGTAGGGTGACCTGTGTTTATGAAGAAGGTGCTTATTACCTAGGGTGAAACACTTGGACTTGCAGTAGAGCATTAAGTAGCAGAAATCTCCTCCCACAGACTCCGCGAAAGCTCTGGTGAGGGGCTGCGGCTGCCGCACTTGTCCTTCCCTCCAGCTGAGGACACCAAGTAGGGGCGCGTCCGCAGGGAACTGACTGCTGGGGATGATGGGCACCTTCTCCCCAGGAGCCTCCCACATAGAGTGTTCCATGCTTGAAGTCTTTCTCTCTGATAAAATTGTCACCTCTGTATTGCAAATCAGTGCTCAGCACTCATAAGGCTGGATGCCTGCACTTCTCCAGCTCTGGGCCTGAATAAAGGGGAAAGTTATGAGGGCCAGGCACACTGCGCTGGCACTCCATGGCAGTCACCTGGTGTGGCCATGCTTATCACAACTTGGGCTCTTGACATTTTTCTGGGACATAACCAAGTGCCTAAGGTGTCCGTAGGCAGAAGAAGGACATACCAGGATAGGGTACATATTTTATTAAATGGTATGGCCAACATTTTTTTTTTAAGTTTTCAGGAAGTTTTCCCTTATGCAATTCAAAAGCAAGTAAGAGTTTTGGCTTCCTTCTGAATTGATGGGGCCTTAGGACTGACTTCCTTGGACAATGTGTTTTCTGATTTCATTGTATCACTAATTAACTTATATACTTATTCATCTAACAAATATTTGTGTAAACTCATTGAGAGCCCACTGGGAGGGAGACACAAGACCCTGTCTCCATTCCTCGGTGTTAACAAAGACTCAGGACTGCCCTGGGGATAAAAACTGATCATAGAAGAGAAGTGCACAGCAACCAGGTGTTGTGGGGGCAGGCATGTGGGGCTTGTTGCACACAGCTGTGGCCTCCCTATATTTGAGCAGGTGATCTGAGCACGTCCAGCCAGGAGGGTGGAGGATAATCACTGAGAAGTCAAATGGGGGCACCTCATAAGCATTCAAACTCAAATATATATAGCACACCGTGTTCGTCCAAATTAACCCTGTGTAGGCTTTGCAGTGACAAAATCCCGCAGGGTGTGCTTTTTCCTGATGCACCTTCCCTGGTGTGAAATGTCTCTTTAAAACGATAGATGATGTTTAAAGCATCATCTATAATAACTGTTCTATTGTTCTGGAATTGTGTTGGAACAGAAGTCCTGTTGGGGTCTTAGTGCCATAAGACATTTTGTCCTGAAGAGAGTGGTGTGTTTCTTCCTAAGTGCTGCCTAGGAAATAAGTGATGAGGAGGGTTAGCATAGTTAGGTTAATGCTGGGTCTGGATATAGGATGTAAAATCACCATTCTGAATTTTTGCTCTTTAATTGTAAAATCAGCTTTTGATCTTTGATCTTTGATATTTATCAAAAGCATTAATGTCAATTAATGCCAAAGCAAATTTACAATGACATAATTAAAATAGAACAATTACCCCCACTGGCTTTAGGCTTTGAAAAGCATTAGATTACTGTATAATAGCCTTACCTTCCTGATTCTTAATTTTCTTAAATCAATATTAAAGTCATCTTGTGTGATTTTAGCACATACAAAGTGAAGTTGAGGAATTAATTGGGCCAGAAAATTGGCAGAAGGAGCCCCTCAGGGGTTAAGTATTACCCACAATGTAGGGCTGGTGACAAGCACAGTCAAGCTCAGCTTTTGTCTTCTTATCATTTTTTTTCAATATCATCCAAAATAAGGGTGTCTAAAAATCATTTTCCCTTCTCCCATGTGCACTCCCTTAACAAAATCATTGTCAACTGGATTTAGAATTGAGGGCAATATAGCACCACAGATAAGAGGGTAGATATTGAACTAAAACTGACCTGGTTGGTTCTCTAATCTGATTCTTTCTAGCACACAGCTTCTCTAAGCTTCAGTTTCCAGTTCTGTGAAATCAAAACGATAAAAGCTCCTGTGTCTGGCAAGGCTCAGTGGTTGAGCTTTGACCTATGAACCAGGAGGTCACAGTTCAATTCCCCATCAGGGCTCATATCCGGGATTGTGGGCTCGATCCCCATTAGGGGGCATGCAGGAGGCAACCGATCAATGATTCTCTCATCATTGACGTTTCTCTCTCTCCCTCTCCCTTCCTCTCTGAAATCAATAAAAATATAATAAAAAAATAAAAGCTCCTAATCCATAAGAATGACAATTATGTGAGCTAATATACGCAAAACTTAGCATATTCAATCAGTGTTAACTCTTATATCCTAGGCAACATGTGAATAACAAAACTGAGCTGTCACCTTTCAGGCCACTGCCAACCTGCCTTTCTTCTTTCAGTGAGTTTAGTCATAAAATACAGTTCTAATGAAGTTACTCTTCTGTTCAAAACCTGGGACTGATCAAGTCTGAATTCCTATGTACTGTGAAGCCCACCAGGGAGGGGCATTCCCACCTTTACTACCCTCCAGCCTTTGTGAGCCCTACACTCCAGAACCTGTACCATCATTTCCTGTTTACTGAGTCAGCCCGATGCCCCAAGGCCTCTGTGAGTTAGCTTCTGATTCCCTGATCCCTAATGCCCTTTTCTCCCATCTCTGCCTGCTGTCTAGTTCCAATCAGAACTAGTCAAGCTGGAGTCAATTTCTTTGGGTGCATTTCCATAATTGTGCCTTTACACTTAAAATTATATCTTCTGTGTTATATAGAAAACTCCTTGAAAATTGGAAAAAGTTTTGTTCATTTTTATATCTCCTATAGTACTTTGTAAGCTCGTTTGCACATAATTAAATAGCAGAAAAGTTGGTTGAACTGAATTGAAAAGTTGACTTTGTTTATTGTCAGTAGGTTATTATAATAACAACAACTAGAGGCCTGATGCATGAAATTCATGCAAAAGTAGGTCTTCACAGCCCCAGCTGCCTTGGCCCTCGCAGCCCTGGCATTGTCTGGAAGGTCGTCCAGATAGTTGTTCCGCTGTTCGGCTGTTCAGTCAATTTGCATATTATGCTTTTATTATTATAGACTAGAGGCCTGGTGCACAAAATTCGTGCACAGGTGCGGTCCCTAGGCCTGGCCAGCCATCGAAGCATGAGCATCTGGCGTGGAAAGGCAGGTCCCAGCTGACCTCTGGGCCCTAAGCAGCACCTGGGTCCCCAGGCCCCCACGCAACCCCTCCACCTGAGTCATGGTGCTCAAGTCCCCACACAGAGATGCAGTAAGCATGGTTAGATGCCATGGGCTGGGGCACAGTGTGGGCCTCTGAGCCACCCAGCGGTGCTGCAAGGAAGCTGGGCGGGCATTGCACTCTCTCCCAAATGGCCTCAGCAGACGGACTCCTGCACAAACCCATGGTGAGCCTGACCAGCCCCTGCGGTCCTGGCAGCTGCAGCCCTGCTCACCCAGAAGCCCACTGGGGCCAGCAGCACCTCCACTGCCGCCCACTGCCAGTGCTTTGTTACTGACGCCCGCCATGTTCCACGCCACCCCCTGGTGGTCAGCGCACGTCATAGAGAGTGTTTGAACTCTCAGTCAAACTCCTGGTGGAGGGAACAATTTGCATATTAGGCTTTTATTATATAAGACTAGGGGCCCGGTGCACAAAATTCGTGCACTGGGTGTGTGTGTGGGGGGGGAGTGTCCCTCAGCCCAGCCTGCTCCCTCTCACATACTGGGAGCCCTCAGGCATTGACCCCCATCACCCTCCAATCGCAGGATCGGCCCCTTGCCCAGGCCTGATGCCTCTGACAGAGGCGTCAGGCCTGGGCAGGGGACCCCCAGACCCCTCCGATTGCTGGCTCTGCCCCTTGCCCAGGCCTGATGCCTCGGCCAGAGGCGTAGACCCCCATCACCCTCCGATTGCCTGATCGGCCCCTTGCCCAGGCCTGACGCCTCCACCAGAGTTGTCAGGCTTGGACAGGGGACCCCCATCTCCCCCCGATCACTGGCTCTGACCCCCGCCCAGGCTTGGGCAGGGGACTCCCAGCTCCCCGCGATCTCCCACTCTGCCCCTGCCCGCGGTTGCAGGCTCTGCCCCTGCCCAGGCCTAACGCCTCTGGCCGAGGCGTCTGGCCCGGGCAGCAGGGACCCGCAGCAGCAGCAGCGCCGCAATCTCCCGCTCTGCCCCTGCCCAGGCCCAACACCTCTGGCCGAAGCATTAGGCCTGGGCAGGGGACTCCCAGCTCCCCGCGATCTCCCACTCTGCCCCTGCCCGTGGTTGCAGGCTCTGCCCCTCCCCAGGCCTAACGCCTCTGGCCTAGGCATCCAGCCTGGGCAGCGAGGACCCGCAGCTGCAGCGGCCCCGCGATCATGGGCTCCGCTTTAGGCCCAGGCAAGGGACCCCTAGCTCCCGGGACTGCCAGCTTCGACCGTGCCCAGCTCCCATCGCTGGCTCCACCCCTACTTCCTGCTATCACTGGCCAGGGCGGCAAAGGCGCCTGATTCTCCGATCATGGCTGGGGGGCAGGGCAAAGGCAGCCCCAGGGCGGCCTTTGCCCTGCCCCCCACCTCTTAGCTGCCCCCTGGGTTTCCGATCACTGTCAGTGGCAGGGGGCTTCTTCCTGCTTTCCCTTTCGCCTCCCTGCATTGTGCCTGCATATGCAAATTAGCCGCCATCTTTGTTGGCAGTTAATTTGCATATAGCCCTGATTAGCCAATGAAAAGGGTAGCGCCGTACGCCAATTACCATTTTTCTCTTTTATTAGTGTAGATATCTTCCATTGATTTCAGAGGGGAAGGGAGAGGGAAAAAGAGATAGAAACACCACTGATGAGAGAGAATCATGGATCAGCTGCCTCCTGCACACCTCACACTGGGGATTGAGACCACAACTCGGGCATGTGCCCTGACAAGGAGTCAAATCTTGACTTCCTGAATCATAGGTCAACTTTCAACCACTGCACCTGCCAGGCTCTTGGTCTCATTTTAAAGGAGAGAGAATTAACACTCCAGAGGTGGACTTGCTCAAAATAGACAAGTTATGCAGTGGAAGAGTCAGAGGGAAGGAAGGGGACCGGTTCTAAACACACACTCATGAGGCCTCGTGTTAATGGGTTTATGCAGGGGTGCAGGTGGACAGACACTGTCTCTGGCTCTTCAAGCGGCACTTCCTCAAGGCCCTCAGATTCCCAGTATGACCCCACATGCTCCCTACCTGCCATTGGAGCTAAGGAGGGTGGGGGATGGGAAGGGCCATCTGCGGTTCACCTGGGAGTGTGTCACTTAGGGCCACCAGACGGGAATGACCCGCCTCCTGAACGTCAGGGTGGGAGGCTGGTTGTGGACATTCCATGTCCCTCGTGTGGAGCTCAAACTAAGGTCTGGTTTTTACAGTCAGACCCTCAAAATGGATGGGATCTAACCCCCTGCCAGAAGCTGCCAGAGACCCTGCCTTCCCAGGGGCCCAGCCAGGATGGGGCAGAGCCCCCGCCCCCCCACATTGTGCCTCGCTCTCTTACTTCCCTCCAGCACACCCCAAAGCCGCCACCTCGGCTGCCACAGTTTCCACTGTCTCTGCATGTCCTCTGGGAGGCTACTGTCGCCTCCTGCTGTCTCCCTTCTTCCTCTTCCCCCTCAGTCTGCTCCTGACACAGAAGCCAGCGGGTCCTCACCTACAGCCCCGGTGCCTCCCCTTGCACTCAGGGGATGCCAGGTTCTCACAGGCCCTCTATCCCTGCAGGATGTACCCCCTGACCCAGCCTTGACCCCCTTCCACTTGGCCTCTTGCTCATCCTGCTGCCCTTCCATGGGCTGCCCCCTCTGCCTGATGCCCTTCTCCAGGCATTTTCCCGGATCTCCTCCTTCCATCCACTTTCCCTCAGTGAGTCTCCCTTTGTCCCTCCCTCACGGAGCCCCTATGAGGCTTCATTCCCAAGTTTTCATGGTGCCCATGCCCTCTAACGGCTGCACCTCACGTCTGTCCAAGGCTGTTTCCTCCCCGCACCCCTGTCCTCTCCTGGCAGAACGCATGCTCAGTAGGACAGGGCTGCTGGCCCCCTGCTGCTCTGCGAGCACCCTGACGTGCCTAGGACACAGTTGGTGCTCAATCAGTGCTGGGGTTGGGTAAGATGCTCAGGCAGTGGCTTAGGTGTAAAAGCCATTGGAAGGCAGACTCACTTGGAGCTGAGGGCCAGTGAGCTCTCAGCACAGCGCTCAGGGCGGGCATGGGAGCCAATTGTTCCTTTTCTCACAAGAAGGCGGGAGGAAAAGAATGAAAAAGGAGCAGAGTGTGTTTTCCCTCAACTACTTAAAAGCTGATGATCTCATTCCATTCTTAAAGCTATGAATAGAAACCCTTAGATCAGTGGTTCTCAACCTTCCTAATGCCTTGACCCTTTAATACAGTTCCTCATGTTGTGGTGACCCCCAACCATAAAATTATTTTCATTGCTACTATATAACTGTAATTTTGCTACTGTTATGAATCGTAATGTAAATATCTGATATGCAGGATGTATTTTCATTGTTACAAATTGAACATAATTAAAGCATAGTGATTAATCACAAAAACAATATGTAATTATATATGTGTTTTCCGATGGCCTTAGGCAACCCCTGTGAAAAGGTCATTTGACCCCCAAAGGGGTTGCGACCCACAGGTTGAGAACCTCTGCCTTAGATCAACCCTGTGAGGCAGGTTCTGGGATTATCTGAGATTCTGTGGAGAGTATGCAGCCTTCGACTGCCACAAGGAAGGTGCTTAGTAACCGCCAGCTGTTAGTGCTGTGATTCGTGCACTGGTGAGGGCTGGCCTGCGGGGATCAGCCCACTGTGGGAGCACTGCTGATCCCAGTCAGCTGAGTGTCTGTGGACCCACCCTCGGAGTGGCTGCTCCTGCTGTGGGAGCCCTGCATACTGACCACTAGGGGGCAGCTCCTGAATTGAGCATCTGGTCTAATGGTCATTATGGTTGTTCTGCCATTTGGTCGCTGGGCTTTTATTATATAGGAGTAGAGGCCCGGTGCACAAAAATTTGTGCACTCGGTGGGTCCCTCAGCCCAGCCTGTGCCCTCTCACCGTCTGGGGCCCCTCAGGGGCCCCTTCCCCGGGTTGCTGGCACCAGTTTTCCTCCGGCGCCCGGAACCCAGGCCTTCACTCTTTGCTGGGAAGGGCCCGCGCGGTGGGCTTTGCTCTTCACCGCTCGAGCCCTGAGGGTGGGGCCGGCGCAGCGGGCTTAGCTCTTCACTTGCCGCTTGGGTCCCGGGGGTTGGGCCAGCACAGCAGGCTTCATTTTTCGCTCGCCATGCCAGCCTTTGCTCACTGGTCCTGCCCGGGGCCGGTGGGCTTCGCTCCATCACTTGACGCCTACATATGCAAATTAGCCGCTATCTTTGTTGGAGGTTAATTTGCATATCGCACTGATTAGCCGATGGGAGGCGTAGCAAAGGTATGGTCAATTACCATGTTAGTCTATTATTAGATAGGATAGTGAAAGGGCTTGTTTGGGTCAAAAGGATAGGCTATTTACATATATATATATATATATATATAGAGAGAGAGAGAGAGAGAGAGAGAGAGAGAGAGAGAGAGGTAATATGCTAATTACCCCAGATTCCATAACAGTCATGACTGGTCAGAAGGAGGCTCCATGCACAGGTGAGGCCCGGAGCGGATACAGACAGGGGTGCCTGCCAGCCATGGCACACCAGCAGTACCACCTCTGTGCATGAGCTGCAGAGGAAACACCTTTTCTGAGAGCTCATTGGCTAAACTCTCAGTATGCCACTTGCAGTGTTCTAGGTAACTTGGGTAATAAGAATCCAAGAAGGCGATCTAGGGTTTTTCCACCTCACTCCTGGAGGAAAAAATGAAGGTCCACTGTTGGAGGGGTAAGAAATGTCATACCCTGCCTTAGTCGGTTTGGCTCAGTGGATAGAGCCTCAGCCTGAGGACCTCAGGGTCCGGGTTTGATTCTGATCAAGGGCATATACCTAGGTTTCAGGCTCCTCCCTGGCCAGGGCCCAGGTCAGGGCTCATGCAGGAAGCAACCAACTGAAGTGTCCCTTTCACATTGATGTTTCTCTCTGTCTTTCCACATTCTCTAAAAATCAATGGAAAAATATCCTCAGGTGAAGATAAAAAAAGAAAGAAATGTCATATCCTATGAAAGAGATATCTTGAAAATCCCTAAAGAAAGTTGTCATTTTTTTCATGGTAAAGGGACTGGAGTCCATGTTGATGAAAACACCTTGGTGGCTGAGGCGGCTGGCAGTGGCAGCAGCAGCGGGGTGATGGGGGTGGCGCCTTCCCCTGATCAGTTGTCGCCTCCCGCAGAGGAAGGCCTACGGGGAGCGGGCCTAAGCCATCAGTAGGACATCCCCTGAGGGCTCCCAGACTGTGAGAGAGGCCAAGCTTGGCTGAGGGACCCCCCTCCAGTCACAAATTTTTTGCATGGGGCCTCCAGTATATAAATAGTTACTGGCCTTTCTATTATTATAATACACTTTTAAACTTTATGGCATATACATGTAAATGTGTATATATGTGCGCATATATATGTAATATACATGCAGTCATGATCCACTTAATTACAGGGATATTGTTCTGAGAAATGTGTCATTAGGTGATTTTGTCATTGTGCAAGTATGATAGAGTGCATGTACACAAACTTAGATGGTGTAGTCTACTACACACTTAGGCTATATGGTATAGCCTATTGCTCCTAGGCTACAAGTCTATACAGCATGCTGCTGTACAAAATGACATGAGATTAAATCAAGCACAGGAGAAAATGATGCAGTAAAGAGACACAGTAAACATGAGACATGTGAGACTGCTGGTGGTGTAACATGCAAACTATTTTCCAGGAAACTTTTAAAAATAAGTATAAAGAATACACTCTGAAAAAAATAAAAAGTATAGTATAGTAGCCCAGCCAGTGTTGCTCAGTGGTTGAGCATCGACCTATGAATTGGGAGGTCACAGTTCGATTCCTGGTCAGGGCACATGCCCAGTTGCAGGCTCTATCCCCAGTACTAGGCATGCAGAAGGAAGCCAATCAATGATTCTCTCTCATCATTGATGATTTATCTTTCTTTCCCTTCCTCTCTTTGAAATCAATAAAAACATATTTTTTAAAAAAGCATAGTATAGTAAATACATACACCAGTGACATAGTTCCTTATCATCATTATCAAGTGTTATGTACTATACATAATTGTATATGCTATACTTTCATATGACTGGCAGCATCACCACAAACACAGGAGGAATGTCTTGTGCTATAACATTGTGATGTCACTAGGCCATAGAAATTCTCTAGCTCCATTATAATCTTATGGGACCACTGTCATATATACAGTTCCTCATTGACCCAAAAGTCATTATTTGGTGCATTACTGTATATGTTTTCCTCATATGCGAAATAGACATATGACATATGACTTTCTTTTCAACTCCAAGTCTATGAATCTGAGTTACTGGCCTTTCTATTATTATAATATACCTTTAAGTTTTATGACAAAAGAACAACCAGGGCTCTGCCATCTAGAGCTATGGGAAATTGACTAGGTGATAGGTGAGTCACTAAGAGTGGTCTGAGTGTAGTATACCAGCTCACCTCCTGGCTCAGTGGAGCTGGCTCATGATTTTTAATCTTCCTTTTAAGTGAGAATGTTGTAGGTTTTCTATTATTCATTGCAAAACTTGCCCACAGTAGATACCCCATAAATATCTCTTGAATGAATGTGTGGGTAATTTTTCCTTTCATTAAAAAATAAAATAATAACTAATTTTTAATACATTTATGACAGGACTTTGTGCTTAAAATATGTCACAATTTCCACCAAGAATCATGAGCCTTCCTCTATACATTATACATACATTATTCTCATTAATTTTCACAACATTTCTGTGGGCTAGGAGCTATAAATTCAGATTTTTATTGTATATACTGCAGTGGTCGGCAAACTCATTAGTCAACAGAGCCAAATATCAACAGTACAATGATTAAAATTTCTTTAGAGAGCCAAATTTTTTAAACTTAAACTATATAGGTAGGTACATTGATATTAACTTAATTAGGGTACTCCTAAGGCTTAGAAAGAGCCACACTCAAGGGGCCAAAGAGCCGCACGTGGCTCGCGAGCCGCAGTTTGCCGACCACGGAAATATAGCATTTATCATATAACATTATTTGTAGAGCTTATCACTATCTAAAATTATATTATATATGCTCATATATTTATTATACCTCTCCACATAAAATGTAATTTCCATGAAGAAGAAGTTTTTTTAATCTTATTCATTGCTGTTTCTCTAGTACAGAGCCTGGCACCTAGTAGGTGCTCAATAAATACTTGCTAAAGGGCATTGCAATTTATTCAAGAATTTGGGATATTACATACAAACTAAATAAGGTCTATTAGAAAGGGAAATCATTTAACTAATGAAGAAAGTTCATTCTAAATAAAGAAAATTAAGCCTAAGGCATAACTACTTGATTGGGCTTAGGGAGTGGGGATGAACTAATGGGAGTTTTTACCCCTCATTTGTTTAGAAAAAATATAATGAGATGGAAAGTGGAAAGTTGAGAATCCCCTGAAGGTTCTGGAAAGGATTAATTGGCAACTTTCCTTTATAATGCTGATTTATGTTCAAAGGTAAGGGATTAAAGGGGTTGGGAATAAGTGCAAGTTCAATTTCCCCCAGTTTTTAATACTTCTTTTAATGGAAAGAATAAGAAATAGATTGGAAATTTAGAAGAAGTCTATGGAATAGAGAATAGAAAAAGACTGGGTGGAGGATAAACTAAAAAAAAAAAATTGCTTTTTTAAGAAAGAACCACAGATGTATTTCAGCTTGTCAACATGAGATCCAACAATTTAAAGGAATCTGGAAATTTTGGGGCAAATATAGTAAGTAGAGCACACAAGGTGGAGGTGGGTGGAATTTTAAGTTTGAAGATTTCAGGACAAAAAGTTATTAGACAATCAGAACTTTGGAATGGCACTTAGAGAAATGAGTCATCACTGAGACTAAAGGATACTTTATGAAAAGTTGTGAAAGTATTAGAAATTGGAGGACACTTGTCATACTAAAAATTCTCAAAACTAACCAATCATTCTTTCATTTAGCATTTATTGAGCATCAACCAGCTAGTGGGGATACAAAGGTGAATGAATCAGGCCAACACAATCCCTGCTTTTTTAGAGTTTACAAATGACTAAATCAGATCATCTCATTGATGAATATCTATGTTCCAGTAGGGGTTCAGTTGGAGGAGTGAATAACAAAGGAGCCAGGCCTGGATAGAGCAGTGAGGGGTGGAGGTATACATAGACTTTCCAAGGAGTGTGGCCTTTGAACTGGGGTTCGGATCCAGAGAGAGATGGGGGTTGGAATAGTAGGAACAGCACATGCAAACCCTATGGAGGAAGGATCAAGGTACCTTTAGGAATCAAAAGGAAGACCAGGCATAGCTGGTCCAGAACAAAGAGTCTGGAGAAGTGGGTGAACTGAGGCAGGAGTGGTGGACAAAGCTATATAAGGCAGCTCAGAGCATGGTGATTATTTGAGGTTTCAGCCCAAAAGCAGTTAGATATCATACAATTACTTATATATGGGAAGATTCTCCGGATGACCAAACTCATCCATTTGTATGTCAAAATTATCTATATTTTTTATCACCTTTGACAGACAAAGAGTCTTGCTCATTTTCTTTCTATCCTTCCTAAAGCTTTCATCCCAGAACTCTTAACATTTTCTCAAGGCATCAAATACTATACTTTTGAGGTATAAAAGCCTTGAGTTCAGTAATCCTAGACTGTGTTTCTTTTGAGTCCTGGTTTATATTCAAACTTCTTCATCTCCCTTTGTTGCCATTCTTTAACTAGATGTTCCCAATCTGCTGTCAAATGAAAAATTAGAGGACAAAATTAAGAGGCTTCAGTTGAACTCTAGTATGTGGGTTTGTGTTTCTCTGGGTGCCTCTTGGGCATCCTCCTGTGCCTCACTGGGGCTCCAAATGGTAGGGTGGCTGGAGCGGGCTTCCAGTTAATAGCTTAGATCTGAACTGTCCAATAAACTAGCCAGTAGTCACATGTGGCAATTTAAATTTCATTAGTTAATGTATATATGTAAAAGCCTAAGTGGCCGAACAACCGAATGAGCCAGTTGACCAGTCACGATGATGCGCACTGACCACCAGGAGGCAGATGCTCATTGCAGGAGCTGCTCCCTTGTGGTCAGTGTGCTCCCACAGCAGGAGTGCCGCTCAGCTGACCGACCAGCCCTGGCGGCCCACCAGCCCAGTGGCAGCCACTCCCTCCCTCAGTAATTCCGCAGGTCCAATCTCCAGAGAATGGGCCAGGCACCAACTGACCGGACCAGCATCGCCGGCACAATCCCTACAGTGCCACTGGCCTCCTGGAAGTCAGCTTCGGGCACTGTGGCCACTTCCCTTCCCTAGACGCTTCTCAAGGAAGAAATGATATAAAAGCAGCCGCCAGGTGACTCCCAGCAACCTGAGCACAAATGTCAGCAGGATGGATCCGGATCCTGGGCCAGCAAGGGCATCCCACTGCCCACCTGGAGGGCCGATCACATCCCGCTCCTCCCCCTCCCCCCCCGCCCCTTGGCATGGGCACCAGATGCAGGTCTCCTGATCAGGACTGACTGGGTTTGAGCCTGCGCAGGCGCAGTGGGGCCGGGATGAGTGCAAGCGGCAGGCAGGAGCAGCAGGTGGCATTGGACTGTCGGTTTCAACCCAATCCCCACAGGCCACGCCAAGGGACCCCACCTGTGCATGAATTTGTGCACTGGACTCTAGTATTAAATAAAATTCAGTCCTTAGTCTCATTAGCCACATTTCAATTGCATGATGGCTGAATGTGGACAGTAGCCACTGTGTGAGACAGCACAAATCTGAACATTCTATTATTGCAGGAAGATCAGCTGGACAGTACTGTTTTAGAGCATTGGTGGAGAGCATGAACCAACCAAACTACATTATTGTCATTAATATTTTTAAACATCTATCTCACAGTAACTCCAGGCATGTACCAAATGCAGAATTGGATGTTGCTTTTCTTGTTTCTCTAAGCTTATAAAAATATATTCTGTGAATTATTCATTTCGGAATTTTTTTTTTTTATTGCTTAAAGTATTACAAAGGGTATTACATATGTGTCCATTTTATCCCCCCGCCCTAGACAGTCCCCCAGCCTCCCCTATCCCCCAGTGTCTTATGTCCATTGGTTATGCTTATATGCATGCATACAAGTCCTTTAGTTGATCTCTTACCCCCCTACCTCCTACCCCCCAACCCTCCCCGGCCTTCCCGCTGCAGTTTGACAATCTGTTTGAGGCAGCTCTGCCTCTGTATCTATTATTGTTCAAAAGTTTATAATGGTCTCTATTATCCATGAATGAGTGAGATCATGTGGTATTTTTCCTTCATTGACTGGCTTATTTCACTTAGCATAATGCTCTCCAGTTCCATCCATGACGTTGCAAATGGTAAGAGTTCCTTCCTTTTTAGAGCAGCATAGTATTCCATCGTGTAGATGTACCACAGTTTTCTAATCCATTCATCTACTGATGGGCACTTAGGCTGTTTCCAGATCTTAGCTATGGTGAATTGTGCTGCTATGAACATAGGGGTGCATATATCCTTTCTGATTGGTGTTTCTGGTTTCTTGGGATATATTCCTAGAAGTGGGATCACAGGGTCAAATGGGAGTTCCATTTTCAGTTTTTTAAGGAAACGCCATACTGTCTTCCATAGTGGCTGCACCAGTCTGCATTCCCACCAGCAGTGCACAAGTGTTCCTTTTTCTCCACATCCTCTCCAGCACTTGTCGTTTGTTGATTTGTTGATGATAGCCAGTTTGACAGGTGTGAGATGGTACCTCATTGTTGTTTTGATTTGCATCTCTCGGATGATTAGTGACTTTGAGCATGTTTTCATATGTCTCTTGGCTTTCTGAATGTCCTCTTTTGAAAGGTGTCTATTTAGGTCCTTTGCCCATTTTTTTGATTGGATTGTTTATCTTCCTTTTGTTAAGTTGTATGAGTTCCCTATAAATTTTGGAGATTAGGCCCTTATCAGATATGACATTGGCAAATATGTTTTCCCACACAGTGGGTTTTCTCGTTGTTTTGTTGATGGTTTCTTTTGCTGTGCAGAAGCTTTTTATTTTGATGTAGTCCCATTTGTTCATTTTCTCTTTAGTTTCAAGTGCCTTAGGAGCTGTATCAGTGAAGAAATTGCTTCGGCATATGTCTGAGATTTTGTTGCCTTTGGATTCTTCTAGAATTTTTATGGTTTCCTGTCGTACATTTAAGTCCTTTATCCATTTTGAGTTTATTTTTGTGTATGGTGTAAGTTGGTGGTCTAGTTTCATTTTCTTGCATATATCTGTCCAATTTTCCCTACACCATTTATTGAAGAGACTATCTTGGCTCCATTGTATGTTCTTGCCTCCTTTGTCAAATATTAATTGAGCATATTGGTTCGGGCCAATTTCTGGGCTCTCTATTCTATTCCATTGATCTATATGCCTATTCTTGTGCCAGTACCAGGCAGTTTTGAGAACAGTGGCTTTGTAATACAACTTGATATCTGGTATTGAGATCCCACCTACTTTGTTCTTTTTCAGGATTGCTGCAGCTATTCGGGGTCTTTTTTTATTCCAGATGAATTTTTGGAGAGTTCGTTCTAGATCTCTGAAGTATGCCGTTGGTATTTTAATGGGAAGTGCGTTGAATTTATAGATTGCTTTGGGTAGTATGGACATTTTAATGATGTTGATTCTACCAATCCATGAACACGGTATGTTCTTCCATCTGTTTATGTCTTCCTCTATATCTTTTTTCAACGTCCTGTAGTTTTCTGAGTAGAGGTCTTTTACCTCTTTAGTTAAGTTTATTCCTAGGTAGCTTAATTTTTTTGGTGCGATGGTAAACGGGATTGTTTTTATAATCTCTCTTTCTGAAAGTTCACTATTGGTGTATAGAAATGCCTCAGATTTCTTGGGGTTAATTTTGTATCCTGCTACATTGCCAAATTCATGTATTAAGTCTAGTAGCTTTTTGATGGAGTCTCTAGGGTTTTGTATGTATAATATCATGTCGTCTGCAAATAAGGACAGTTTTACTTCCTCTTTTCCAATTTGGATGCCTTTTATTTCTTCTTCTTGCCGAATTGCAATGGCTAACACTTCCAGTACTATGTTGAACAGGAGTGGTGAGAGGGGGCATCCCTGTCTTGTTCCTATTCTTAGGGGAAATGGTGTTAGTTTTTGTCCATTGAGTATGATATTGGCTGTGGGCCTGTCATATATGGCTTTTATTATGTTGAGGTATGATCCATCTACTCCCACCTTGCTGAGAGTTTTTATCAAAAATGGGTGTTGAATTTTGTCAAATGCTTTTTCTGCATCAATTGATATGACCATGTGGTTTTTTTCTTTCAGTTTGTTTATGTGATGTATCACGTTTATTGATTTGCGGATATTGTACCATCCTTGCATCCCTGGGATAAATCCTACTTGGTCATGGTGTATGATCTTTCTGATGTACTGCTGGATCCGATTTGCTAAGATTTTGTTGAGGATTTTGGCATCTATGTTCATGAGGGATATTGGCCTGTAATTCTCTTTCATTGTGTTGTCTTTACCTGGTTTTGGTATTAGGGTGATGCTGGCTTCATAGAATGAGCTTGGAAGTGTTCCTTCCTCTTGAATTTTTTTTAGTAGTCTGTGGAGGATAGGTTTTAGTTCTTCCTTGAATGTTTGGTAAAACTCCCCTGTGAAGCCGTCTGGTCCTGGGCTTTGTTTGATGGAAGCTTTTTGATGACTGCTTCAATTTCTTCCATAGTTATTGGCCTGTTGAGATTTTTAGATTCTTCCTGATTGAGTTTTGGAATGTTGTATTTTTCTAGGAATTTGTCCATTTCCTCCAGGTTGTCTAGTTTGTTGGAGTAGAGCTGACCATAGTATTTTTTAACAATCATTTGTATTTCTGTGGGGTCTGTTGTTATTTCGCCTCTATCGTTTCTGATTTTGTTTATTTGGGTTCTCTCTCTTTGCTTCTTGGTGAGTCTGGCTAGAGGTTTGTCAATCTTGTTTATCCTTTCAAAGAACCAGCTCTTGGTTTCATTGATTTTCTGTATTGTTTTTTTGGTCTCTATGTCATTTATTTCTGCTTTAATCTTTATTATCTCCTTCCTTCTACTCACTCTGGGGTTTTCTTGTTGCTCTCTTTCTAATTCTTTGAGTTGTAGAGTTAGCTGATTTACTACCATTTTTTCTTGTTTTTTGAGATAGGCCTGTAGAGCTATAAACTTCCCTCTCAGGACTGCTTTCATTGTGTCCCATAGGTTTTGGATTGTTGTGTTTTCATTGTCATTAGTTTCCAGGATGTTTTGAATTTCTTCTTTGATTTCATTGGTAATCCAATCAATATTTAATAGCATGCTATTCAGCTTCCAGGTGTTTGAGTATTTTGGGTTGTTTTTATTGTAGTTTATTTCTAATATTATGCCATCGTGGTCTGCGAAGATGCTTTTTATGATTTCAATCTTCTTGAATTTGGGGATACTTTGCTTGTGACCCAATATATGGTCTATTTTTGAATATGTGTCATGAGCACTGGAGTAGAATGTATATTCCGTGGCACTGGGGTGAAGTGTTCTGAAGATGTCTATTAAGTCCATCTGATCTAGTGAATCATTTAGGATTGCTGTATCTTTGCTGATTGTTTGTCTAGAGGACTTATCCAGTGCTGTCAGTGGTGTATTAAAGTCCCCTACTATGATTGTATTGTTGTCGATCTCTCCTTTGATATCTTCCAGGAGTTTTTTTATGAATTTGGGTGCTCCTGCATTGGGTGCATATATGTTTACCAGGGTTATATCTTCTTGTTGAATTGATCCCTTTAGTATTATGAAGTGGCCTTCCTTATCTCTTGTTATGGCCTTCACTTTGAGGTCTATTTTGTCCGATATAAGTATTGCTACCCCAGCTTTCTTTTCCTTTCCATTTGCCTGAAAGATATTTTTCCATCCTTTCACTTTCAGTCTGTGTGAGTCCCTTCTAATGATGTGGGTTTCTTGTAGACAGCAGATGTATGGGTCATGTTTTTTTATCCATTCAGCCACTCGATGTCTTTTGTTTGGAGCATTTAGTCCGTTTACGTTTAAAGTTATTATTGAAAGGTACTTATTTGTAGCCATTTCTTTTTGTGTGTGTGTGGCTGTTTTCTTTCTGAGCTTTTTATTATTTTTATACCAGTCCCTTTAGCATTCCTTGCATTGCTGGCTTGGTGGTGATAAACTCCCTTAGCCTTTTTTTGTCTGTGAAGCTTCTTATTTCCCCTTCAAGTTTGAATGATAGCCTTGCTGGATAGAGTATTCTTGGATTCAGTCCTTTGCTTTGCATCACTTTGTAAATTTCTGTCCATTCTTTTCTGGCCTGATGTGTTTCTGTTGAGAAATCATTTGACAATCTAATGGGAGATCCCTTGTATGTAACTTTCCGTCTCTCTCTTGCAGCCTGTAAGATTCTCTCTTTGTCCTGAACATTTGCCATGATAATTATGATGTGTCTTGGTGTGGGTCTTTTCGGGTTCACCTTGTTTGGGACTCTCTGGGCTTGTGTGACTTTTTTCTTCCCCACCTCAGGGAAGTTTTCTGATATTATTTCTTCTAATAGGTTTTCTAATCCTTGTTCATCCTTCTGTTGTTCTGGTACCCCTATTATTCGTATGTTGTTTCGTTTCATGTTGTCCCAAAGCTCCCTTAGGCTCTCCTCCTGTCTTTTAATTTTTTTCTCCAATTGCAGTACATTTTGGGTGTGTTTTGCTTCCTTGTCTTCTAATTCACTAATTCGGTCCTCCGCTTCTCCTAGTCTACTGTTGATACTTTCAATGGAGTTTTTCATTGCAGCTATATCACTCTTCATTTCTTCTTGGGTCTTACTTAAGTTGTTGATTTTTTCATCTGTTTCTTCTAGCTTCTTCCATATGTTATCGATTTTTTCATCTGTTTCTTCTTGCTTCTTGCAGAGGTTGTCAATTTTTTCCTCCATCCGGTTTATGCACTCTAGGACCCTTATTCTGAATTCTTTGTCTGTCATGTTGCATGCCTCTGTATTACTTAGCTGCTTTTCTGGAGAGTCCTCCTTCTCTTTCCTTTGGGGGTTTCTTTGTCTACCCATGTTTGATCTCACTGACATATCTAGACGTTGAGTCGTTCAGTGGTTGCTCCCTTGGTGGCAGTGACTCCTTGGTCTGTGGTTGCTCTTCAGGCGGTTGCGGTAGCAGCTGCTCTTCAGTTGTCAGCAGCTCCTCTGGTGTGTGCTGTTCACAGCTGAGGTGGCTCTTCTGGCTGGTGGGGCGAGGCCTTACATACAGCTGCTGTTCCTCAGCAGAGGGTGTGGTGCTCTGGAGGTTGCTGTAGCTTCGATCTGCTGCATTGATTTAAAGGCACAAAATACAACACAACAAGGCACCACGTACCCGGCAGTATACACAAATATATTCACGATATTAATAACCCCAAATAAAGGTGTCCACCCGAATTAAGAGAATTAGGGGATAAGGAGGATGGAAGGGAAAAAGATAAAAGAGAAAAAAGAAAAGTAGGGACCAAAAAAAGGAGTGCAAAAATGAAATTGGGAAAAAGGAGGGGGGAAAAAAGCGAGAAAAGAAAAGACAAGAAAAAAAAAAAAGAAAAGAAAAGAGTGAAAAGAGAGAATGAAGTGGAAGAGGGGAAGAGACTTTTAATATGAGGAGAATACTCCTATAGAACCGCCATTAATCCCAACAGATTCCAGCAACAACTCCCTGGAGATGAATGCAAACTAGAAACAACCAATAATATAACGATGAAAATAGAATGAGAACACTAATCCCAAAATAAAATAAAGAGAAAATAAAATGGCACTTTAAAAAATGGTAAAATGGTAGCAGTAATAATACTGGTTAAAAATAAGAAGGTAGTAGTTAAAAGGGTAAAATGAGGTGATGGAAAAAGAAGAAAAAAAAAGAAAAGAAAAAAAAAGAAGAAGAAAAAAATTGGTTTCTTAGTTAAAAGGTGAAAAAAGAAAAAAAAAGAAAAAAAGAAAAAAGAATTGCAGTAGTGAAGGTCCTTCGGTTCTTCTATTCTTCAGTGTGGCTCGCCTTAGACCTGTCAGGTATTCAGGAGAGTGTTGGATTTCCCTGCGATACACTGTTCCTCTGTGTTGTAAACCACAGTTCTTATTTTAAAGCAAGCCGCATTTGTTTCCCAGACTGCCTTATTTTGTGTTTAGCAAAGAGTCAGTTGGTGGGTCAGCCTCTGGGTGGCAGTGTTCTGGGGTTGGCCTCTGAGGCTATAGGGCCTCTCTGTCCAGTGGAAGTTCACTGCCCAGAGCTGGCTGCGTAATAGTTAGTTACCGGCGCTGTGTTGTTGCTGGGATTTCATTTCGGAATTTTTATAGTTACTGTAATGCTATTGAAGAAATGCTTAGAGATCTACTTTTTCCAGCAGAGAAATGGACTCAAAGCTAATTAAAATTCCACAGTTTCTTACTGGAAAAATCTGAGCTCTTGCTTGAGTCATCTTCCCACAGCGTCTCCAATAGAAACACGTTGCATACATGATATGCAGCCTCAATAATCTATTTGAGAAATTCCATGATACCACCAGCACTTCAGTAGTTCATGCCTTAACATCAGGAATATTCAGGAACCTGAGACCTTGGCACAAACAGATGCTCATTAAAAGAGAAAAATCAGTTCAATGAACTGATGAGCTAGTTATCCTATGTTCTGAGTTCAGAATAGCAAATGGAGAAGAAACAGATCGAAGATATTCTGGCTGACTGTTACATAAAAGCCATGTCAAGGTGTGATGAATAATGCATTTGACATTCCCTGCCTTTCATTATGTGCCAGCTTGAGAATGTGGTCTGTGCCTGGAGGTTCCCATACCATAATAATCACAATATTAATTTATATGTTACCACCCCTCTCTGTAACAGCTCTGAAAAGTAGGTACATCTCCCATATCTCACAGATGAGGAAACTGAGGCTCAGGAAGATGGGGTTTGTGGCAGAGCATGAGTCCAGCTCTAGGCTGACCTGACTTTGTGTGTCCCCAGGGTCAACCTTTCACTACTCACTCTGCTCTCAGATGCATACTTCTGTCTCCTGGAACCTCTGGTGATAAAAAGGTCAGGAGGTGGATTAAGAAGGCATAAGGCAAAGTGACAGCGAGGAGGCCTTTATGGTTCAGGCTGATAGCGTCTTTCTGGAAGCTTCTCTGCACAGAAGCTCCTCTTGTGATGGTGTAGCTTGTGTGCAGGGAAGCTTAGCTTTTACTAACAATGAAAAAAAAAATGTGGAACACAGCATTTTTTTCCCCTGACTGTTGTGGTCAGCTGATTCAACATGACATGAATTTCAGAGAGAAGTCCCACTCTATTTAAAAACGAACAAATAAGTAAGTAGAAACAAAGAAACAAAACAAAACTGCAAAAAAATTTATCTAGGATGAATGGGAACAGCTTGTCTCTTGCTAATTTGGTCATTTGTTATTACCCTTACTTCTGGGAAAAAGGACTGCGCATGGCCCAGGCTGGGGCTTAGGACTTTGTAAGGTCTCCCCTAGAGAACCTCAGCTATTAACCTGAGAATCTCATGGATATTTTCTGAGCTCCTATCATGTGTCAGGCACTCATGATCCAACGATGAGTCAGATGCAGTCCTTGCCCAAGAGTAGTTTGTAGTCTATCTCAGGAGACCAACAGGTAAGCAAACAATTAAAACACAGCTGGATAAATGTTATGATACCAGGACATATGAAGTGCAAATGATCAGAGAACTAAATGCACACTTCCAACCAAAATTCCAAGTTTAGCATGCTGGGTGGGCATGCAAGCTTGAAATGGGATAAGATGGGGAGCTGGCTATAGGTTATGCTTAGAGCTGAGGCAATACAGACAAGGCACCTGAGACCCTGGCACCCATTATCAAGGCCACAGGACCGCTGGTAAGGCTGGCCCAAAACTTAATTTAGAACAATAGTTTTAAAAGCCATGATTCACCCGGGGATAGAATCAGCTTTACTAATTTGACTAATAAATATCTATCAGCAATGCTAAATTAGACATGAAGAAATGGGCCTGGGATCAGAAAATAACTTTAAGAGATGAGAGCCACAGACTATTCTTCAGGGGCAAAATTGAGACCTTCAAGGCAGGAGAGAAAAATAGGGGCCATGAACCACAGAAGGAGCAGAGTTCTAAGGTGTAGAGAATGGGCATAAAGTTTGTCCCAGGGTTACAGGGGAGATAAGGGAAAAGGATAAAAGGGGCTCAGATCCACACCATAGTTTAGGGTGCACCAGCCTGAATCCACCCTGGGTGGAAATTTGAATCACAGTCCAACATCCCACTCAGCCAATTTTAATGGAACTAACCACTGGTGGGAACTAGATGTTCTTTGCATTTTGTACGCTTGTTTCGGAGAGAATGTGGGAGGACGAAAAGATGGGAAAATGCCCCACGCCTCAGTGAGATCAGAGAGAGGGAAATTTAGGCAAGGAGTGGGGGATGAGAACCATAGAAAACTGGAAGGCTAAACCTGTGATGTCTGTGGGCAAGAAGGAAATAAACTGGGATTGGGTGGCTGAGCTTTCCAAAGGCAAGAGTGGTGCTTCAGTTTGAACAGTAAGAGAACCGACTTCTTTCCATAAGACTCCGTCCACCTCCCCCAAGACCACGCACGTAAGGGAGACCCAGGCAGTGGTGAAGCTCCTCCACCTTCAACACGAAGGTGATCATTCAACACAGTCCCTCAGGCAGTGACAGCGACAACACCTGGGATCTGGCTTTTCTTTTGTATCTCCCATATTGCACGGTAGCCCTCCACACAGGTCATAAATTTTCATCTTGATTTCAATACGATTAAGGACAAAGCAGGAAGGCAAGTTCCTGATGACTTCCTATAGCAACCCCAAAAGAAAACTCACTACCCAGGAAAAACACACATGATGCCAGGGTAAGCCAGGGAAAGATCATTTTAAAGAAAAAAACCCCAAGTCAGGTTTTTCCTTTAACCTTTGGTCGAGAATATATTTGTATACTTTCAGAAAACAGCTTCAAAACCATATGGATTCCTGCGACAACAGATCCCAGAAAGAATTGCTCCAGCCACAAAGACAAAAGAGACAGTTCAGAGATGGAGATGGTGAAGACGCCTTGCCATGCTAGCAATCAGCAGCTGTGCATCGCTGCAGGGTGCCCAGGACCAAACCAGAGGACCGGACCTGCATTACCACCATTTGTCCACCATCCAGAACCAGCATTTCATTGCTGGCACGTACACATGAACTGCCGGACATTGAAACTTGGACTCAGAACTGTTGGACATTGAAATTGGGACTTGTTCTTATATTTTTAGTCTACAGATACTTGATTTTTTAAAGAAAAAATAAGGGGGAGATGCTGGAGTCCATTCATTGTCTTCACGAGCTGAGTTTAGACAGAGACCCCCCAAAAGCTAGTAACCTTTGAAGTCCTAGCAAAGGTCAGAACTGCGCACCACCCAGTTAATTTAGGTAATAATAGGTGAAGCATCCCCACCTTAGTTCCCTTAATTCCTTAGATACTTATGTAGCTCCTTGTTGATTATTGTTAATCAGATACTCTGCCTACTCCCGGAAATCTATTGATGAGCTAATCAGATACTCTGTCTATTCCTGGAAATTGTTTGCTGATCTGTGTGTCATTGAAACCTCCTTACCCTAAGGGCTACTCCAGATCAATAAAAGATTGGAGCAGCCTGAGCAGTGGTGGAAGTCCTTCGGGACTTGCCCGCCTAGTCCCCCAATATTGAAAAATTAAAAAAAAAAAAAAAAAGAAAACTCACTTTCCTTCATTTCACATGGCAGTGACCATCTCATGCGCAGGAAGTCCTTATGGGCCCAGCAAAGTGCTGTGTGAGAAAGACAGGATCCTATGAAGTGCCCAATGTGATGACAAGATGCCCAAGCAATACTCAAGAAACCAATATTCGACACAAGCGAAGAGTTTATAGTTTATTTTGAAGATGCTTATTAAAGAACCTTGACCTTCAAATACTTGCTGAATCTCTAAACTATATTCTATTCTTGGGGCTCCCTTGGCTTTGGTGCTGCCCACTAGAGTTAAGACTTGAATATCAGAGTGTAGCTCTGAGAATACAAGATTGCCACGAGCATGGGGCCACAGTTCAGGAGGACTCGCAGAACTCAAGGCAACAAGCAATGTTGTGTACACATACTCATCAACTCTGTCACCTTCCCAGCCCTGTCTCTGTTTGGCAGCCCTGAATGAGCCAGTTGCAGCCTTATGTCTGTCTCACACTTCACAGGCAGCTTGAATGGACCAATGGTTTCACTGAAAGACCAATTCCAAATGATCCAAACTGGCATGGGTGGCCAAATGTGGAAAACAATGGGATATAAGCAACTCTAATACATGGATAACAAAAATTGTCATAGAATGAGTATGCCATTGGGACCTACATGGAAAAACTAGGAGACTATCTGTGGGTTTTATCAGCATGTAAACTACATCCAATGTGAATGATACATTGGTTTTGGCTGAAGGTAGATAGATCCCTTTTATTACTTGTTCCAGTACCTACATCAAGAGCAGCTCTCATATCTCACATTGGAAGATAGAGTCGTCACAACATCCAGGACCTTGGCATACCTACAGATTTTAATCCTTCTGTAGTATATTCTTTCCATTTTTATTTTTATTTTTATTTAAAATATTTTCAATTACAGCTGATATTCAACATTTATTAGTTTCAGGTGTACAACATAGTGGCTAGAGATTTATTTAACTTGCAAAGTGATCCCCCCGATAAGTAAAGTACCCCCCTGATACCATGCGTAGCATTGTTTTTTAATTCATCAAAAATTTATATTTTATGGCTAACACTCATAGCTTATTCAGAGAATTTTGCATACTTTTAACTTCCAAGATCAGCATGCACGTCTGGCATTCTTTTTTTTTTATTGTCTAAAGTTTTAAATATGGTCCTTTTTCCCCAATTGATCTCCCCCAACCCCCACACCAGACATTCTCACACCAGGCAAGCCCCCACAGCCCCAGTGTCTGTGTCCATTGGTTATGCTAATATGCATGCATATAAGTCCTTTGGTTGCTCTCTAACCTCCCCCCTCCCTTACCATTTGTCTCTGGATCTATCTTGTTCATCAAATTATGTTGATCATTATATCCCACATATGAGTGAGATCATGTGATATTTATCTTTCTCTGACTGGCTTATTTAGCTTAGCATAATGCTCTCCAGTTTCATCCATGCTATTGAAATGGTGAAAGTTCCTTCTTTTTTATAGCGGCATAGTATTCCATTGTGTAGATGTACCACAGTTTTTTAATCCACTCATCTGCTTATGGGCACTTAGGCTGTTTCCAAATTTTAGCTATGGTGAATTGTGCTGCTATGCACATAGGGGTGCATATATCCTTTCTGATTGGTGTTTCTGGTTTTTTGGGATATAGTCCTAGAAGTGGGATTACTGGGTCAAGTGGGAGTTCCATTCTCAACTTTTTGAGGAAACTCCATACTGCACCAGTCTGGATTCCCAACAGCAGTGCAGGAGGGTTCCTTTTCCTCCACATCCTCACCAGCACTTGTCTTTTGTTGATTTTTTGATGATACCCCTTCTAACAGGTGTGAGATGATATCTCATTGTTGCTTTGATTTGCATCTCTTGGATGATTAGTGACTTTGAGCATGTTTTCATATGTCTCTGGGCCTTCTCTAAGTCCTCTTTCGAAAAGTGTCTATTTAGATTCTTTGCCCATTTTTTGATTGTATCGTTTATGTTTCTTTTGTTAAGTTGTATGAGTTCTCTATAAATTTTGGAGATTAAACCCTTATCTGAAATAGCATTGGCAAATACATTCTCCCAGGCAGTGGACTTTCTTGTTGTTTTGTTGATGGTTTCTTTTGCTGTGCAGAAGCCTTTTATTTTGATGTAGTCCCATTTGTTTATTTTCTCCTTAGTCTCTCTTACCCTAGGAGCTGTGTCTGTAAAGATATTGCTATGACATATGTCTGCTATTTTGCTGCCTATGGAGTCTTGTAGGATTTTTATGGTTTCCCATCCTACACTCTAGTCCTTTAGCCATTTTGAATTTGTTTTTGTGTATGGTGAAAGTTGGTGATTTAGCTTCATCTTTTTTTTTTTTGCATGTATCTGACCAAATTTCCCAGCACCATTTGTTAAAGAGACTGTTTTGACTCCATTGTATGCTCTTGCCTCCTTTGTCAAATATTAATTGAGCATACTGGCTTGGGTCAATTTCTGGGTTCTCTGTTCTGTTCCATTGGTCTATATGTCTGTTCTTGTACCAGTACCAGGCAGTTTTGAGAATCGTGGCTTGGTAATGTAGCTTGATATCTGGTATTGTGATTCCTCCAACTTTGTTTCTCTCTTCCAAGATACCTGTGGTTATTCGGGGTCCTTTTTTTATTCCAGATGAATTTTTGGAGAGTTTGTTATAGATCTTTGAAATATGCCATTGATATTTTAATGGGGATTGCATTGAATCTGTAGATTGCTTTGGGTAGTATGGACATTTTAATGATTTGATTCTACCAATCCATGAACATGGTATGTTCTTCCATTTGTTTATGTCTTCCTCTACCTCTTTTTTCAATATCCTTTAGTTTTCCAAGTAAAAGTTTACGGTCTTAGTTGTGTTTATTCCTAGGTATCTTAATTTTTTTGGTGCAATGATAAACAGGATTGTTTTTTTCATTTCTCTTTCTGTGAGTTCATTATTTGTGTATAAAAAGGCCATAGATTTCTGGGTGTTGATTTTGTATCCTTCTACATTGCTGAATTCATTTATTAGGTCTAGTAGTTTTTTGATGGAGTCTTTAGGGTTTTCTATGTATAGTATCATGTCATCTGTGAATAAGGACAGTTTTACTTCTTCTTTTCCAATTTGGATGCCTTTTATTTCTTCTTGTCTGATCACTATGGCTAGCATTTCCAGTACTATGTAGAACAGGATTGGTGAAAGTGGGTATCACTGTCTTGTTCCTGTTCTTTGGGGAAATGAGTTTAGTTTTTGCCATAAGTGTGATGTTGGCTGTAGGTTTGTCATATAGGGCTTTTATTATGTTGAGGTATGATCCCTCTATTCCCACTTTGCTGAGAGTTTTTATCAAGAAAGGGTGTTGGATTTTGTCAAATGCTTTTTCTGTATCAATTAATATGATTATGGGATTTTTGTCTCTCAGTTTGTTTATGTGATGTATCACAATTATTGATTTGTGGATATTGTGCCATCCTTGCATCCCTGGAATAAACCCCTCTTGGTCATGGTGTCTGATCTTTCTAATGTATTGCTGAATCCAATTTGCTAGAATTTTGTTGAGGATTTTAGTATCTATGTTCGTCAAGGATATTGGCCTGCAGTTCTCTTTTTTATGGTGTCTTTATCTGGTTTTGAGATTAGGTAATGCTGGCTTCATAGAAAAAGCTTGGAAGTGTGCCTTAATATTGAATTTTTTGGAATAGTCTGAGGAGGATAGGTTTTAGTTCCTCTTTGAATGTTTGGTAGAACTCCCCTGTAAAACCGTCCGGACCAGGGCTTTTGTTGGCTGGAAGATTTTGGATCACTGTTTCAATTTCTTCGGTAGTTATCAGCCTATTCAGGTTTTTTTATTCTTCTTAATTGAGTTTTGGGAGCTTGTATTTTTCTAAGAATATGACCATTTCATCTAAGTTGTCCACTTTGTTGGAATAGAGTTATTCATAGTATTTTTTCATAATCATTTGTATTTCTGTGGGATCAGTTGTTACTTCACCTCTTTCATTTCTGATTTTGCTTATTTCGGTCCTCTCTCTTTGCTTCTTGGTGAGCCTGGCTAGGTTCATCAATCTTGTTTATTCTTTCAAAGAACCAGCTCTTGGTTTTGTTGATCTTTTTTATTGTTTTTTTGTTTGTTTGTTTGTTTGTTTGTTTTGGTTTCTATGTCGTTTATCTCCGCTTTGATCTTTATTATGTCCTTCCTTCTGCTTACTTGGGCTTCTCTTGTTGCTCTGTTTCTAACTCTTTGAGTTGTAGGGTTAGATAATTTATTACCATTGTTTCTTGTTTTTTGAGGTAGGCCTGTAGAGCTATGAACTTTCCTCTCAAGACTGCTTTCACTATGTCCCATAGATTTTCAATTGTTGTGTTTTCATTGTCATTTGTTGCCATGACGATTTTTATTTCTTCTTTGATCTCTTTGGTAACCCAATCATTGTCTAATAGCATGCTATTTAGCCTCCAGGTGTTTGATTTTTTAAAATTTTTTTATTGTAGTTGATTTCTAGTTTTATGCCTTTGTGATCTAAGAAGATGCTTGATATGATTTCTATCTTCTTGAATTTGCAGAGATTTTTCCTGTGTCCCAATATGTGGTCTATCTTTGAAAATGACCCATGTGCACTTGAGAAGAAGGTATATTCTGTGGCTTTGGGGTGAAATGTTCTGAAGATGTCAATTAATTTCATCTGATCTAGTGCATCATTTAGAATTTCTGTTTGTTTGCTGATTTTTTTTTTTTAGAGAATTTGTCCAGTGGCCTAGTGGGGTATTAACATCCCCTACAATGACTGCATTTCTGTCAATCTCTCCCTTGATATCCTCCACAATTTTTTTTTATGTGTTTGGGTGCTCCTGTGTTGGGTGCATACATGTTTACCAGAGTTATATTTTCTTGTTGAATTGCTCCCTTTAGTATTATAAAGTGACCTTTCTTATCTCTTGTTATGGCCTTCACTTTGAGGTCTAATTTGTCAGATATAAGTATTGCTACCCCAGGTTTTTTTTCATTTCCATTCACCTGAAAAACCTTTTTCCATCCCTTCACCATCAGTCTGTGTGAGTCCTTTTTTCTGAGGTTGGTTTCCTGTAGACAGCAGATATATGGGTCATGTTTTCTTATCTACTCAGCTACCCTATGTCTTTTGATTGGGGCATTTAATCCATTTACATTTTAAGTTATTATTGATAGGTACTTGTTTGTCACAATTTTTATTCTTTATGCCTGTGTTCTTTCTTCCCTTCCTATTTCTTCTTTTTACAACAGACCCTTTAGCATTTCTTGCATTGCTGGTTTGGTGGTAATAAACTCCCTTAGTCCTTTTTTGGCTGTGAAGCTCCTGATTTCACCCTCAATTTGTTTGATAGCCTTACTGGGTACAGTATTCTTGGATTCAGACCCTTCCTTTGCATGACTTTGTATATTTCATTCCATTCCCTTCTGGCCTGATGTGTTTCTGTTGAGAAATCAGTTGTTAGTCTGACGGGGGATCCTTTTTGGGTAACTTTCTGTCTCTCTCTGGCCACCTTTAAATTCTTACTTTGTCATTGGTGTTTGCCAATTTAAATATAATGTGTCTTGGTGTCAGTCTTTTGGGGTTCATTTTGTTTGGGACTCTGTGAGCTTCTTGGACTTGTGTGAGTCTTTCCTTCTCTATATCAGGAAAGTTTTCTGTCATTATTTCTTCAAACAGGTTTTCTATTCCTTCCCCAGTTTCCTCTCCTTCTGTCACAACTATTAGGTGGATGTCGTTTCATTTCATGTTGTCCCAAAGTTCCCTTAGGCTCCTCCTGTTTTTTAAGTTTTTTTTCCTAGATGGTTCTCTGCTTGGGTATTTTTTCCTACCTTGTCTTCTAGCACACTAATGTGGTCCTCTGCTTCTTCTAATCTACTGTTGATGCTTTCTATTGAGTTCTTTATATGAGTGATGTCATTTGTCATTTCTTCTCAGTTCTTTATTTCCTTTTGGTTCTTACACATATTGTTGAATTTGTCTTCCAACCTTTTCAGAGTCCTTATGACCATTGCTCTGAATTCTTTCTGTGGCATATTTCTTGCCTTCATTTCGTTTACTTCCTTTACTGGTGATGCCTCCTTTTCATTCATATACAGGCTGTTTCTTTTTCTCTCCATGATCACTTCTCTCAGGGTGTTTGGTTATGTAGCTCTCTCTCTCCTGCATTGACTTAAAGGCACAAAATACAACACAACAAGGCACAATGCACAAGGCATTGAACACATATGTATTCATAATACTAATAACCCCAAATAAAGATGACCACCAGAGAAAAGAGAATTAGGGGATAAAATAAAATAAAAAAAGAGTGCAAAATTGATATTGAGAGATGGAAAAAAATGTAAGAGAGAAATGAAAGCAAATAAAAGAGAAGGGGGAAAAATATATGTATATGGGGAGAAGACGCCAGTAAAACAACAACCAATCCCAAAAATGCAAACCACAAACACCCAAACAAACACCCAGATGAATCTGAGGGGGCAGAGCTTATTTCCAGAAGGTAAGGTAAAGGAATGGAGTGAATGGAGAAATAGCCACAATTAGTTATAGAGGAGGTAGAAAGAGAATGAGTTTATAAGATGAAAGTAAAAAACAAAACAAAAAAACTATTGGAACAGGAGAATAGAGAGTAGATTGGTTTGAGTTGGTAATTGGAATTAGTTAAGCTAGTAGTAGAAGGAGATAACATGCAAGGAGAGGAAAAACAGAAGCAAAAGAGAGAGAGAGAGAAACAAACAAAAACCAAACTCATCAACAAGCAAACAACAACAACAGGACACAGAGAAAGAAAAGGGCAAAAAAAACAAAACAAAACATAAAATAAAAACAAAGAAAAAAGAAAAAAGGAAATAGAGAGTAAAGAAATTGGACAGTGAAGAAAGAGAAGAGAGAAGTGAGTATGGACTTGGATCAGGGGAGCAGAAATTAGATACATAAGGAGGATCAATTTTTAACAGGGGGTAAAAAGAAAGGATAGGGAAAAACTAAAGCAGGACCAGCATAACAGAAACAGAACAACAAAGTGGGAAAAGTGAGGAAGAGAGTGTTGGCATTCAGGTAAATTGAAATAGAGTAAAATAATGCTAAAGGAAAAATGAAAGTAGAATGTAGGACACTAATCCCAAAATAAAATAAAGAAAAAATAAATTAAAACTTTAAAAAATAAGGTAAAATAATAGTAGTAGTAGTAATAATTAAAAATAAAAATATAATAATAAAAAAGGTAAAATCAAGTGAGAAAAAAAGGGGAAAAATTTAGTTTCTTAAGTAAAAGATAAAAATGTGCAGTAGTGAATGTCATTCACTTCCTCTACTGTTCTGTTTGGCACATCTATTTCCTGTCAGGTAGTCAGGATAGTATTGAAGTTCCCTGCGATCCGCTGCTCCTATGTATCATAAGCCACAACCCTGTTTTCAAGCAGGTGGAATTTCTTTGTTTCTCAGCCTGCCTTTAATTGTATTTACACAACAATCAAGTTGTGATTCAACCCCTGGGTGGCAGTGTTTCTGTATTGACAACCAGGGCTAAAAGTCCTCTCTACCCAGTATTTAGATTTTGTTTTCCCTCCCACACTTAATACTGGTTGGGGGAATGGACTGCCCCAGAGCTGGTTTTCTGTTCTTCTCTCCCCACTCTGGTTCCCAGGTTCCACAAAAACCACTTTCCCCTGCAGTATCTGTGAGTATTTTTAATTGTAAAATCCTATGTACTGGGCTTAGTAATCAAAAGCAAGGATTTAAAAAGAAAAAAAAAAAAGCCAGAGGAAGTGCGCAGACTCGCGTCTTTTTCCCCTGGCTTTGCGCAGCCGGTATACTGGTAGAACTTCAGGCTGCCTGTCAGTGCCCAGCCCAGCTGTGGGTTGATTTCTAGAGTTCCCTTCTGCCAGCAGCTCTGTGGACCCCCTTCCACATTTGCAGGCTACACTGACCCCAACAGCGCAGATTTTGTGGGGCACAGTCTTCCTCTGAAACTCTAGATGGAACTTGCTGCACGCATTTCTCCCTCCAGCCTGGCTCCCAAACCTCATCTTTCCAGTGGTTCTCAACCTTCCTAATGCTGCGACCCTTTAATACAGTTCTTCATGTTGTGGTGACCCCCAACCATAAAATTATTTTCATTGCTACTTCATAACTGTAATTTTGTTACTGTTATGAATCGTAATGTAAATATCTGATATGCAGGATGTATTTTCATTGTTCATGACCCACAGGTTGAGAACTGCTGCTAGGCAATATCTGACCTTTCCATTCAAGAATTGGCTCATCAGCTGTGTTTAATTCGCCAACTCCAGTTGGGTGTTCCTCAAATTAGCTGTTCCTTCTGTCTCCTCTGTGAGAAGGTGCAGGGCTCATCCACATCAGCATATTCACGCCGTTTTGTCTCGACTTAGACAGACTATTTAAGCATCCGAGGTCAGGGTGGCTGGAGACCCAGTGTTTGTGGGTTTGCAGTTGAGGCAGCCGATCCCTGGGTGTTGTGGTTGTAGAGTCCTGTGAGGTAGCCCAGGTCTTCCCGGTTGAAGGTAAGGCTGGGTTTCCAATAACAGCCACTCTCCCCTTCAAGATGGCACGGTCTCTGCAGCAGAGCCAGCCTCTCTGGGAGAGATTTCAGCAGCAGTAGAGGCTCCCTGGTCAGGGGAGCCCGGTCTGGCAGTCCCCAATAGTCCCTTGGAATATAGCTGTTCCTCACTCACAAATAGACACTCCCCACACATCCACACACTCTTCTTTCATTCTCTCACTCACACACTATCTTGCAGCTTGCTGTCCTGTCAGCAGCCATCTTGGATCTATGGACTTTTTTCACAACAAAACATTTTATTTTTTAACTAGAGGCCCAGTGCATGAAATCGTCCATGGGTAGGGTCCCTCCCGGGCAATTGCCCAGTCCCAATTGGGGCCAGCTTCCGGGAGGGACTGCGGGAGGTTAGTCAGCCACAGGAGGTGGGTTGTGGGAGCACACTGACCACCTGGCCGGTGGGGCAAGGAAACACAGGAAGTTGGCTGGCCATGGGAGGTTGTCTGTGGGAGCACACTGTCCACCAGGGGGAAGCTCCTGTGTTGAGCATCTGCCCCTGGTGGTCAGTATGCATCATAGCTACTGGCTGGTCGGCTGGTCATCTGATCATCCAGTCATAATGATCACTTAGGCTTTTATATATATACTAGAGGCCCGGTGCACAAAAATTTGTGCACTCCGGGGGGGGGGGGGAGGGGGGTCCTTCAGCCCGGCCCCTGCCCTCTTGCAGTCTGGGACCCATCGGGAGATAATGACCTGCTGACTTAGGCCTCCTCCTGGGTGGCAGTGGGCAGGCCCAATCCCTAGGTGCAGCCCCTGGTCGGGTTTAGAGCAGGGCTGATTGGGGAGTTGGGGTGCCTTCCCCTGTCATGCACAGAGCAGGGCGGATTGGGAGGTTGCGATGCCACCCTCAGTCACGCTCAGGGTAGGGCCAATTGGGGGGGTTGGGGCACCGCCCCCTGTCACACTCAAGGCAGGGTCGATGGGGAGGTTGCAGCGCCACGCCCTGTCACTCACAGAGCAGGGCCCATCAGGGGGGTTGGGGCTCCATACCCTGTCATGGACAGAGCAGGGCCAATCAGGGGGTTGGGGCGCTGCCCCCTGTCACGCACAGAGCAGGGTCATTCAGGGGGTTGGGTAGCTCCCCCCTGTCATGCACAGAGCAGGGCCGATCAGGGGGTTGAGAAGCTCCCCCCTGTCACTCACAGAGTAGGGCCAATAGGGGAGTTGGGGCACCGCCCCCTGTCACACTCAGGGCAGGGCGGATCAGCGGGTTGGGGCGCTGCCCTCTATCACCCACAGACCAGGGCTGATCAGGGAGTTGGGGCGCTGCCACTGTCACACACAGAGCAGGGCCAATCAGGAGGTTGGGGAGCTCCCCCCTATCAGGCACAGAGCAGGGCTGATCAGGGGGTTGGGGCACCTTCCCCTGTCATGAACAGAGCAGGGTGGATAGGGAGGTTGTGGCCCCGCCCCCTGTCACACACAGAGCCACAGGGCAATCGGGGTTTGGGCACTGCCCCCTGTCACACTGATCCCGGTGCTGGGAGGCATATTACCCTTTTACTATATAGGATAGAGGCCTGGTGCATGGGTGGGGCTGGCTGGTTTGCCCTGAAGGGTGTCCTGGATCAGGGTGGGGGTCCCCACTGGGGTGCCTGGCCAGTCTGGGTGAGGGGCTGAGGGCTGTTTTCAGGCCGACTGAAGCTCCCAACTGCTCCTTTTTTTTCTTTTTCTTTTTTATTCTGGGCCAGCTTTAGCTCTGGCTCCAGCTCTGAGGCCTCTGCTGCTGAAAGAAGGTATCTGGTTTGTTTGGGTTCTATAATCGAAACAATGTATAACTCCAGCTCTGAGATCGTGGGCTCGCTTAAAGCAGGTTTGTTTAGCTTCTATATTTGTTACATGTTTCTTAAACTGCAAGCTCAGAGGCGGGCAAGGCAGGCGGGGAATGTTGTAGTCCTCCGTCACTGAAGCAAGCAAGCCTCATGTTAGTTCCAAGCTGCCTGGCTGCCGGCCACCATCTTGGCTGGCAGTTAATTTGCATATCTTGCTGGTTAGCCAATGGGAAGGGTAGCGGTCGTACACTAATTACCATGTTTCTCTTTTATTAGATAGGATAAACTAAAGGCCTGGTGCACGAAATTCATGTATGGGTTGGGTCCCTAAGTCTCGCCAGTGATCAGGGCCAATTGGAACCTTCCGGCTATTGGCTGGGGCCTTTCTTCATTCCTCGCCACCCCCTGGTGGTCAACACACATCATACAAACGATTGAACTCCCGGTCTCCCAGTCGAACTCCCGAGGGGACACTTTGCATATTAGTGATAGATGATAGATGATAGATAGATAGATAGATAGATAGATAGATAGATAGATAGATAGATGATAGATAGATGATAGATAGATAGATAGATAGATAGATAGATAGATAGATAGATAGCGCCTCCCAAGAGTTGCTGAGCAAAAAATGGCAAAACCTGAGTTGAAATGCAGCTGCTAAGCAGTAAGTCAAGATCATTCACTAGCTGAATGGCTCACTGTCATTCCCAACATTGCTCCCACCATTTGAGTCTTTGCATCAGCAGAAAAAATTATTACATGCCACAGGCTTTGGGGCTTATTGACAAATAGTCAGAACCAGGAACATTCAAGCTGTAAATGCCCAGCACCCAACATGCTGGTGTGGGTGCTGCGACTAACGCTGTGCTGGGGAAAGAAAACACATCTTTCTTGAAGCCTTGAAGCCACTCCCTGAGGGGGTAGTTCGATGCACAGCGCTGAGCTTTGTGCTCAGAGGTGCAGCTCTTGCCCAGCGTGTTGTCCACTGGGCAGGTGTCTCTGCGGAGAGCTCTTGGGTGTTTCTTCTTCAGGTCTGGCAAGCTAAGAACAGCCTGGCCTGCTAGCTCCTGTTCGCTGGGCCTGGGGATGGATGGCAGAGTGATGCTCTCTTTTGTCTGCCACCATATGCCAGGATCTGGCTCGGCGCTACCATGCAAACACATGGCTTTGGCCCTCTCTGCTGCTATGGCCCTACTTGGATCCCCCTAAAGAATCCTCCAAAGCTTTCATTTCTGTTCTCCACTTTACTTTCTCATGTCAGAGGATCCCCGTGTGTTATAGAAAATGTACTTTTTATTTTAGACCTAAATTAGATTGACGTTAAAGAACATGAATAGAGTTTAAAATACAGCTATTGACATCATGAGGAAATTCAAATAGTTGATAAAATCATCTTTTCACATCTTTCCACCTTCTTGACTCCTGCACCCATCTGAGAAAATCTGACGTCAGTCACCATATGTTCAAACTGACTTCTTTAACGGTCTCAGCTCTGCTTCTGTCAGGAACTTCCTTCAAAGATAAATTTAGAGAGAAATCCCATCATGCTATTAGAATCTCATCCAGAATCGTATCTATTTCTGAAAAGTTTTTTCTTAGCTCGGCTTAGTGATCTTTTCATTATGCCAAATAACTGTCAGAAATTATATTGCAGAGCTTCTCACAGATGTACCGGTTAGTTGTCTTTAAGTCACTTTGCTGTTCCTTCTCCAGAGTTTTCACAGTCTCATATAGCCATGAAGGTGGAGACAGGCCTCTGCACCTGTGGCCTGAATAAGTCGGTGGCCCACAAGGAGATTAGGGAGCGCGGCCCCTGCTGGCTATGTGAGCAATTCTGTGCCTGGTTATCTAAGGCTGCATCTGCCTCAGGCTGCCATTTCCAATCCTGTCATGGGGGCTGGTTTCAGTTCTTCTCTCACACCCTGATCTCACTTATCAATGGCATGTGAGTTAGAGCAGAAGCTAACACACAGACAGTGAGCTAATGGCAGCCCATCCTTCCGCCATGAGGACAGCAGTGTCCCAGATGCCCGGATGCACAATCTCTATCTAGGGTCCTGCTTCTCATGGTCTGAGAGGACCTTTGCCTGGATAGGAGGGGTTTAGGAGTAAACAAGAATAAGGCCCAGAATGGCCACAGTTTTCTTCTCTTGCTGCCTATCACTTGTGCAAATGTTTCTCCTACAAAGTTTCTCAAGCAATCAGCAAGTAAGCAGATAATGTCCCTGATGAGTGAGTGTTGGCCTTGATGTACTTTCAGGGTATTTTTAGTGTCATTAGCTTTGGAAACAAAGAAATATAGAGAACACCATTTGTCACATTGCTGGGCTCAGCAGCTTTCTTTGGTGATAACTCCTAAATTAAATAAGCACCCATTAGGTTGAGAAGCACAAAGCCAACATAGCCTCTTGCTGTTGGTGAAAGGTAACCAGGTATAGATCACAGATGTTAACCACTGGGACTCAGACATTCTTTTGACCATTTCATAAACATAACTGGGAACAAAACAAACCAACCATTTTGAATTTAATTTGAAACAATTGTGTTTTCATGTACTGTGAATAATTTTTATACAATAGAGCTGTCTCTGTGTGTGTGTGTGTGTGTGTGTGTGTGTGCTTTAAAAGCCTCAAAATACAGAAAGCCTTGCTGTTTGCTAGACAAATGGCATCTGCTGCTCTATTACAAGTGATTAACTCATCTACAGTGACTTCTCACCCCTTTGGATAAATGAGATAGCACCACTGGCCACAAAGATGGGTTGGCCATCCTATCTCCTATGAAACAATTATCCAGTGAACTCTGGGTATTTTAACATTTAAGAAGACACTTCCAAAAAGGGCTTCCCTAGATAGCCATTAGCAGCAACTAAAAAAAGAAATATGGAAGCAGCATCCATATTTCACACCCTCGTCCCTGATGTTCCACTGAGATTCGACAGATGGAAGCACAGGAGTGATTCCGTAAATGGTGCCAAATAGGGCAGCCAGAGGAAGCAGGGAGAGAAGAGGCTGTTCAAGATGTTGCAAGCCCCGACCCTCCAGGCAGCCATCGCATTCAGCTCCTCTGGCCAGATAGAGGCAGTTGGAGCCAGAGGCCCACCTTCTCCACCACGGAAGAAAGCACCAGCCCTTCATTTCACAGGTGGGAAAGTGACTTACAATGACATGGAATGTAGTCTCTTGAATCTTAGCCCAGTGGTCAATCTATGATAGCTCATCATGGGGCGGTTAGGGACCATAGGTCCTTCTGTCACCAATGGCTTCTAAAATTTCCCCTGAAGAGGGAAAAAAAAAACAAAAAAACACCTTCTCCATTTTGGTTAATGAGCATTGTTTCTGTACATCGCCTCCCTCCTTAGGGTAGACATCAATTGTACTATGTATGACTTCTCTTCCCATAGCAGGGCCTGGAAACAAAATGGACTCCATCCAATTCCTGCTTTTGAATGATTGTGTTTCTAACCTTATTATTTTTAAAAGAGAAAGAAACTAAAATTGAATCAGGGTCTTTATCTTGCTATCTCCCAAACTCTTTAATTTAAAACCTGAACAAGGAGCTGACAGATCCTCAACTTGCTCTAAGCCAGCGATTCTCAACCTGTGGGTTGCGACCCCTTTTGGGGTTGGATGACCCTTTCACAGGGGTCGCCTAATACCATCAGAAAACACATATATAATTACATATTGTTTTTGTGATTAATCACTATGCTTTAATTATGTTCAATTTGTAACAATGAAATTGGGGGTCACCACAACATGAGGAACTGTATTAAAGGGTCTCAGCATTAGTAAGGTTGAGAACCACTGCTCTAAGCAAACAAATGAACCAGGAGGCCTGCAATGAGGATCCCTCCTGATTCAGTGGAGATCAGCAGACTGAGGAAAGTGGCATGTTCTGGAACTCCCAAGGCTGACCATTTTATCCTGAATTTCCCCTGGGGAGAAATACTGCTGTTTTCTATTCTAATGCTAATGAAACATCTTTGGGAATTTGAAGCTGGATCAACTACTTCAAACTGCTTTCTATTTATAATTTTCACACTCAGCCTACTTTGCTTTTTTCCATCAGATCCACTCTCTCCACCTTCATTAATTTTACCAGTAAACAAAAATTTACTAAAGTCCAGTGAGGTTCTGGGTACCACACCAGGTGTTTTTGCATAACGATGAATAAATAACACACACACACACACACACACACACACACACACACACACACCACCTTTTCATTTCCCACATTCATAACCAGTTGAGTAACTGTTACAGATAAAATGCTATTGGAGAATGTGGTTTCAATCTGTTTGGTTTAATACCCAAGTGGGCTTAACACCATGCCCCTAAATTAGATATGCTCCTAAATTAGATATGCTTTCTCAGTCATGGACAGTGTCACTGCTGAACAAACACAGCCTACACCCACCCCTACACCCCCTGAGAACTGACTGAGTGTGCTCACTGATAGATTCAAAGGGAGGAAGGGAGAAGGTGATGATCTGAGTGTGTTCAGCTCCTTCCAAACTCAACAATGAGATACAAGTTTGCCTCCTGCCCCAGGTAGAGGGTGTGAAGGAGTGAGAGCCTGGGGAGTGACTCTATATCACCACCCACCAATGAGGAATAAGGCTTCCTTCAGCATACAAATGTTCTAGACCAGGGTTGGGCAACCCCTGGCACGCGTGCCAAATATAGAACGCCAGTAACTTTAGCTGGCACGCGAAACCCTCTTATAATCTTCCATTTACAATTTTTGTGAACATTTGAATGACTTAAATGTTAAATTACAAGGAACTGGCAAGACACTTGATGTTATGTTTGTTACATAAAGGCTTTTGAAAAGAAACTGGAAGTCTTTAAGAGGGATGTAGATGGTGAGAGATTTAGTTATTTCCCAAACCTCAAGAGGCACATCAAAGACCTCCCAAACAGACTGTCAAAGCCTTCAAAAGCTGTTTTTAAACATCATCGAGTCAACTACTGAGCAGGAATTCTTTAGCAAGAAATAAAAATCTGTCTGGATCGGCGTGGCTCAGTGGTTGAGCATCAACCTATAAACCAGGAGGTCATGGTTCAATTCCCAGTCAGGACACATGCCTGGGTTGCAGACTCAATCCCCAGTGTGGGGTGTGCAGAGGGCAGTCAATCAATGATTCTCTCTTATCACTGATGTTTCTATCTCTCTCTCTCTCCCTTTCTCTCTGAAATTAGTAAAAAATATTTTTAAAAAAGAAATAAAAATCTTCTAAAACTAAGAAATTTGCTCTATATTTTTAAAAAAGAAATATATCAATATACCTTTCAAAAAGTATTTCTGACTTCTTGGGTCCATTTAATTTCTTTGCCTCAGATTAGAAAGAGTTAAGCTCTAGTGGTTGGAAAAGACTAGATGGACATCCCTCCTGTGGACATCCCCCCAGTGTAGGAGCCACAGGAAATACAATGGTTATAAAACTGAGGTTGTCTTTTGTCAGTCGGAGCAAAGCATTCAACAACTCTTTTCATTAGTGGGATTGGATTTCTACCCAGGCTAGGCAGCAATTTAATGATTTGAATTTGGAACATGGCTCTCAGCATGCAGAATTCACTATTGAAAGTCCGAAGCTAAGATAACTGGTAAATTCCAAACACAGACAGAATTTTCTACCTTGGGCCTACTCACACCATCTCACAGGCAAACAAAAAGAAGTGAGCTCTTAATCAAATTGTCAAATGTAGCTCATTTCAAACTCAGTAGCAGACTCCATTTTCTGCCCTGTCAGTAATATGCAACATTTGAGTTAATGTCCTACACAACTGACACACAGTTTACACCAATTTGTCTGCCAAAGAACAAAGCAGCCCTTTGAGGAGGGGAAAAGTTCAGTGTCCAAAAAGAGACAAATAAGATATATACTTTGTTTCTCATTGTTTTTCTAGGCAGTCAGACTTTAGTGCACTTGATACATATTCTTTTTTCCTTGAGGAAAAAATTATTTCTTAAAAACAATTTAATTGGAATGTATAATTTAATGAAAGTTTTTTTGTAACAGTTTAATGTTGAAAATTCTAATTTTTTCATTTTTAAAAAGAGTCAGTACAGATACAGTTTTATGACTTTTGTCTATAAAATCTCATCCAATTTGCCATTTAATTTCAAATTTTTAACATTTCAAAAGAGTTCATTCAAATAAATGGAATTTGTAGAGCAGCGATTCTCAACCTGTGGGTCTCGACCCCTTTTGGGGTCAAACGACCCTTTCACAGGGGTCGCCTAATAACATCAGAAAACAAATGTATAATTACATATTGTTTTGTGATTAATCACTGTGCTTTAATTATGTTCAATTTGTAACAATGAAGTTGGGGGTCACCACAACATGAGGATCTGTATTAAAGGGTCGTGGCATTAGGAAGGTTGAGAACCACTGTTCTAGAGGGAGGATTATATTAGTGTTAGAATTTGACTAAACAAGATTCTCTCTGATGCCATAGAATTCTGCTGTGCAGATGAGCAGGGTATGCAGTTAGAGTCCCACAGATTAGACAACATCCAATTGTCCAACATCCATGGGTACTTTTAAATAGAACAGGTACCCAAGTCATTGGTGATGCTAGAGATCAGAGCTCTTGTTCTAATTGCCAAGTGACTAGGGAACACCTTCAAGGTCAGTCCATCACTTCCCATACACACATACAGTTTCTAACTTAGATCTTTGGTTCCTAAAACTAGTTCTCACATCTGTGGCTTATAACTCACATTGTCTCTCACTTGGAAGCCCTTTCTTCTCCCCATTTTGCAAGGCCATTTCATTCTCTTCAAATAGCCTTTTGTGATTGCACAAGACTCTGTCTTCTCAGTTTTGCAAAACCTGTGTCTTGTATTATAATCCAGCACATCTTCTCTTTAACTTGATAGTAAATTTATTGAAAGCAAGAACCATGACTTTTATTCATTACAAAATTCTTAAGCTAGAAAAATATTATGGCAGAGACTCATGGACAAAGATGGAAATACTATTGAAATGTAAAGACCAATACAAAGTCACATAAAAATTGTGGCAAACAGAGCAGATGGTACACGTGGAGTAGGATCTCAATATGTGCTAATTTTATGGCCGATCATTTTTTTAAAAATTTTAAAAATATTTTTCTTGATTTCAGAGAAGAGGGGAGAGGGAGAGAGAGAAACATTGATGATGAGAGAGAATCATTGATTGGTTGTCTCCTGCATGCCTTCCACTGGGGATCAAGCCCACAACCTGAGCATGTGTCCTGACCAGGAATTGAACAGCGACCTTCTGGTTCATAGGTTGATGCTCAACCACTGAGCCACAGTGGCCAGGTTATAGCAGATAATTTTTTAAGCCTTTTTGTGTGTGACTGATTTCACAATTTGAGGGTCTGACTCTTCAACATCAAGTATTTAGGTTACATGAAAAAAATAATCAAATTACTCCTCTGAAATAGTGAAAATGTTAAAACTGAATTTGAGTTCATAGAAACCAAAAGATTTAGACAAAAAAGGTTATGTAACTGGAAAAAAAGACACCAGTGAGTAGTAGCATCTCTACTAGTATTCTAGAATCAGAATTATAACATACAGCTAGGTCTAATATCAGGACTGCTGTTTTATTTCGTTCAGGGCAAACCAATTTGACAACTATATGAAAGTAGAAAACAGAATGACCATGGATTGGGTGACTGTGATGATTTCCAGGGTTCAAATAATTGCTATATTTTATATTAATTTAATTTACTCTCCTACACAACCAAAAAGAGACATTTTCAGGTTCTTTAAAACTGTTTTGCTCATTTGCATGTTTTTTTTTTCTTATGACTTAAATGCCTACATTTCAGTTCTGATTCATGACTGACTGTGTTAGGGCAGATAGCAGAAGTTTCATTTTTATTCCTATGTAAAATTATGGATTGAGTGATTTAAACACAGATTGGATGCCTTAGTAAGTAGGCATTTAAGCTTTAACTACTAAAGTTCTGTTAGGTTTCTGTAAACACTGTATTCTGGGAGTACAAAGAACTCTGCTCTTTCTATTGAGTGAGCAAGACATGCGTAAGTACATTTATGTTGAAACCTGAGGTGGATAAAATATTTTTAAAATCAAATCACTTAGATTCACATGAATATACATCTACAGAAGAACCAGTATGAGTGACTGTTTACTGAAATAGTGTTTTAGAAATGACTGCTTAGCATTCAATGGAGGTGGTAACAAGGACACCCAAGAGATTTGATTTCCAGTGTCTGCTCTGGCTATAAACCATTGTCTGATCTTGGGCAAGTCATTTGCTTCATCTATAATGACTTCTAAGGGTTTCTCCCATTCTAGAAAAATCTGGTTTTTATAAAATAGGATATTTTTTCCTCCTTCTTGTGGTTAATAGAAGAGATAAAACATTTCTACAAATGGAGAGAGGAAAAGTATGCATATCTGAAAACCTGAAAATTTGCACTGTCTTTTAAAATACATTTTAAGCCTGGCCACAGTGACTCAGTGGTTGAGCATCGACCTATGAACAAGGAGGTCATGATTTAATTCCTGGTCTGGGTGGGCTCCCCTGTGTGGGGCATGCAGGAAGCAGCCAATCAATGATTCTCTCTCATCATTGATGTTTCTCTCTCTTTCTCCCTCTTCCTTCCTCTCTGAAATTAATAAAAATATATTTTAAAAACAGGAAAAAAATACATTTTGAATTAGGTTTCATGTTATTTGATTAGAGAAGCCTTTATTTATTTATTTATTTATTTATTTATTTATTTATATTTGTAGTGACATTCCTTAATTGTGAGTTGTCACAGTGTTCCCATGGAAAAAAAATTATAAAAGAATTCATATCCTAAGGTATTAGAATAAGTGAGAGCTTTTCTTAGCACTAACTGAGAATGACTATAATTTTTATCCTATGGAAAACTGGATTTGACAGCTAATGGGTGTGTTTTGTTCTAAAACTACCATCTGTTATAGGCACTTTTAAAGGTTTCAATCATCATCGTTGTGTGTGAAATGTATAAATATACTTGAGGCCTGGTGCACAAAATTTGTGCATGGGGTGGGGTTGGGGGGGGGGGTCCCTCAGCCCGACCTGCACCATCTCCAATCTGGGAGCCCTAGGGCAGTTGGACATCCCTTTCGCAATCCAGGACCTCTGGCTCCTAACCTCTCACCTGCCTGTCTTCCCTAACCACTCTGCCTGCCTGCCTGATCCCCCTAACTGCCCTCCCCTGCCAGCCTGGTTGCCCCTATTAACTTTTTTAAAAATCTTATCCCCTTCATACACAATTGTATTTGACTTCCTTATTGGCTTCTCCCTGTCACACAATTTTTCTCTCTCCTTCATGTAACACTTTTTCCTACGGACTCTTCATTTATAAACTTTTCTTTCCTCCTTATTTCCAACTTCTGTTCCATTATCCTTCTTCCCATCTTTCTCCTGCCCTCCATCCCTCCCCACATTCCTTCTTTCCTTTCTCTTTACCCTTGCACTCCCTCCCCTTTTCCTTCCTTCCAACCTTAATTTTTTTCTTCACTTCCTCCCTCAGACCTGCTTTGCTCCCTCCCCCATTTCTTCCTTCTTCCCATTCTCCTTTTAAGCTCTACCAGCTTCCCTTTAAAACTTTTCTTCCCTCCCTCTTTCTCTCTCATTCACATCCTTCTCTACTTACTTCCACTGTTTTAATATCTATCTACCTGCCAAATTATTCACTATCATTTATTTTTTTTATTTTTCTGACTCCTACTTTTAAAATCTGTCCCCAGTACACAACTATACTTGATTTTCATTATAGCTCCTGTAGTTCACTCATACATCCTCTTTTCTTCTTTAATGCTGCTCTCTACTGACTCCTTTAGAAAGTTCTTCTCTCCCTTCTTCCCTTCTTAAAGCTTCTGTTGGGGGCAGGGGGCATTAACCCCCAGCCCAGGGCTCAGCCCCAGCCAGGTGTTCACCGCCCCCCTTTCCCCAGTCTCCCTGCCGCTGTCCTGCTCCCATTCTCTGCCTGGGAAGCCCAGCCCAGCGAGGGTGGCTGAGGCCTGTGTGGCCCGGGTGTTGCTGCCACAAAGCAGGAGCGCCTCCACCCAGAAGGCTTTAGATCTTCCTCCACGCGTCCTGGACCCGTAGGTGCCTCCCCACCGCCCTCCTCCTGCATCTGGGCGGGTCTCCCCACCACCTACGCCCCGCCCCTTGCCGGGCACACCTGCTCCACCCCCCTGCAGTCACCACCCCCTTCCGTGTGCAGTTTCCTTCCCTTTTCCACTCCTGCACCTATTGTATCTTATCCTACCCCAGGCCTTGCAGCTGCCTGAGCAGAGGACAGGGAGGCAGGCTGCTGATCCGGTCATGACATGATGCTGTAACGGACAAATTTGCAGATTCCTCTATTATTAGATTAGATATTTACTAGAGGCCTGGAGCACAACATTTGTGCACTGGAGGGGGAGGGGGCCATCAGCCCAGCCTGCACCCTCTTGCAGTCTAGGACCCCTTGGGGGATGTCTGCCTGCTGGCTTAGGCCTGCTCCCCACCTGCTCGCTCCTTACCGCTTGCTTGCTTTCTCCTTACCACTTGGCTTGCCACTCATTAGTGCTGCCGCAGAAGTGGGAGAAGCTCCCGCCACCACCACTGCACTCACCAGCCATGAGTCCGGCTTCTGGCTGAGCGGCGCTCCCACTGTGGGAGTGTACTGACCACCTGGGGGCAGCTCCTGTGTTGAGTGTCTGCCTGCTGGTGGTCAGTGCGTGTCATAGCAACTGGTTGTTCTGGTCATTTCGCCATAATGGTTGCTGGGCTTTTATATATATACTAGAGGCCCGTTGTATGAAGAGATTCATGCAATAGGCCTTCCCTTCCCCGGTCTGCCAGCACCGGTTTTCCTCCAGCACCCGGGACCCAGGCCTTTGCTACAGCCACTCGCTCCAGCCACAGCGGAGAAGTCAAGCCTCTTCAGGCTTTAGACTTCGCTGCTCCGGCTGGAGCCTTCAGTCTTCAGGCTGGAGCCTTCATTCTTTGCTCCATGCCTGTGTATGCAAATTAACTGCCATCTTTGTTGGGTTAATTTGAATATAATCCTGATTGGCTGGTGGACGTAGTTGAGTGACACCAATTTGCATGTTTCTCTTTTATTAGTGTAGCTAGATAGATTCTAGCTAGTCTGGTAAACTAGCCCATGATATGAGTTCACTAGAGGCCAATAATGTCTTATCATTCTTAGGTAACATAGATGCCTGTTGAACTCAACATTTGCCTTCACCTAGGGGACCGGTAGTGGTCAGCAGTAGGAGACCACTGTTCTTCGGTGAATTTGGTATACAACCAAATCTAGTACAACTCCAAGGTAGGACTGCCATGATGAAAAGAAACTTTGTTCTCCTCTTTCTGTAAACTGAAGACAAGTCTTGGTGAACTCCTGGTCTTACATGTGAGAGGAGCATAGGGAGCCAGCCTTTTGGACAACAGGTTTGGATAAGAAGACATAGGGTGAGGGTGGGGCAGGAGTGCGTGTGTGTGTGCGCGCGTGTGTGCATGTGTGTGTGTGTGTGTGGTTAACATGTGATTAGGAACTTTAAGGTAGGAAGTGTGTGATGTAAGATTTTAATTTGACAGAGGCTTTATTATAGTTTTGCAAAAATAGGAGTGGGGTGATCCAAATGAGATTTATGTCAGATTGTTCTTTAGGCTTTGTGCTGGAAATCTGAGGGCTAGAAGAAGGTCAGTGGCAGAGTCCCAGATGGGAGACTGTTGTTAAAGTTGCAGGAATATATTGGAAGGAGTGGGTTGAAAGGACACAAAGACAGGACTCAGTGATGACTTACTGTTGGAGAAAGAGAGAACAGGAGAGAGGGACATAAATTGACTAAAAGCTGTGCAACCCCCGTGAGATAGACCAGTAAGCCAGGAAAACCAGAATAGGAAAACTAGACAAATAGTTAAACAGCAGTTTGCAGCCATCTAGTAAATCCTATCTTCCCTAAAACCAGGGACACTTAAGAGTAAATAGCTTAAATCATCCTATTCAGGGAGACAGATAACAGAAATACAATCAATACCATTTGCCAACCACACCCAAGGACAGATGAAGTTAAGAAAATAAATCCCATTTTGGTTAATCAGCATAAAGCTGATGAATAATCTATTGAAATCCTCCCTTAAACACCCAACCTTTAAAATCCTCAAAACAAAGGTCCCAGATCTCTCCCTCTCTCCCTCCTCCCCTCCCTCTTTCCTTCTCAGGAGCACCCTCTTGCCTTCCACCCTTCTTTCCTCATAGGCATGCATCTCCTAAACTCAAAGAGACCCCACAAAGCTTGCAACCAGGGCAGCAATGGGCAATGGCAGTTCATCCCGGGAAAACTCCTTAAGACTCTTCCCAAGGCCCCTTTTCTCTGACTTCTTAGTGAGCCAAAGCAGACCAGCCTACACTCATTTACCCAGCTCTTCCTTGTTTCACTGTCCCCAGCTTTAATAAATGTCCTCTAAAATTCACCTGGACTTGTGTTGTGAAATTTTCCTGCACAAAATCAAGAACCCATAAACTATCAGCTAGCCCTAGGCAGACCAGTTCAGGGCCAGGTCCCCTTTCCAGTAACATCAGGAACTAAAAGGAGAGTGCCATTAATGCAGCTATTTGAAGGTGGGAAGGAGGGAAGATGGGAAAAGGGAAGGAGGAAAATCTGGTGGTTCTTTTTCTAAGATGAGAATTCTAAAAAGAGAAAATATATTTTTTACTCGAATATTAGATCAAACCACTGGACAGTGAGAAAAGCAATTATATCTGTGCTTATTTTAGGTAACATCTAAACTATTCAACTCAGGTAACTCAATAAAGAAACCCTCTTATAGATGTTTTTCTTGCCAAGAGATTTGTATGGGTATTCTTTTTCATTCTTGTTTTTTATTTGGGAGGGCTTGTTTGAAAAATTAAGTAAATGATGAATACTGATTAGGAATCACTGTGCAAGTAAGGCCTGAGCTAAATCCTTTTTATAACCTATTCTCATAATCTGCAGAAACTGTTCAAGTTTTAAGCAGGGGACACAACCATGAAGTTTTAGTATCTGATTTTTGTAAGTGCAGAATTGAGAATGAATGTTTGAAACCCATCAACCATAAGTGTGATTCCTGGTCTCTGACTCCAGAAACTCTTTTGCCCTCTGCTCTGTGGTCTTGGAATAGGACCAGCCATGTTGTGTATCATGTGACCTAGCTTCCAGCCACAGCTGATTGGCTCCTGGTTAATAAGCTGACCTAAGATTAGCCAATCCATGGCCAGAAATCAGGAGGAAGTTTCTCAAGAGAGCTTCCCCTGGAGATAATGATGATAAAGTACACTAATTAGATTATTTCTCTTGGAAATTTTGCACCTTAGAAATGCAAATAACCCATCTAAAACAATAATCTCTATATAACTCTGAAGTTCAATTGTAACTTTCTGTGCCCTGTACGAGTTAGCCAGAAATTTCTATAATTACTACTCTTCTTGACCCATTAACAAAGTAAGGCATGTTCCTAGACCTGCATCACCAGCAGAGGTGAGTCCCACTGATATTGACTGGAAGAATCTCATTGGAGTCTGACCACTAGAGCCTACCTACACCCAGATTTGTGGGGCCCTAACCTTCCTCTCCAGGACATCAAATTGAGTTTTCTATTTTAAGGGCATGCAAAAAAAGGTGACAATGACATTTGATCACCCATTACCAAGATGTATTTATGAACTCTGGCCATACCCCTTCTGTCCTCAATGTTGCCAGTATCAATACCTACATCAGGGATAGCCTCGTCCTAACTGTCATCAAGGAGAAATGCCTGTGGCCACTCTGCTATATCTAGTTCTAAAGGGAACACACTATTGTCTTGTGGTCTTTCTATGTAGGAGGGCCTGCTGCCATAGGCCAGTCATTGGAGAAGCGACTTTTCTCACAGATCATTCCAGATCCAGCTCTTTCCAATTATCACAGGTATAACTTACTAGTCTTGCTGTCAGGTCAGAGCAATCAGCTTTTCCATCAAAACAGCAAGCCCTGCAATGGTTGCCTTTGTCCAGCCTTCAGCCATTAGAGCATCTATTTCAACCATCTTCACAGGCTTAGTGGGTGAATTGCTCAATTTACACTAAAAGACAATGCTTTGATGCTGCTGTATTACACAGGGGGGAAAAGAAAAGAAAAACTCTTCATCTAGCTCACTGGGAGTAGAAAGTGACCTTCTTGATTCATATATGTGCCTTTCTACGACAACTATCAGCCTCTTTGTGCTGTGTGGTTGTGACAGTTACAAGGTGGGTCCCTGTGGAGTGACTCTGAGAATTGCCGGGAAACAGGCTACACAGTGACACACACTGTTTGGTTGACCAGGCAGAGCTGCTGAAATTTCAAAAAAGAGGCTTATCTGGTTTTGGTGACTAAATTGTTAAAAATATGGGTTCTTAACCAAGACAGGAGGCATAGATAAACGCAGTCCTCTGGTACTTGCTGCCTCCCACAACCACATCAAAATTACAACAAAAATACAAAACAACCATCGTTCAAAATTGCCTGAAATCTGGCTGGATGGAGGTCCTACAACTGGAGAAGTAAAGAAGAAAGCACATGGAGAGCGTTAGGAGGGGCCAACACCCACATGTGCCATTTTTTTAATCAGGAGGGATACCTAGGCTGTGGAGGCTTCCTGTGAGGAGCAAGGGTCTCTGCCCTACACCAGACCCTTAGCACAAGGTCCAGTGCTGTGAAGAGAAGCCCCCATAACTTTGGGCTATCAGAATGAGCAGGGATTGTGGCTGAGTGACATGGAGGCTGCTGAAGAACCTCATTAAGTTTCCCTTAAAGGGCTGGCAAATGGACTTACTGAATTGTTGCCTCCAGCAATGGGGCAGTATGTTGGGAGGAGTCAGGGACTTACTAGGAGGAACTGGATTGCCTGGCATCAGAGCAAGAACTTGGGGGTGGCTTTCTCCAAGACAAAAGTGCTCACAAGGGTCATTGTTCCTATGCTAAGACCTCCCCCATCACAGAGCTGACTGGCAGTTTCCATCAACCTGTCTCACACTGTTCACTCCACCAGGGTGATTCCCTGAGATCCTGCCCCACCTAATTTGCAGCCCCACCCAAGTTGTTTGCAGTGGCTTTTCCATATGAATGACCTGTCCTGGTTCAGGCTTGAGACTTTCCTAAAATCTCTCAATCAAGCAGCAGCTGGTGTCAGCAGGCCCTATACCTCTCAATAAGAAGCCCAAGGATGGTACTGACAGCAGCCTTCCTTGCTTTACAGCTTGGCCTCTCCTGGGCACTTCCAAGCCCAACACAAGTATCAGCCATCTGCAGGTCACTCTGTAGCTCCTGACAGGTGGCCCCAGACAGGGAACAGGCAGTGGCTGACTTTGCAACTCCAGTAGGGCCCCAGAGCCAGTACACAAGGTGGACAGCTTGAGACCATACAAGATTGCAACTTTATACATCCATGAGCAACACACTCAAGGGGCAGACTTAGTGAGCACCAAAACCCCACTGAAACAAGTCCTGCTCCATAGGGATGTCTCCTACATAGCAACTCTTCCACTGTAGTCACGGCTGATCCTCACAGCCAATTGGCCTTGGGGGTCAATTCCTCCCAGTGACACCAACAGCAAACAAGGCTCAACTACAATAAGACTGCACACAGCTCACACAGGGGCATATCTAGAATGCCCAGCTCAGTTGACTAGGGAGGTTAAACCACTGGGCCCTACAGGACATCTACTACATAAGGCCACTCTACCAATTCTAGGAGACATAGCAACTCTACCTAATACATAGAAACAAACACAGGGAAACAGCCAGAATGCAGAAACAAAGAAACATGTCAGAAGTGAAAGAACAGAAGAAATCTCCAGAAAGAGAACTAAATGAAATGGAAGCAAGAAAACTGTTAGATACAGAGTTCAAAACAATGGGTATAAGGATGCTCAATAATCTTAATGAAAGCTTCAAGAGACTTAGTGGGAATTTCAAGGATCTTAGTGAGAATTTCAAAGACATGAAAAAGAACCAGTCAGAAATTAAGCATATACTAACTAAAATAAAATAAAGAATAATTTGTAGGGAATCAATGTAGAGTAGATGATGCCATGAATCAAATCAGTGATTTGGAATATGAGGAAGCAAAAAATTCAATCAGAAGAGCAAAAAGAAAAAAAGAATCCAAAAATATGAAGATAGTATAAGGAGCCTCTTGGACAATTTCAGGCATACCAACATTTATATTATAGGGGTGCCAAAAGGAAAAGAGAGAGGTCAAGATATTGAAAACCTATATGAAGAAATAATGACAGAAAACCTCCCCTACCTGGTGAAAGAAATAGACTTACAAGTCTAGAAAGCACAGAAAGTCCCAAACAAGAGGAACCCAAAAGAGGCCCACACCAAGACACATCATAATTAAAACGTCAAGGGTTAAAGACAAAGAGAGAATATTAAAAGCAGCAAGAGAAAAGCTCCCTGCCCTAACCGGTTTGGCTCAGTGGATAGAGCGTCGGCCTGTGGACTCAAGGGTCCCAGGTTTGATTCTGGTCAAGGGCATGTACCTTGGTTGCGGGCACATCCCCAGTAGGAGGTGTGCAGGAGACAGCTGATCAATGTTTCTCTCTCATCGATGTTTCTAACTCTTTATCCCTCTCCCTTCCTCTCTGTAAAAAATCAATAAAATATATTTTTTTAAAAAGAGAGAGAGAAAAGCTCCCTTGTAGATAACTAATTACAAGGGAGTGCCAATATGACTGATCAGCTGATTTCTCAACAGGAACTTTGCAGGCCAGAAGGGAGTGACAAGAAATATTTAAACCAATGAATAGGAAGGACCTAAAAGCAAGTTTACTCTACCCAGCAAAGCTATCATTTAGAATTGAAGGTCAGATAGAGTTTCACAGACCAAAAAAAAGCTAAAAGAGTTTATCAACATCAAACCAGCATTACATGAAATGTTGAAGGGTATTTTTTAAGAAGAGGAAAACAAAGAAGAAGAAGGAGAAAAAGAAGAAGGAGAAGAAGAAGAAGAAGAAGAAGAAGAAGAAGAAGAAGAAGAAGAAGAAGGAGGAGGAGGAGGAGGAGGAGGAGGAGGAGGAGGAGGAGGAGGAGGAGGAGGAGGAGGAGGGAGGAGGAAGAGGAGAAGGAGAAGGAGAAGGAGAAGGAGAAGAAAAGGAACGGAGAAGAGGAGGGGGAGTAGAAGAGGGAGGAAGAAGAGGGGAGAAGGAGGAGGAGAAAAAGGAGGATAAAAATGTGAACAATTAATTGGCAATGAATACATATCTATCAATAATTGAATCTAAAAATCAAAATAAATAAACAAGGAATCTAATGAACAAAATAAACTGATAAATAAAATAGAAAAAGAGGCATGGCAACATGGATCAGACAGATGAATCTCAGAGGGAAGTGGGGAGGGGGGCTGGAATTGATTAACCAAAGAACCTACTAGTATATGCATATATGCATTACCTATGGGCACAAGCAATAGGGTGGCAAACACCTGGGGTGTGGCAGGAACTGGGTGGAGGGGGGCATTGGGGGAGAAAGAGGAATACTTGTAATACTTTCAATGATAAAGATTTTTTAAATTAAAAATATGGAATGTAAATCAAAACCACAATGAAATACCACTACACACATATTAGCATGGCTGTTTTGAAAAAGAAAATTGAAAATAACAAGTGTTGGTGATGATGTGGAAAAATTAGAACCCCCCTTTATTGCTGGTGGGAGTATAAAATGATGCAGCAACTGTGGAAAACATTTTGTCAGTTCCTGAAAGATTGAAACATACAATTACCATATGATCTTCAATTCCACTCATAGTTATATACTCCAAAGAATTGAAAGCAGGAACTCAAACATATTTCTGCACCAATGTTCATAGCTGCATTATTCACAAATACCAAAAGGTGGAAATAACCCCTAAGTGTCCATTGATAGACAAATGCATAAGCAAGATGTGGCATGTACATATAATGGGATATTATTCAGCCTTAAAGAGGAATGACATTCTGATACATGCTGAAACATGGATGAACCTTTAAGAAATTATGCTAAGTGAAATAAGTCAGTAACAAAATATACAATTCCACTTCTATGAAATACGTAGGTAAATTTATAGACATAAAATAGAATAAAGGTGACAAGAGGCTGAAGAGAGAGGGGAATGGGGAGTTATTGTTTAATGGGAATAGAGTTTCTATTAGGGATGATGAAAATGTTCTGGAAATGGATAGTGATGGTTGCACAACATTGTAAATGTACTTAATGCTACTGAATTATATACTTAAAATGATTAAAATGTTTTTTTATGTATTTTTCTTTTGTTCAATTCCTTGCCAAAGGCATAGGCAGTTCAGTTCCATATACCATCTTCTGCCCAGGATTGGTAAAAGAAGTCCACATCTGGTGTGTTACTGGCCTCAGAGGACACTGGAAGCTCTGACTCTGGGGGGCAGGTTTCAATGGGCCATTCCATAAGGCTTGCAGCGGTATTGTTAATATTCTCTGAAATTCAAAATGTCTTCTTATATCTTTCCAAGTTCAGTCAAATGCATGTCTATTTTTCTGCCTGACATTCTGGGCAAGTGAGTTCTGCTGGGGAACGTGCCTTATCTTCTCCCTGAGAAACCCTTTAAAAGTTTAGGTGAATAAAACATGGGTCTGAGCAATTCAGCCTTCACAGCGGGTTCTCAGAGACACAGCTTATGGTGTGTCTTTTGTTTGCTTCTATTCTTGACCAACCTGACGGCTTTGATCTCATGCGAGCTTTTATTCCTATAACATTGAGGATAACGGGCTGTATGTTGGTCTCATCACACCAGAGTTTGATTTAGACTCTAATGACTGGCAATGCCATGCTACCCAGGATTGTATGTGTATTCTTATGTTGTCTGAATCCCACATAGATGGGCCTTCACAATTTCACCACAAAATTACAGAGGTAATGAGATAGTGCTGGGAGCTGAAACAGGCAGTCCTACTTCTAAATCTAGCCGAGCGACACTTACAGTCTTGGAAGACTAGGACTTTGAAGCTCAGTTCCAGCTGTGGTTTCTGCAATCAACAAACACCTGTACAGTGTAGCTATTTTGATAAAATAAAAACATTGGCTGGCTAACTCTAGAAAGAAATAACTCTGTTAGATTTCTGGGTAGATACCAAATGCTCAAAAAGTCCCTGTTTAAACCATATAAATTAGAAGTGAAAATGCCTCAGGAAGCATCAGGCTAACTCCTTTTGTCATCTCAGTCATGAAGATTCAGAACAAACGACAATGCTTGGAAATAAGTGTTGTAATAATGAGGCTGCAGTCGTGGTGGGCTGTGGAAAACTGCACATACAGAGGCATGGCAGATCCTTTGATTTTTACCCTATTTCTTTTGAGGGATTTCTTGCTTTAGCAGATAAATTAGTAAAACAAAAACAAACTGCCCTAATTTTGAATGCATTTTCCCCTTTCCAGATTTTTCCACTGTGCTGCTTCGTAATCTGGTGGCATAATTCTGACAGGTTGGCATTGCCAGAGTTTGCCATTTCTGAAGTGGCATCAGCTTCATTTTCTGCAAGATTTTTTAGCCAGAATGAGCATAAGTTCCCAGAGTGGGTTTAGAGTACTTCAAAATGCAGCAAAGATAGAGCAAATCCTGGGCATTCTGTATCCTCAGCCGGCCATTGGCTCACTTATGTAACAATCACCCAGTGCCAGCGGTGCTGACAGAATGTTAAATCAATCAGGCCATTCCATAGAGTTGGTCTAACGCTATGTGAAATGTCACCAGACTAACAGTTTTAATGAGAAGAGCATGTTGTTTCTAAAGCAGTGGTTCTCAACCTTGGCTGCACATTAGAATCACCTGGGAATCTTTTTAAAATCCTGATTTCTGGGCCTCATCCTCCGGAAATTCTGTTTCTTTGTTGTGGGGTGGGGCCACAACATTAGCAACAAAGAAACAGAATTTCCGGAGGATGAGGCCCAGAAATCAGGATTTTAAAAAGATTCCCAGGTGATTCTAATGTGCAGCCAAGGTTGAGAACCACTGTTCTAAAGAATTCTATCAGATACATACTGAAAGCAACATGTAACAGAACCTGTTATGTAAGCGTTTTCTTGGTATTGGAGAGGAGCTATGAACCATCAGGTCCTCTGTTCCCCAAACAGGTATTCCCTTCACAGATTAGAACAACCCCGGCCCATTGCACTTGGCTTCCGAGGTTTTATCCCCATGGGAGAAAAGGATGCTTCCTGCAAGTCCATATCAATTTTCTGTTTGTGAAACCAGAATTTAAGTAAATAATTAAAGCCTTTAAAAACGAGTTTGATGTGTTAAATGGGAAGCTGAGGACTGGCATTTAAGACAAAGCAGGTATTGCTCCTTCCATGAGAAAGGATCCTATATTGGATGCAATGGGTACAGTAAGGGGAACGGAGAGTTTGTCACAGGTGATTTCTACTTGCTTATCTCTTTCCACCACCACCCAGCTCTGAGAATTGTGCTCATGACTTCTCCACCTTTTTATTTATTTACTTACTTATTTTTATTCATTTTTTTATTTTTTTAATCTTTATTGTTGAAAGTATTAAATAGGTTCCCCTTTTTCCCTCATTAACCTCTTCCAGCCCACTCCCATCTGTGCCCACCAAGGCCCCTCACCACTATATTGTCTGTGTCAATGGGTCATGCATATATGCATACAAGTTCATTGGTTGATCTCTCTCCACCCGCCCTTCCCAGCCTTCCCTTTGAGATTCAAAAGTCTGTTCATGCTTCTATGTCTCTGGGTCTATTTTTGTTCATCAGTTTATGTTGTTCATTAGATTCCACATGAGTGAGATCATGTGATACTTGTCTTTCTCTGACTGGCTTATTTAGCTTAGCATAATACTCTCCAGCTCCATCCATGCTGTTGCAAATGGTAAGAGTTCTTTCCTTTTCATTGCCTCGTAGTATTCCATTGTGTAAATGTACCACAGTATTTTTATCCACTTCTCTGCTGATGGACACTTAGGCTGTTTGCAAATCTTAGCTGTTGTAAATGTGGTGTTATAAACATAGGGGTGCATATATTCTTTCTGATGAGTGTTTTGGGTTTCTTATGATATATTCCTAGAAGTAGGATCACTGAGTCAAATGGCAGTTCCATTTTTAATTTTTTGAGGAAACTCCTTACTGTTTTCTGTAATGGCTGTACCAGTCTGCATTCCTACCAGCAGTGTACTAAGATTCCCTTTTCTCCACAACCTCGCCAACACTTGCCATTTGTTGATTTGTTTATGATAGCCATTCCGACAGATATGAGGTGATATCTAATTGTCATTTTTATTTGCATCTCTTAAATAATTAGTGACTTTGAACATGTTTTCATATGTCCCTTGGCTTTCTGTATGTCCACTTTGGAGAAGTGTCTATTTGTCTTCCTTTTGTTAAGTTGTATGAGTTCCCTATATATTTTGGAGATTAACACCTTATTGGATGCATCATTGGCAAATATGTTCTCCCATGCAGTGGGCTCTCTTGTTATTTTGTTGATGGTTTCTTTTGCTGTGCAGAAGCTTTTTATTTGGATGTTACCCATTTGTTTATTTTCTCCTTAGTTTCCATTGTCGAGATGTATCGGTAAAGATATTGCTATGAGAGATGTCTGAGATTTTGCTGCCTAGGGTTTCTTCTAGGATTTTTATGGTTTCCTGACTTACTGGTACATTTAAGAGTTTTTCCATTTTGAGTTTATTTTTGTGTATGGTGTAAGATGGTGGACTGGTTTCATATTTTTGCATATGTCTATCCAATTTTCCCAACACCATTTACTGAAGAGACTGTCTCTGCTCCATTGTCAAATATTAATTGCATGTAATGGCTTGGGTGGATTTCTGGGGCTTCTGTTCTGTTCCATTGATCTATATGCCTGTTCTTGTGCCAGTACCGGGCTGTTTTGATTATGGTGGCTTTGTAGTATAACTTGATATCTGGTCTTGTGATACCTCCAAATTTATTCCTCCTTCTCAAGACTGTTGCCACTATTTGGGTCTTTTTTGGTTCCATATAAACTTTTTGAGTGTTTGTTCTTCGTCTGTGAAATATGTCATTAGTATTTTAATAGGGATTACATTGAATCTGTAGATTGCTTTGGGCACTATAAATATTTTAATGATACTGATTCTACCAATCCATGAACACAGTATATTCTTCCACTTGTTTATATCTTCTTCTATCTCTTTTTTTAACATCCTATAGTTTTCTGAGTACAGGTATTTTATCTCCTTGGTTAAGTTGATTCCTAAGTATCTTAACTTTTTTGTTGCAATGGTAAATGGGATTGTTTCTCTTTCTGAGAGTTCATTATTGGTGTATAAAAATGCCATGGATTTGGGGGTGTTAATTTTGTGTCCTTCTATGTTACCAAATTCATTTATTAAAGCTAGTGCTTTTTGATGGAGTCTTTAGGATTTTCTATGTATAGTATCATGTGAACTGTGAATAATGAGAGTTTTACTTCCTCCTTTCCAATTTGGCTGCCTTTTATTTCTTATTCTTGTCTGTTCTCTATGGCTAGGACTTTAAGTACTATGTTGAACAAGAGTGGTGAAAGAGGTCATTCCTGTCTTGTTCCCGTTCTTAGGGGAAATGGTTTTAGTTTTGGCCCATTGAATACAATGTTAGGTGTAGGTTTATCATATATGGCTTTTATTATGTTGAGGTATGTTCCCTCTATTCCCACTTTGCTGAGAGTTTTTATCAAAAAAGGGTGCTGGATTTTGTTGAATGCTTTTTCTGCATCAATTGATATGATCATATGATTTTTGTCTTGAAGTCTGTTTATGAGATGTATCACATTTATTGATTTGCAGATATTGTACCAGCCTTCCATCCCTGGAATGAATCCCACTTGGTCATGGTTTATGATCTTTTTAATGAGTTACTGGATTTGATTTGCTAAAATTTTATGAAGGATTTTAGTGTCTATGTTCATCAGGGATATTGACTGTAGTTCTCTTTCTTTGTCGTGTCTTTATCTATTTTGGAATTAGGGTAATTCTAGCCTCATAGAAAGTGTTCCTTCCTCTTGAATTTGTTGGAATAGTTTGAGGAGGATTGGTGTTAGTTCTTCTTTGAATATTCAGTAAAATTGTTCAGAACAGGGCTTCTATTTGCTTGGAGGTTTTTTGTTTTGTTTTGTTTTGTTTTTGTTTTTTTTTGTTTGTTTGTTTGTTTTAAAATTACTGTTGCAATTTTATCAGTAGTTATTGGCCTATTCAGGTTTTCTGATTCTTCTGATTGAGTTTTGGAAGGTTGTATTTTTCTAGGAATTTTTTCATTTCGTCCACATTGTCCCATTTGTTAGAATAAAGTCATTCATAATATATTTTTTTAAAGATCCTTTGTACTTCTGTGGAGTCAGTTGTTATTTCACCTCTTTAGTTTATTATTTTGTTTATTTGGGTCCTCTTTCTTTTTTTTTTTGGTGAGTCTGACTAGTGGTTCATTAATGTTGTTTATCCTTTCAAAGAACCAGCTCTTGGTTTTATTGATCTTTTGTATTTTTTTTATTTTTTGGTCTCTATGTCATTTATTTCCACTCTGATCTTTATTTTTCTCCCCTTCTACTTACTCTGTGCTTTTCTTGTTGTTCTCTTTTTAATTCTTTAAGCTGTAGTGTTAAATAACTTATTACAAGTTTTTCTTGTTTTTTGAGGTAAGCCTGTAGTGCTATGAGCTTCCCTCTTAGGACTACTTTCACTGTGCCCAGTAGATTTGAGATTATTGTGTGCTGATTTTCATTTGTTTCCAGGATAATTTTTATTTCTTCTTTGATCTCTTTGGTAACCCATTCATTATTTAATAGCATGCTATTTAGCCTCCATGTTTTTATTTTTGAGTGTTTTTATTATAGCTGATTTCTAATTTCATTCCATTGTGGTCTGAGAAGATGCTTGATATGGTTTCAATCTTCTTAAATTTGTAGAGACTTAGCTTATGTCCTAACATGTGGTCTATCTTTGAAAATGTCCCATGTGCACTTGAGAAGAATCTATATTTCCTAGGTTTGGGGTGAAATGTTCTGAAGTTGTCAGTTAGTTCCATCTAATCTAGTGTGTCATTTAGGATCGCTGTTTCCTTATTGATTTTTTTGTCTAGAAGATATATCCAGTATTAAAGTCCCATACTATGTATTGCTGTCAATCTCTCCCTTGTTATCCTCCATAGTTTTTTTATGTATTTGGATGCTCCTGTATTGGTGCGTATATGTTTACCAGAGTTACAGCCTCTTGTTGTATCAATCCCTTTAGTATTATGAAGTGGCCTTCATTATCTCTTGTTATGGCCTTCACTTTGAGGTCTATTTTGTCAGATATAAGTATTGCTATCCCACCTTTTTTTCTTTTTCATATCCATTTGCCTGAAACATTTTTTTTTTCTATTTCTTCATTTTCAGTCTGTGTGAGTCCCTTGTTCTGAGGGGGTTTCTTCTAGACAGCATATATATGGGTCATGTTTTTTTATCCATTCATCTACCCTATGTCTTTTGATTGGAACCTTTAATGCATTTATGTTTAAGGTTATTATTGATAGATACTTGTTTGTTGCCATTTTTATTCTTTATGCCTGTGTTCCTTCTTCCCTTTTCATTTATTCTTTTTACAACAGTCCCATTAGCATTTCTTGCATTGCTGCTTCGATGGTAATAAACTCTCTTTCTTTCTTTCTTTCTTTCTTTCTTTCTTTCTTTCTTTCTTTCTTTTTTTTTGTCTGCAAAGCTCCTGATTTCACCTTCAATTTTAAATGATAGCCTTGCTGGATAGAGTATTCTTGGATTTAGTCCCTTGCTTTTATCACTTTGTATACTTCATGCCATTTCCTTCTGGCCTGATGTGTTTCTGTTGAGAAATCAGTTGACATTCCAATGGGAAATCCCTGTATACCTTTCTTGCAGCCTTTAAGATTCTTTTTTGTCTTTTATGTTTCTAATTTAATTATGTGTCTTGGTGTAAGTCTTTTTGAGTTCATCTTGATTGGGACTCTCTGTGCTTCCTGGACTTGTGTGACTTTTTTTCTTCCCAAGGTTAGGCAAGTTTTCTGTCATTATTTCTTGAAACAGGTTTTCTATTCCTTGCTCAGCTTCCTCTTCTTCTGGCACCCCTATTATGTAGATGCTATTTTGTTTCATGTGGTCCCAAAGCTCCCTTAAACTCTCCTCCTATCTTTAATTATTTTTTTTTCCATTTGATGCTCCGCTTGGTTTTTTTTTTTTTCTACCTTGTCTTCTAACTTGCTGATTCAGTCCTAAGTTTCTTCTAGTCTACTGTTGAAACCTTCCATAGTGTTCTTTATTGCAGCTATGTCATTCTTCATTCCCTTTCATTCTTACTCATGTTGGTGTATTTCTCATTCAGCTCCTTATAATTCTCCTTGAGTTGCTTGCAATGCTCATTCAGATGTTTGAGCATCCATATAACCATTACTCTGAATTCTTTATCTGACAAATTACTTGCCTCCATTTCATTTAGTGCCTTTCCTGGTGATTCCTCCTTTTCTTTCATTTGGGGGTTGTTTCTTTGTCTCTCTATTTTTTTCTATTCCTTTACATTTGTTTCTATGTATTAGATCAAACTGCTATGCCAGCCAGATTTTTTGGGTTGATCTTTTGTAGTAGATATTCTGTGGAACCCAGTGATGCAGTCTCTCAGGTCTCTTGGGCTGGGTGTTCTAGGAAGGCCCCCTACTTGAGATATTTGGGTTCTTCTGTTGTAGTTTGGTCTTGAATGTTATTGTCCTATTACTGGATGGAATATCTCCTCTCAGGGTGCCTGATTATGTGGCTCACTACTTACCACGTTGTACCAACCATTGTGGAGGTGCTGACCAAAGAGCACAAAATACAAGAGAAGGCGCAACACAGAAAGAACAGAACAGGAATGTACACAAGACCCTTATAGTCCCCAAAAAAATGATCACCAGAGAAATAGAATTAGGAAAGAGAAAAGAGAGCAAGAATGATAGAAAAATGAAATAAAAAGTATGGGGAGAAAACACAACACAATAAACAAACAAATAAGCAAAAAGGCACAAATAAAAACCACCCAAAAAGGTGGGGAGGACAGAATTTATAGATACAGAGCCTAAATAGAGAAAATAAGATTAAAGAATTAGAGGAGTAGGGGAAGGACCATGTTTAGAATAAAGGAGGTAGAAAAGAAATGAGAGGACAAGAAAAAAATTGAAAAGGAGAATAGAGGAGAGGACAGATAAACCTAAATTTGGGAAGGGAAACAAGTTAAGAAATTAAGAGAAGAAGAAAAGAGAAAGAGAAGAAAGAAAAAATTTAAAAATGAGTCATGGAAAAAAAGAAAACAGAAAAGGAATTTTAGTAGGAGCAGGGAAAAGGGAATTATATATATATGAACAAAACAATAGCGACTAGAATAATAGGAAATCAATAAAGCAGATAAGTAAAGATGATCAATTTTTAAAAAGAGGGGAAAATAAAGGAAAGAGAAAAACTAAAAAGGAGAAAGGAGAAGAAAAGCAAGAAGGAAAAAAGAGAGGAAGAAAAAGGTACAAAAAGTAAAAATTTTTAAAAAAAGAAAGCGAAGTGTTGTTCACTTCGGCTGAGTTTTAATGCACCATGGCAACTGGCTTAGGACCCCACTCTTCTGTTCTTTCTGCCAATTCTGGGCTTCCTGTTGGGTACTCAGGTGCTAATCACTGTCAGGCACTGTCTTTTGGCCTTTAGCACCTGCTTGAAGCTCCAAGCGATCCATTGGTCCACCGCTTGTGTCTGTCTCCACAGGCCTTGGCTGCAAGCATGATGGGCCAATCTGCCCTCTTTGCCTGTCTGCCAGCAGTCAATCCTAATCACTAAAGTGTCTGTTTCTAACAGGGCTTTAGGTGGGGTTAGTGCTATTTCACATTCAGGGAATATAATGGGTGTTTTTTCCTGTCCCAGAGCTATTCCACCTCGAGTGGCCCAAAATATTACTCTGCCTTTGGCTGGACAGAGATCCTTGTATGGAGACCAATGAGCTCAGCTGGGACCCTGTACTGTTTATCAGTCTGGTTCCTAGAATAGTGGGGCTGATGGCCTCTCCTCCACTCCGGTCACTGAGGGTTCCCTGAGACTGTTCAGACCATAAGCTTGGCCTCTGCCCTTGTTTCCTCAGTAAAGCTCAAAATGCAGGGTGTGGCAGGCTGTATCACCTAGGGTGGGTCCCCCCTGCCTTTTACCTGTCCTCTAGCTGTTGGGAGGAGGTAGCTCCTGCCAGGGAAAATGGCCGCTTCAGTTTGGAAGGTATGAATGACCCAATGCAGGACTCCTGCTTACTGCTTTTCCAAGCCTCCCTGCCATGCTTCCCACCCCGCCTGTCCTCAGGCACCTCAAGTACACGTCCCTCCCTGTGCCAAAACCTCGGGTGAGTAGTTGCAAATGAAAACTCCTGTGCTCTGGGTTTAGAGATAAAAATAAAAGGCAATGGAAACTAGGGCTCTCTCCTCCACCAGCTCTAGTCTGCTGGGTCTAGACTCCGCTGCTACCAGAAATCCTGCTACCTTTTGCAGCTGCTTGCATGATAAGGGCACTGCAGGTCATGCCCTGTGAGTCAGGAAGTGCTGCTGGTCAGCTCCCCTCCAACCCCCCCTGCCAGTGTGTGGAGCCCTGCCTCTGCTCCTGGAACAGTTCTCCCCATAGCTCAGGTCCCTCCTCTCTGGGCTCTCCACCTCCCAAGATCTTGCCCTTCCTACCAGTCTCCAGGTGTTGTCCTTCCTTGTAAGTCACCTCCTCAGCTGGACCACAGTTGGAAATTCCAGGTGAATGTTCTCCAATTTAGTTGTATTTCCAGCCTGGCCCTGGGATGAGGTGCCCGACAGGTCTGCATATTCAGCTGCCATTTTCTCCTCCTCCTCTGCCCTCTTAGATTCCTCTTCCATCTGGGGACTGCTGGCAGCGAGAGGTGAGCACAACTGCAGAGCCTGCTGTCTTTCTCTGGAAACCATTTTGTGTTTGGGTAGATGCAGAGCTGTGCACACCAGCACTGCCCAGCTCTGACTGCTTGTCTGTTTGGTGAGACATTATCTTCCTGGGAACTCGTGGAAGCCAGGCCCCAATGGCCAGCCTGGCTCGTCTGAATGTTCAGGCCAGTCTGGCCCAAGATAATGTGAAATCACTGAAACTTTCAGTAATTTTCTAATATGGTCGCATTACTTTTACTTTGGCCAGTTGCCTAGCTTTGTGCCCTCCCATTAACTTTGGAAGATAAATGTGAAAGGCAGTGAAGTAATGTCATAGTCACAGGTTGAATATTTGCAAGTACCCAAAGAAAGAGTCCTGCAAATTTATCCTGCTCATGTATGTTTTAAAAATATCTTTGATTTAGTATCAGATGGCTATTTTGTCCACAGTATTTTTGTCAAGATTTCTAACACACTTATTTACCTTCTTGTTGCTGGACCAAAACTACTCTTCCAAATCCTGAAAGGTGGATTACTGCCTCTCTCTCTCTCATCTCTGTCTCTCTGTCTCTCTGTCTCTCTGTCTCTCTCTCTCTCTCTCTCTCTCACACACACACACACACAAACACGAGAGAGAGAGAGAGAGAGAGAGAGAGAGAGAGAGAGAGAGAGAGAGAGAGCCATATGCTCACATTAAGCTCTGAGACTTCACATCTCACATTAAATAAGAGTTTTCTCATTAAAGTGTTCTCTTAGAATTTTGTGATATCTGGGCTCCATGGGAAAATGAAGGTATCTTTAAATATCCTGCCTTAAATAATAACTCTTTATGATATTTTAACAGCTTTAAGGAGCTCTAGCAATTTCTTTTAACCTGAAAATGCGTATGTTCTTTGTAATTCCATTTTCTTGTATGGAAGGAAAAAGGGAAGGAAGAAAGAAGGAAGGAAGGAAGGAAGGAAGGAAGGAAGGAAGGAAGGAAGGAAGGAAGGAGAGAAGGGAGGGAGGGAGGGAAGAAAGGAGGGAGGAAGAGAAGGGAGGGAGAGAAGGAAGGGAGGGAAGGAGAAAACCACAATCTTGTTTTCTGATTAAAAAGCTAAGTGGAATAGTCTTTCTTAAAATTTGGTAATCATCTAGAATCTCTGTAACATTTTTCCTATGAAAAGCAAACGAATATAGAAATAGTTTCCTCCTTTGGTTCTTGACAAACGAGGGAACTGTGCTCATCGGTTATATTTAGTCCCCGAAATTGAGGCTACTAATGGCTGTGGTTTGCAGAGTGTGATGCTGTGCCAAGTGCTTTGCATTTCTTTCATGCATTCTCACATGAGCCCCACAAAGGGTGCAGCATCAGAACAACTAACCTCTATGGAATGTTGACTCTGTACTAAACGCCTTCACAAAATATCTCCTTTAATCCTCATAACCAGATTGTGGTTTGTTATCATATAAAGAAACAGGCTCAGAGAACTGAAGAGATTTGCCTAGAGATATGCTATTGATAAATGGCAGCATGGAGATCCACCCAAATCTGCCTGACTTCAGAGCCTAAGTGCTTCTTCCTTCAGGTTATGTTCCTTTTGACAAGCAGGGGAATTGGGAAGCACTTTACTGTGAATGAATGCATTTAGCTTCCCCTAAGGGGGCAGCTAATTGCTTTGTAGTTAATGAGATATGCGGACCCAGAAAGGGTATTTCTAAGAGAGCCTGCCAATAGCAAGTTAATATTAGGAAGGTGGCTCTCAAACTTTGTTGCTCATTAGATTCAGGAAACTTGTTTAAAACACAGATTTCTGAGCCCCACCTCCAGCTTCCTAGCCAATAACAGTTAACCATTATTTTTTTCAAATGGTCCATACATTTACCACTTATACTTTAACAGATCGGACAATGGCATTTCTAGTCCGCATGGTTGATGCTGTGAATGGCAGCTGTCATCATGTAGCCTGCCATTGAGATATGTACAATCTGGAATGATGACTGAGGCCTTAGTGCTTATAGGAATGCTGCAGGAAGGCCCACACTGACTTTGAGATATTAGTAGGAATAGTGTCTACTGTAGCACAAAACACAAAATATAGCACATAACCTGAAAAACGGGAATGGTAAATAAATATACTTTACTGAGTAGCAGTGGGAGTTAACTGTGAACTAAAGATGTTTCATGGCCTTTAATTTAAATGCCAGGTAGGTTTTTATGATACTAAACTCTGGACGTCATCTTTATGAGGAAGAGGAGAATATTTTGTTTTACCAAAGCACTGATATATTGGTTTCTGTAGTGTTCTTTCTTATTGTTTTTATATTAGTGTTTCAAGTCTACATCTAATATAATCTATCTGTCTTTTAAATTTTAAGTATATTCCCTTAAACATAGTTATTAAAACCTTAACTTGTTACATCAATGGCTGAAAGTCAGATTTCCAGCTCTGCAATTGCTTCAGCATTAGAACATTTTGTCCCCACATTCCTCAGTCTGCAACCCTCTCTGCTCTGCCTGTGCTAGTGCCCAGTTCGCAGAAATTCTGGGAAAAGTAAAAGCAATGATAATAATGATAATAATATTGGGAGAGTTTATTATAAGAAGCAGTAAAGAATTAGTAGCTAGAAAATGTTCCATATTTTAAATTAATCCTTCAGCATACAAAATTCATCATAATCTCATATATAGATTTACCTTCTGATAAACAGGTGGTCCCTGATAAAATAACCTTGTGGCCCATGACCACAAATAAGGCAAGGTTCTCTGGAAAAGATATTCATTCCATTTATGAGTAGCATCTGTTCCAAGAATGTATAATATTATGGCTCCAGTGAATGCTGTATATAGAAAGGGAAAAATTGGGATGGATTTAGTACTACAGCTGTGACTAGTTAGGTATGGCAACTTTCAGGTATTTGGTGGTTTCAGCAAACGTTCTAATACACATTCCAGGCATCAAGAACCATAGGAAGGCTGTAAAAATATTTAGACAAATAACTAATATACTCACTGGCTTGAGAAGACTAGAAAGTACATTCAGTTTCCTGCTGGCTTGAAAACTGCTCCTCAGTTCGTTGTCTCAGGATGGAAGTGCACCATGGATTCTCATGCAGGCGCAGAGGTTGTAGTGATGACACGTGCGGAAACGGGGAGCCCTCTGGGGCCTTATCAGTGACGACTGGGAAAAATGGGCTAAGTTATCAGGGGAGGTGGGTGACAAAGAAACATTGCAGCAGTTGTCAGGGCCTTACTAACCAATTGTTCCGGCCAAATGATACTGGCTTGGAATTTACTGTTACTTTTTTTTTCTTTTCTTTTTTTAAAATATATTTTATTGATTTTTTACAGAGAGGAAGGGAGCGGGATATAGAGCTAGAAACATCAATGAGAGAGAAACATCAATCAGCTGCCTTCTGCACACCCCTGCTGGGGATGTGCCCACAACCAAGGTACATGCCCTTGACAGGAATCGAACCTGGGACCCTTCAGTCCACAGGCCGACTCTCTATGCACTGAGCCAAACCGGTTAGGGCAATTTACTGTTACTTTTTAACTATTGCTGATGAAAAGCTGACTTTCATGAATGGTTTCTCCTCTCAGACTTATGCCTTACTATAAACCACTAATAATTCTCTTTGGCATCTCTTATATGGATTTTTAAAAAATGTTATTTGCTTTAGGAAGTTTAATTTTTGTTGGATTAAACCAAACAAATAAATAGCACCCAATCTGTTCCATGTATATGTATCACCCAAGCACTTACAAGGCTCATAAACAGAGTTTGAGGACAGTAATCTGAGTTTAAGACAGAACATGGAAAAAAGCAAAAGTGAAACTCAAAAACAGTTTTAAAAGAAATGAACCAAAAATTCAAGAAAACCTAAACATTTTCTAAAAGTTCTGGCCATTTTGTCCTTTGGTAACCCTCATCCCTTAGCTAACGTTTTGACTGTATTCATATGGTGAGGATTTATAATTCAGGATTTGCACAATGTGAGTTTAAATGACCACTTTTTACTTTGAAGATATTCAACAATGCAGTTCAACAGACAGTTGTTTTATAGCCGAATACAGGTATGGTGCTGGGTTGTGAAAAACAGAGGAATTGATTTGTTTCTGGGTCTTGCTTTATAAAGGTGACTAAGTGACAACATGGAGGGGTCAATGCTATTGAAAGAAAAGTTTCAACTCACGGTTCCCCTAGAAACAAGAGGCATGGAGTGCCATGCAGGACACAGAGGGAAGCACCAGTGTCAGGAAGGCACATGGGGAAAACATAGACCTTCGCTTCTCTTAGGGGTCTCTGTGGAAAAGGCGAAGTGGGCCTGGGAAAACAGCTTAGGATTGGCTGGTTTGAATAACTCTGGTGGGCTTTGAGGCGTAGGGGCCTGAGTTAGGGTAGAGAAAATAGTGGCTTAGTGTGGGAGAGTAGATGAGGAGGTGGTTCAGAGTATGGCTCTCGATTGCAGGGGTGCTGTAAACAACTGTGGCCTTTAGTCTGGTCCTGTAATTAATGGGTTGCAAGTAGACAAATACAGAACCTAACAAAACAAAGTTAGGGCTGGGGTGAACAGTTCCACCAGGAACTCAGAATCTGTTACCTGAACTAAATATGTATGCCAATAAAGCAGATTCAAGGTATACCATGATCAATGCTATGTTAGCAGCTTAAACAAAATGCTATGGGACTTATATGGAGGCAAAAAAGCAAAGATATGGAAAGTGAATTTTTCATATGGCAGATTTACATTCTCTTCAGTGTGCAACTAGAATCATAACTTCAAAATCATGCAACCCTGGCAATAAATACATGGAAGAACATGGAAGAGTCAAGGCCTACCCAAGTATCCAACATATAAGAAATGTTAAATGAAAGGTAATTTTCACCTCTTCCTCCCAAACTGGTGTCATTTTTGTGTTGCTGTATTTTGTTATCACTGATGTAATAACACACTGATATGCCCTTTCTCCCAAAATGAAAGCTTTTTTTTTTCTTCAATTAATGTTGGTGACTAACTTTATTTTGTGGCTATTCACATATTTCCCAGTTTTTAAATAAAAACTCACATAGGGTTAAAGAAAATACTCCAGTTAATTTTGGTTGGTTCTTGATTAGCTGATGTGTGATGGCTGGCAGACAGCAGCCTTGGGTGGCCAGATCTGGCCATCCCACTGCCTTCTGGAAGCCACATTTGCATCACCTTTGTACCAGTCGGATTCCAGCCAGCCACTGTCATTCCCTGGAGGACAGGAAAACAGGGTTTTCCTTATGAATTTGGCAAAGAATTGTAGATTGCAAGCAGGGGGATACTGGGAATGTTCTGTCAACCACAAGTAAACAGCAGCCCTTTCCTCGGATGAGTTGAGATAGGGCTTAGGCGAGGCTGGTTTCCATTAATGTATAGCTTATGGAGGAAAAAGCTGACGAAGAGACAGCAAATACTTACAGATTCATTCTCCTTAGAGTGAAAGTATATGATTGAAAAATCTTTATTATTCTTTTCTTAACCCCCAGGGGTATAAAGTTTTTTTCTTTGGGAAGTGTCAAATCTTCTAAGCAACAGTTAAGAAACACCTCATGAACTTATTCCAGAGGGACATTGCTATATTACTCTTCATCATCACACAATGATGTCCATGGCTACTGTTGTTTTTTTTTTTAAAATGTTTATTATATACCAATCATTTTGTTAGACTTTTGACATAATGTTTCTATTTCTTGAGCTGTATCCCTGCTTCTCATTTGGGCATGTACTTCCAAATCCAGAGTTTAGGGTCTCAACTATAGGCTGTAGGAATTAGAAATTAAATTCTGCTTGTGTTCATTGTTGATGAGTCCCAGGGGCCCCCACCCGGCTCTCCTGCTCCCCCCCGCCCCCCCACCCCGCCACTGAGTTAGCCCTGAAGTAGGTGGTCCATGGGACACACTTTGATAAACAGATTTCATGGCTAAAAATAATTATGCAGTAGCACCTCTGAATTAATATACAACATGTCCATATCTAAAAACAAGTTTTATTATCAACTGTTAACATAAAACTCTCTATGTTTTTTCTATAATCCTTATCGTTAGACTTTCTAGAGTAAGCCAACCAGAGAGACTTCAAGGTTTTATCAAGAATTTTAATCTTTTTTTAAAAAATGAGAACTGGTGGTGCTTTTCAGAGTAAGAAAAATATCAAAGAGTATCCAAGTCAGCTAAAGGAAACCTCCTAGTAGGTCATCACGGAAGGGCCCTGTAGCAGGAAGGAGGGTCATTCTCAGGTCTTTGAAAAGACAGCAAGTTAAAGAAACAAGGGTTTTGTCTTTTTTTAAAAAGAAGGCCATTAAGCATTCTTTCTCTGGTCATTGCACATCTGCACCATGACTCAGTAGTCCAAGTTCCTTCCTGAGTCTGTGAAATCCCTTCTCCAGGACTCTGAGAAAGGCGGCAACATTTAGGCTCCCCAGCCGGGCTGGATACTAGCACATGCTCCCAGGCAACACTGGATTTCTAGCAGCATCACACAAAACGTTGTTTTAAATCGTATTTTCTATTTTAAACCACATAGACAGTCAATATGTTTTCCTGTGTTTAAATCTCCCACAGTCAAGTAGGTGGGAGAAAGGGCCTGCAGTTGCATGGAAGCAGGAGCGGGCGGTGATTAGAAGGAATGTGATCTTCCAATGGTCAAGATAAAACTTACCCATGTGCTTTCTGAGTTACCAAGACCTGACTTAGGAAGAAATGTCCTTTTATCTGAAAACATAATAAGAGCCCTGGTCGGTGTGACTCAGTGGTTGGAGTGTCGGCCCTTGCAACAAAGGGCACAGGGTTCAATTCCTGGTCAAGGGCAAGTACCTGGGTTGCAGATTCGATCCCCCACTATAGCCGAGTGCATTCGGGAGGCAACCAATTGATGTTTCTCTTTTATATCGATGTTTCTCTCTCTCTCCCTTTCTCTCTCTCTCTCTCTCTCTCTCTCTCTCTCTCTCTCTCTCTCCCTCTCTTTCCCCCTCTCTCCTTTTCATCCATGCTCTCTAAAAAAAGCAATGGGAAAAATATCCTCAGGTGAGGATTAACAAAGCAACAACAGCACATAATAAGAATATACATATGTATATTTGTATATGTGTGTACACATAAAAGACGTAAGATTTTACACACACACACACACACACACACACACACACGGCTGGTTTCTCATGTCTCATGTCCACCATCTCATGCCTATGTACTGGTGATTTGTGTGGGAAATGGCCCCATGGATTTCCTCACCAACTTTTATCTTCCTTCGGGGAAGCATCACACTCCCCTTCACCTCTGCTTTCTTCCATTATAATGCAGTCACCCACTCTTACTCATGCATCTTTTCAACCTTGTCCCCCTTCCTTCATAATTCTACTCCCAAATCTTCAGAAAATCTCCCACCTTCCTACTTGTTGCCCAGCACCACCACCTCCTTCTATCCTCATTTTTTCCCATTCTGCTGTTCGCTTGAAATGGCCTTCATCGTGGCTGGAGAGCCTTAGAGCAGGGCTAGTGATATATCAGAACTGAAGAAAGAAAGAAACTAAACATTTTGAAATGAGGGCTTCATGATAAACAGCCAGTGTCAGGAAACCACATAAATCTTTAAAATTGTGAAGTTGTCTTTTTCAGAATCTGGTATTTCAATCTCTTAACCTTCCTTACCAGCCATTCTACTAAAACACAGTTTCTTCTTAAGCTTTATTTAGGGGTGCTTTCACTTGTTCCTAGCATTGCTTCAATGTTGTTTTCTACTGCAACTATATAGCATTTCAGTTACATTATAAAACTTCTGTGAGGTGACCCAGAAAGCCAACAATATAACATTGGTCTATGGGGAAAACACGCATCCTAATCACAATTTGCTGGCTGATTAATGATCTTGCGGAAACATTTGGCTCCATATGTGTCTGCATTGTGCTGGGAACATATAGGTGCTCCACAAAATGCTATTTCATCGAGGACAAATGGGAATTGTATGACATTGAAACAATTTATCCCCAAAAGATGTTTTATGAAAAGAAGTAATGTCACCATTGTTAATAACTGCGATTTCCTGGAAAAGCTGTAGAATCCTCCCCCACACACACCTTTTTTTCCCCCTCATTGTAATCCTCCAGCCTGGAGATGATACCCTTTGTCTCTGCCTAACCACAACCCTTTAAGGTGCTTCCCATCAAGCCTTCCCTGGTGGCTCCAGCCGACAGGGCACTATTAGTACAAGTATTAGTGGCAGCAGCTAATATTTCCTTCATTCCTACAATTGCCATACTGTGCTGAGGGCTTGAAAGACATTATTTCATTTAATTCTCATGGCTTTCCTAGGAAGTTAGCATCATCATCATCCCCATTTTATTCCATAGGAATCTGAGGCTACCACAAGTAAAGCAACACGTCTGGAAGAAGCCCTCAAATTGGGAGCATGCTGTCCACTACCATCTTTCCGCCTGGGGTCCTCAGATACACTATAGCTAATTCACAGCATGGCACCTGATTATACTTTTTTTTTCTCCCCAGCTCTAGTGTGTTTGGTTTGTTTGCCCTCTTAGACTGTACACTCTTCATAGTTAGGGTTCAGAACAAGGGTCTTGGGCCCGATTCTGCAACATGGTAATTATGTGCTTCCCTGAGCCCCAGTTTCCACCCACCACAGAGAAATGTGTGAAGATTAAAAGAAAATAACACATATGAGGGGTTAAGACAAGGGTGACAGTGAAAACAACTTTAGGTATTATTGCTTTATTGGTATTATGGCAGCAAGCACAGCCCTAAATCCATGGTGTGGTTAAATGTTTTTCTAAAAGTTTGCTCTGTAGGGACTCCAGTCTGCTTTGCTATCCATTTTTGCCTCCATGGACATGACTTAGCCAACATCCTGTCCTTACCCCCAACTTGTCAGCAAAGTTGCACATATTATGTCTTTTTTTCTGCTCTCCAAAGTGCAAGGACTTTCGCCTCTTAACAGACCTGGCACCAGTCTAATTTTTGCTGCAGGAGAAACTTGGAGTGGTTGGGAGACTGTAAATGCTCATTCTGGTCAGAGTGCCTCACTGACCTTCTCCTACTCTTGGCTTTAGGTAAATCCTACTCCTGGCTTCAGTTTCCTCATCTGTCACAGCTGACCTCTAAGGTCTCTTCCAGCCTTTAGCTAAGATTTTCCCTTTTTTTTTTTTTTAAGAAGGAAACCACAAGCACTAAGCTATTGTCACCATCACTGTTTTTGCTCTTCATGCCTTCAATGTGTTTCTGTGTGTGCTGCATACAGAGGTGTTCGTGTGTCTACTTCATGTCTTTGTGTATGTGTGAGTTTGTGTGTGACTGTATATGAGTGTGTGCATTTGTGTGTGACTGTACATGAGAATGTTTGTGTTTTGTGTATAACTGTGTGTGTGTGCATGTGTACATTCTTACAGGGTTGAAGAAGCCTAAACCCAAGTGTCAGGAAAAGACAGGAAAGGGTGGCCAGCCCACCTGTGCCTTCAGCACGACCCACCCAGGCAGGACAGAGGCCCATGCTGGGTTCTGTGTCTGGGTGCAGCCCTCCCACCCAAAGAGCCAGAGCCTGGAGGTGACCGGCCTGGCGGGGCGGCCGGTGGGCGGGGCGGCCGGTGGGCGGGGCGGCCGGTGGGCGGGGCGGCCGGTGGGCGGGGCGGCCGGTGGGCGGGGCGGCCGGTGGGCGGGGCGGGCGGCGGCTCCGGGAGTGCTGGGCCGCGGAGGCGGCAGGCGGCTGGTGGCGCGGTTCCGCCAGCCAGCGGGAGCGGCGACGGCGCGGGGCAGCATGAGGGAGACACTCGGTAAGTCCAGGCGACTCCTCATTCCTGACTCCCACCGTGCCTTTGGCCCGTTCCCATGGCGCTTTCCGGGCCTCGCCCCCAGCGTCCAGCGCTCGCCCCCCAACTTCTCCAGCCGGACGTTGCTCGGGTCCGAACCGCTCTTAGCCTTGGGGGACATCCGCATCCCTCCGCTTCGCCAGGAGGGCTGGTCCCGGCCCCTCAGGTGCCCAGCTCGGGCGCGGGGCACGGGGCTCCCCGGCATCGCCGAAGGCCGCGCCTGGCGTTAGGGGGTTCGCATCGCCCCTCGGCGCTGGGAGGACCCGGGAGGGCGGGGGTCGCTGTTCCACTCTCGGCGGCGTCCTCGCGACAGCCCTAGTGCAGCCACCCCACCCTTCCTCTCCCGCGCGCCACGGTTTGGCGGAGTCTCCACCCGGGAACTGACAGCCGCTGCTCAGAGTCCCGAGGTCCCGGGTTCCCACGATACCCGCTGTGGCGGACCTGCCCGCGGGACGTTGGGAGCTGGCCTCCGCGTCCCCCACTCCCTGCTCGGGTCCCCGCCCGGCCTGGGGACCCCCGCTCCTCGGATCAGGACTAGGGATTAGGGCACTAATCGCCGCTGCTCCCAGCAAGTGCCCGGGTGGCCCGGCCCCAGCCGCGGGTAGTCAAGCGAAAAAGAAAAGAAAAAAAGGGGTGGGGGAGAGGGGAGAAAGGCGAGAGCTCCGCCTGAGAGTGCTGTAAATCTCGCCATCCGCTGGGCTGTGGGATCTGGAGCCGCCCGCCCTCCCGCGCCGCCGCGCTCGCCGTGCTCGGGTCTCCCCCGCACCGTCAGCTCCCCACCCCAGATCGCTGTCAAGTCACCCCGGAATGCCAGGGTTTCCCTAGGCGACTGGACTGTAGTGAGGCTGGGCACGTGCAGCTGAAAGCGCCGCTCCTGCTCCTTGTCACTGGCAATAGCAGCCGGGCGCCTCGGATTCTTCTGGGGGTTTGAAAAAGAAGCTGATTTTACTACTGAAAAAAATAAATGAATAAAAACGGAACTTTATGCTAGCGCAACCTGCACATGCCCTGGTCTTGCTCATCCAACCTCTCCAGGAGCAGAGGACTTTGGGGAATTAGCTTAGACAGGTCGCCTCCCCCCTTCCCCACCACACACACACACACACACACACACACACACACACACACACACACACAGCCAGCCACCCAGGCTCCCACCCCCTGCATCCCCTCCCCTTCACCCCCAGGCCCGCATTTCCTTCCTCTGGTCTTGGAGAGGAAGATGAAGGAGTGTGGACCACATAATTCGGACATTTTCCCCGCAGCTTCATGTTTTCCTTTTTCTTTTTGTCTTTTCAGATTTGCAGATATCCCAAGGGTTAGGGGTGAGGGTTGGAAGATGATTCTTGATAGGGAAAGGGAGTGGGAAATGGGAAAAGACAGCCAGAAATTTTCTTGACAGAAAGGGCAGACTCAATAGTCTAAACTTCTAAACTCAATGGTCACAGGCTGTGCAAGTAAAACAAGAAAATGATGCCTTATGCCAGAGAGTTTTTGAATTTAAGAGACTAGATTAAGAACACCCAACAACACAAGGTTGAGTAAAGGTTTTTATTTGTTTGTTTGTTTTGTTAATCCTCATCCAAGTATATATTTTTTTCATTGATTTTTAGAGAGAGTGGAAAGGGAGGGGGAGAGAAAGAGAAACGTGGATGTGAGGATGCGAGAGAGACACATTGATTGATTGCCGCCCCAACTGGCCACAATCCTGGCGGGGGATCCAGCCTGCAACTGAGGTATGTGCCCTTGACTGTAATTGAACCCTGAGGGCCCATGTTCTAACCACTGAGCAAAACTGGCTAGGGTGTGAGTAAACTTGTTTTTGGTTTTTTTGTTTGTTTGGCAAATCACACTCAGATTCTATTTCATGGGACTTGTGTTGGTTTTCATGTGAAATTGGGAGTTCAGTAAATTCATTTAGTTTTCCATGATGTACAATGCATTTGGACTTTCTATTTACCTTGATATGAGGTATCTAATTCTTAGCCATCACTGAACAAGCTTCCCAGAGGTCCCTAAATGTTAACTCTGGGCAGGCAGCATGTAGCAAACTGTTTCACTCTAGTTAGAGTGGGTGAGCAAATATTTGTTAAACAGAGGCCTTAATCTGCTGGGTCTTTCTCCCGCCAAACATCACCCTCTGTTGTGGAGACTGGAAGGTCAGGACCTTGGCAAGCCCAAGAGATTTAGGGGGATTCAGTGGGTGGAAGAAGCCTGTGCCAGAAAAGAAAGAATTTTGTCTTTCCACCTCCTTGGAACATAACTTAAAATGCCTGAGTGTTCACATGATTAGTTTGACAATCTAATCAGAGTAATCTAGTAACCCAAGTGAGTGGTCACAGATTCCAGGGGAAGATGGTAGCTATAAAATGTAACTGGGCAGGGGTGATACCATAAAGAGAATAAGTTAAGACCAATTTTTCAGTAAAACAACAACAACAACAAAAGCAAATAGGAAAAGATCCTTGGAGTCTGATTTTTTAAATGCAATTTAAAATTTAAAAATAAGTCCGAGAAATACTACCAGTAAAGGAAGCCCAGGAGTGTGTGGTTCTGCCAAGCTCTCCTTGTCCTTGCTGGGAGAGCCCTCTAGTTTGGGAGGACAGCAAGCACTAACCGTGTTGCCGGAGTCCCGAGTTTCTCTCTTCATGAGCTTGGTGGGATTCCACGCCAGTTAATCTGGAGACTGTAGAACAGTTCAGAATACAGTGTAAAGCTGAAACAATTGTTCTGTTGTGATTTTTATTTTGATCAGCAAGGGGTGTATCTCTGAAACCCTCCAGGCCTGTTGCTGAACCCATTCCTGTGGTTTATTTGCTTTTTTAAGCAGATGTCTTTTACCTTTTGAATGGGGAAGGGTTATATCACTCATTAAAACCTTGTTATTGTGCTTCATTTCAAGGGCCTGCTGACTTGAGGAATGCTAAGGGACACCCACTTGCCAAGGACAGCAGCCCAGGGAAGCTAGATCAGTCTCCAATACTTTAAACACTGTCATTTAAAAAATATGGGAACTGCTCCGGTACTAAAACCTCCATTATCTTAGTTTGATTTTGTGGTATTTTATTTAAAATTTGGATTACTACCCTTACTTCCTTTAAATATATTTTCCAAAAATTTTATATAGATAACAGAGTTGGAAACAGCCTGTCCACACTGGCAAAGATGACCACTAAATATCTTTGTAGTTTGCTGCTTATTGGGTATCTCGCGATAGCTCACCTCTTAAGCTAGTTTCTTATCTATGTAAATGAAAGAATTTAGATACTATTATAAAGAGACACCAAGATGTATCTCAAAGAGGGGAAGAAAAAGAAAGACAGAGCCCTAGCTGGTTTGGCTTAGTGGATAGAGCATCTGCCTGTGGACTAAAGGGTCCCATGTTCAATTTCGGTCAAGGGCACATGCCTGGGCTGTGGGCTTGATCCCCAGTAGGGGGGCATGTAGGAGGCAGCCGATCAATGATTCTCTCTCATCATTGATGTTTCTCTCTCTCCCTCTTCCTTCCTCTCTGAAATCAATACAAATATACTTTTAAAAAGAAAAGAAAAGAAGACAGAGACAGAGAGCATGCAAGAAACTATGTATATGTAGAAGACTTGGAGAAGTAGAAATGAGTTATTGCTGGTTATCTCAGTGGGGTTATTGGAAACTTACTTTTGCTTAAACTCTAAATTATGTAGTGTTTACTTTTAGAATAACTGTAAATGACTCTTGTAATTATAAAATCAACAAAAATTAAGAGTTATATAAAATCATTTAAACTTTAAGATTTTTATAAAACTTTGGCTCTTTTACTCTAAAGATATTTGAAAACAAAACTAGTGTGTTATAAGTTTAATAGACTGTTTTAGGAATCTTTATATGTGGAGTGTGACATATTTGATGATAATGGAATTAAATTCTAACCTATTATTAAGTTTCACAGTTATTTTTTCAGGTAGCCAAACATTTTAGAAGATTTAAAAATCTTATATAATTTCCATTCGGTTCTTAATGACTGCTCATCTTTCAGAAATGTTAATGGAGGAACTTGGGGTCTCAAGAAAATGTGATGAGGTCCCCAAAGCATAATAGTGTGACAAAATTTAAAGGTAAAAGAGAAGACAGGAGTGTGTGTGTGTTCACGCAAGTTGTGGGGGAAAGACAGAAAAGTCAGAAGAGATCATATTTGTGAAAAAAATGAAGTTAATAATAAGTGAATACTATTTTCTTCTCTTTATTTATCAATGCCTTAACACCGACCCAACGCAGCAAGATTGGGTTCCAGGGTATTGTTTTTATCTTAGACCAAAGATTTTTCTTTCTCTTGTTTTTTTTGTCACCATATAGAAACAGGTCAGTGATGGTTGCCTTATTATAATTATTACTTCACAGATATGCTTTTTTGTCTTAAGAGATTTTTAACAACTTGAGGGCCCTAGCAAAGCTGGCCATCACACTATGTGGTTTGGTAACGACATTGTGTGAGAACTTACTCTTCCAGAACTTAAACTGCAACTATTGAATTCTTTATCTCTTAAGACTGAAGGGGAAACCACAATCCTATCGCTCATTATAAAGTACACTAGAGGCCTGGTGCACAAAAATTTGTGCCCTCGGCGTGGAGGGGGTCCCTCAGCCTGGCCTGTGCCCTCTCGCAGTATGGGACCCCTCGGGAGATAACGACCTGCTGGCTTAGGCCTGCTCCCAGGTGGCAGAGGGCAGGCCCAACCCCTAGGTGCAGCCCCTGGTCGGGCACAGAGCAGGGCCGATTGGGGAGTTGGGGCGCCGCCCCCTGTCATGCACAGAGAAGGGCCAATCAGGGGGTTGGGGCACTGCCCCCTGTCATGCACAGAGCAGGGCCCATCAAGGGGTTGGGGCTCCATACCCTGTCACGCACAGAGCAGGGCCGATCAGGGGTTTGGGGAGCTCCCCCTTGTCACGCACAGAAAACGGACCATCAGGGGGTTGCGGAGCTCCCCCCTGTCATGCACAGAGCAGGGCAGATCAGGGGGTTGAGGAGCTCCCCCCTGTCACTCACAGAGTAGGGCCGATAGGGGAGTTGGGGCGCCGCACCCTGTCACACACAGAGCCGCAGGGTGATCAGGGGTTTGGGGAACTCCCCCCCTATCAGGCACAGAGCAGGGCTGATCAGGGGGTTGGGGCACCTTCCCCTGTCACGAACAGAGCAGGGCGGATAGGGAGGTTGTGGCCCAGCCACCTGTCACACACAGAGCCGCAGGGCAATCAGGGGGTTTGGGCGCTGCCCCCTGTCATGCTGATCCCGGTGCCGGGAGGCCTCGTGGCTCCGCTGATCCCAGTGCTGGGAGGCATATTACCCTTTTACGGTATAGGATAGAGGCCTGGTGCATGGGTGGGGGCTGGCTGATTTGCCCTGAAGGGTGTCCTGGGTCAGGGTGGGGGTCCCCACTGGGGTGCCTGGCCAGTCTGGGTGAGGGGCTGAGGGCTGTTTTCAGGCTGTTGGATGACTGAAGCTCCCAACTGCTCCTTTTTTTCTTTTTCTTTTTTTATTCTGAGCCAGCTTTAGCCTGGCTCCAGCTCTGAGGCCTCTGCTGCTGAAAGCAGGTATCTGGTTTGTTTGGGTTCTATAATCGAAACTCTGTATCAACTCCAGCTCTGAGATCCCAGCTAGCTGAAAACTGGTTTCTCGGGTTTTGTTTAGCTTCTATATTTGTTACAATGTTTCAAACTGCAAGCTCAGAGGCCGGCAAGGCCGGCAGGGAACGTTGGAGTCCTCCGTCACTAAAGCAAGCAAGCCTCATGTTCGCTTCCAGCTGCCTAGCTGCCGGCTGCCATCTTGGCTGGCAGTTAATTTGCATATCGCCCTGATTAGCCAATGGAAAGGGTAGCAGTCGTATGCTAATTACCATGTTTCTCTTTTATTAGATTGGATAGTTCTACCATTTTTAAAAAAAGCTTTAGAAAGTGTTAAAAATTCACCTATTAGTTAAGCAACTTGCTCCATTCCAGTTCATTTGATATCTTGACTATTTACCTCTTGTTTAAAGAAAGTACTTTGTTATATATTAATCAGAACATAGACCAAAATGTTGTCAGTTGAAGAAATATTTTCAGTGAACTGTCAACAATTTGAGTGACTAATTACATCTTAAGTATGGAATGTCAGTGAATACAGTAAAGTTTTAGATTCTCTAGAGGAGCAACAATGTCTAATCAAGACCTTTAGAGTGCTATGTGTAATTTTGTATTAGATTTTACCAGCAAAAATGTAATTTTAGGCTTGCTGGAAAGCGGTTAAGAATCTTTGTAGCAGATAAGACACATGCACCATATACCAGGCCCTTAGAACCTTATGTGATTTAACCATTTATTCTTTTCTTGTTTTATTCTCATTGAGTCATCCAAACATGTAATATACTTTCAAAGATAGTTTCTTAATCCTACCTAAGCAACACCTTGTTTTAATTTTCTGTTGATGACATAATATTAAGGTAAAGTATATGAAAGTGCCAACATTTGACCATTTTCTCCTGCAAAATGGTATTTCATAAGGTTCATTTCATGGCAGAACCTCATAAAGTACATTTTATGACAGAACATTATTTAAAAACTTATAAAATACAATAAAATATAAATAAGGACATTAAAAAAAAAACACACCACCATCCAATACCACTGTTGGTATTTTTGGTATTTTTCATTTCAGTGTTTTTCTCCCCTTTACATATGTATATAAATGAAATTTGTATTGCACTGAACCTACGGGTTTGTATCCTGTCTTTATTATTTAACTTGATACCATAGACATTTCTTTTCTTTCTTTCTTTATTTTTTTAATTTATTTTTTTAAAATTAGATCTTTATTGTTCAGATTATTACAGTTGTTCCTCTCTTTTCCCCCCATAGCTCTCCTCCACCTGGTTCCCACCTCACCCTCCGCCCTCACCCCCACCCCCCACTGTCCTCATCCATAGGTGCACGATTTTTGTCCAGTCTCTTCCCTCATCCCCCACACCCTTTCCCCCCCCCCCCGCAAGAATAGTCAATCCACTCCCTTTCAATGCCCCTGATTCTATTATAATCACCAGTTCATTCTGTTCATCAGATTATTCACTTGATTTTTAGATTTACTTGACGATAAATGTGTATTTGTTGTTCATAATTTGTATCTTTACCTTTTTCTTCCTCTTCCTCTTCTTAAAGGATACCTTTCAGCATTTCATATAATACTGGTTTGGTGGTGATGAACTCCTTTATCTTTTCCTTATATGTGAAGCTCTTTATCTCACCTTCAATTCTGAATGATAGCTTTGCTGGATAAAGTAATCTTGGTTGTAGGTTCTTGGCATTCATCACTTTGAATATTTCTTGCCACTCACTTCTGGCCTGCAAAGTTTCTGTTGAGAAATCAGCTGACAGTCGTATGGGTACTCCCTTGTAGGTAACTGAGTTTCTTTCTCTTGCTGCTTTTAAGATTCTCTCTTTGTCTTTTGCTCTTGGCATTTTAATTATGATGTGTCTTAGTGTGGTCCTCTTTGGATGCCTTTTGTTTGGGGTTCTCTGCGCTTCCTGGACTTGTAAGTCTATTTCTTTCACCAGGTAGGGGAAGTTTTCTGTCATTATTTCTTCAAATAGGTTTTCAGTATCTTGCTCTCTCTCTTCTTCTGGCACTCCTATAATTCGGATGTTGGTATGCTTGAAGCTGTCCCAGAGGCTCCTTACACTATCTTCGTATTTTTGGATTCTTTTTTCATTTTGCTTTTCCGGTTGGGTGTTTTTTGCTTCTTCGTATTTCAAATCGTTAACTTGATTCTTGCGATCCTCTAGTCTGCTGTTGGGAGTCTGTATAATATCCTCCATTTCAGTCAGTGTATGCTTAATTTCCAGTTGGTCCTCTATCATAACCTCGAGGGTCTGACTAGATTTCTTGAAGATCTCACTACATTTATTGGCAGTCTCACCAGTCTTTTCGAGGGTCTTACTAAATTTATCGGCGGCTTCTAAAAAGTTCTTGAAAAACCTTAAAAGTGTGGTTTTGAACTCTATATCCAGTTGTTTGCTTTCTTCCATTTCTGCCATTTGTGTCCTATTTCTTTGTCTCCGCATTTTTTGTGCTTCCCTGTGTTGATGGAGTGGCTTTCTGTGCTAGGTGTCCTATAGGGCCCAGTGGCTCAGCCTCCCCAATTACCTGAGGTGGACACTCCTGGTGCACCCCCTTGTGGGCTTTGTGCACAGTCTTGTTGTAGTTAAGCCTTGATTGTTGTAGGTATCACTGGGAGGAATTGACCTCCAGGCCAATTGGCTGTGAGAGTCAGCTGTGTCTGCAGTGGGAGAACTTCTGTGTTGGAGACACCCCTCTGGGGCAAGACTTGCTTCAGTGGAGCTTTGGTGCTCACTGAGTCTGCCCCCTGAGTGTGTCCCTTATGGGTCTGAGGAGTTGTAATCTGGCTGGTCCCGCTCTGACCACTGGGAACACTGGCTCCTGGATCTGTAAGGAGGTGCTAATCTAGCCTTTGCCTGAGGCTACTCAGCAGGAGCTCAGCTGTGAAGGAATGCAAGTTGCCCTGGGGCCTTGGGCCAGCTGCAAGTTTGTTTAGGTAATTTTCAGATTGCAAAAGCCTCCATGCACAGCTTGGGCGGGGCAGAGTCCCAGGGGATAAATAGGGCGGAGCAAACAGCTATGGCTGATCCTCAGTCCTTCCTTAAGAGGCCCCGAGTCTCAGTGTCCGGGTAATCGCTGCAAGCACCTCTGAGAGAAAGTGGCCCTTGAGATGCGAATGATGCCAGACAGTCTAGCCCAGGGGTGGGCAAACTTTTTGACTGGAGGGCCACAATGGGTTCCTAAACTGGACCGGAGGGCTGGAACAAAAGCATGGATGGAGTGTTTGTGTGAACTAATATAAATTCAAAGTAAACATCATTACATAAAAGGGTACGGTCTTTTTTTTTTTTTTAGTTTTATTCATTTCAAACAGGCCGGATCCGGCCTGCGGGCTGTAGTTTGCCCACGGCTGGTCTAGCCTCTCCCAGTATCAGTCAGGGTCCCCAGAGACTTCCCTGGAACTGGAGTTCAGAGCAGTCAAGAGCTTGAGACTCCCTCCCGATTGAGAAAACCAACCGTGTCTTCAGCCGCCAGCCCTTTCCAAGTCCGCCTTCGTACCTGTGCACTTAACTTCCGCACCGCAGCTCCTCTGAGTCTCGGTATGCTTTTCTCTTTCCTTCTAGTTGTAGTATTTCCACTCAGCCAGCCTTCCTGTGGTTCTGGAAGATGCCCGTTCTGTCTTTTAGTTATATTCTTGAAGTGGTTGTGCGAGGCAGCAATCTCCAGTGTTTACCTATGCCACCATCTTGGTTTCTCTACCATAGACATTTCCCTGTGCCATTATGTATCTGAAAACATAATTTTATATGTGTGTATACATATTATAATCTATAATGTGGATATACCAGAATTTTGATCCATCCCTTAAATAGACATTTAATGTAATATTTTACTATCATAATTAACATTTGGATAAATATCCTTATAAAACTTTGTGTATATCTCTGATTATTTCATTAGGATGGATCCTAAGTAGTAAGATTCATCCATAGTGTTTCAAATTTTTAAAGATTTTATAACATACTAGAGGCCCGGTGAACAAAAATTTGTGCACTCGGGGGGGGCGGGGGTGGTCCCTCAGCCCGGCCTGTGCCCTCTCGCAGTCTGGGACCCCTCGGGAGATAACGACCTGCTGGCTTAGGCCTGCTCCCGGGTGGCAGAGGGCTAATCCCTAGGTGAGCCCCTGGTCGGGCTCAGAGCAGGGCCGATTGGGGAGTTGGGGCGCCGCCCCCTGTCACACTCAAGGCAGGGTCCATGGGGAGGTTGCAGCGCCACCCCCTGTCATGCACAGAGCAGGCCCAATCAGGGGGTTGGGGAGCTCCCCCCAGTCACTCACAGAGCAGGGCCCATCAGGGGGTTGGGGAGCTCCCCCCTGTCATGCACAGAGCAGGGCGGATCAGGGGGTTGGGGCACTGCCACTGTCACACTCAGGGCAGGGCCAATGGGGAGGTTATGGCTCTACTCCATCACACACAGAGCAGGGCCCGTGGGGTGGGGGGTTGGGGCGCCGCACCCTGTCACACACAGAGCTGCAGGGTGATCAGGGGTTTGGGGAGCTCCCCCCTATCAGGCACAGAGCAGGGCCAATCAGGGGATTGGGGCGCTTTCCCCTGTCACGAACAGAGCAGGGCCGATAGGGAGGTGGTGGCCCTGCCCCCAGTCACACACAGAGCCGCAAGGCGATCAGGGGGTTTGGGCGCTGCCCCCTGTCATGCTGATCCCGGTGCCGGGAGGCCTCGTGGCTCCGCTGATCCCGGTGCTGGGAGGCATATTACCCTTTTACTATATAGAACAGAGGCCTGGTGCATGGGTGGGGGCTGGCTGGTTTGCCCTGAAGGGTGTCCTGGATCTCGGTGGGCGTCCCCACTGGGGTGCCTGGCCAGCCTGAATGAGGGGATGATGGCTGCTTGCAGCTAGTCACACCCCCTTCAGGGTGGGGGTCCCCACTGGGGTCCCTGGCCAGTCTGGGTGAGGGGCTGAGGGCTGTTTTCAGGCTGGGACTGAAGCTACCAACTGCTCCTTTTTTCTTTTCTTTTCTTTTTTTAATTCTGGGCCAGCTTTAGTTCTGAGGCTTGGCTCCAGCTCTGAGGCCTCAGCTTCTGAAAGTAGGTATCTGGTTTGTTTAGGTTCTATAATCGAAACTCTGTATCAACTCCAGCTCTGAGATCCCGGCTCGCTGAAAGCATGTTTCTGGGGTTTTGTTTAGCTTCTATATTTGTTACAATGTTCAAACTGCAGGCTCAGAGGCCGGCAAGGCAGGCGGGGAATGTTGGAGTCCTCCGTCACTGAAGCAAGCAAGCCTCATGTTCAGTTTAAGCTGCCTGACTGCCTGCTGCCATCTTGGCTGGCAGTTAAATTGCATATCTCGCTGATTAGCCAATGGCAAGGGTAGCGGTCGTACGCCAATTACCATGTTTCTCTTTTATTAGATAGGATTAATTACTTTTTAAAAAATTTAAATTCTTTATTGTTGAAAGTATTACATATGTCTCCTACCCCCCCTCCCCTTTGACCTCTCCCAGGCAGCTCCCCACCCCAGCACGTGTCCCCACCTTGTAATGTCTGTGTCCTTTGGTTATGCTTATATGGATGCATACAAATCCTTTGGTTGATCTCTTAACCACCTCCCACTTCCACCCTCCCCTGCCTTTCCTCTGAGACTCAACAGTCTGTTCGATGCTTTTATGTCTCTGGATCTATTTAGGTCATCAGTTTATGTTGTTCATTATATTCCACAAATGAGTAAGATCATGTGATATTTATCTTTCTCTGATTGGCTTATTTGGTTAGTATAATGTTCTCCAGGTTCATCCATGCTGTTGCAAATGGTAAGAGTTCTCTCTTTTTTTATAGTGGCATAGTATTCCATTGTGTAGTTGTACCACAGTTTTTTAACCCACTCGTCTGCTGATGGGCACTTAGATTGTTTCCAAATCTTAGCTATTGTAAATTGTGCTGCTATGAACATAGGGGTGCATATATCCTTTCTGATAGGTGTTTTTGGTTTCTTGGGATATATTCCTAGAAGTAGGATTACTGGGTCAAGTGGGAGTTCCATTCTCAACTTTTTGAGGAAACTCCATACTGTCTTCCACAGTGGCTGCACCAGTCTGCATTCCCACCAGCAGTGCAGGAGGGTTCCTTTTCCTCCACATCCTCACCAGCACTTGTCTTTTGTTGATTTGTTGATGATAGCCCTTCTAACAGGTGTGAGATGGTATCTCATTGTTGTTTTGATTTGCATCTCTTGGATGATTAGTGACTTTGAGCATGTTTTCATATGTCTCTGGGCCTTCTCTAAGTCCTCTTTCGAAAAGTGTCTATTTAGATCCTTTGCCCATTTTTTGATTGTATCATTTATGTTCCTTTTGGTAAGTTGTATGAGTTCTCTGTAAATTTTGGAGATTAAACCCTTATCTGAAATAGCATTGGCAAACATGTTCTCCCAGGCAGTGGACTTTCTTGTTGTTTTGTTGATGGTTTCTTTTGCTGTGCAGAAGCCTTTTATTTTAATGTAATCCCATTTGTTTATTTTCTCCTTAGTCTCCCTTATCCTAGGAGCTGTGTCTGTAAAGATATTGCTATGACATATGTCTGCTATTTTGCTGCCTATGGAGTCTTATAGGATTTTTATGGTTTCCCGTCTTACCATTTAAGTCCTTGATCCGTTTTGAGTTTATTTTTGTGTATGGTGTAAGTTGGTGATGTAGTTTCTTTTTTTTTTTTTTTTTTTTTTTGCAGGTAGCTGTCCAGTTTTCCCAACACAATTTATTGAAGAGAGTGTATTGCCTCCATTCTATGATCTTGCTTCCTTTAGGAAGTAATTAATCCTAATGCTTCAAATATTAATTGAGCATTATGGCTTTGGTTGATTTCTGGGTTCTCTGTTCTGTTCCATTGGTCTATAAGTCTGTTCTTGTGCCAGTACCAGGCAGTTTTGAGAACAGTGGCTTTGTGATACAGCTTGATCTCTGGTATTGTGATCCTTCCAACTTTTTTTCTTCTTTCTTAGGATTGCTGCAGCTATTCAGGGTCTTTTTTTATTCCATATAAATTTTTGGAGAGTTTGTTCTAGGTCTGTGAAATATGCTGTTGGTCATATTAATCACTTTTAAGAAAGGAAATTTTCATTTACATATGACCCTCCACATTTATATACCCACAGAAGGAGAAACCTCATAGCTCACTATGCCCTCACCAACAACCAATACTGTTTTTAAAAAATAATAATTGGTCCTAACTGGTTTGGCTCAGTGGATCGAGTGTCGGCCTGTGGACTGAAGGGTCCCGGGTTCGATTCCGGTCAAGGGCATGTACCTTGGTTGTGGGCACATCCCCAGGAGAGGGTGTGCAAGAGGAACCTGATCGATGTTTCTCTCTCATTGATGTTTCTCTCTATCCTCTCCCTTCCTCTCTGTAAAAAATCAATAAAATATATATTTTTTAAAATAATAATTGGTTAGTGAATAATGACATTCTTGTTTAATTTACATATCTTTGATTATAGGTGAGGGTGAACATTTGTTTCATATTTTTAATGGGGTATTTGTTTCTTTATTAATTTTCATTTCGTGATCTAGGCAAATTTTTAAAAGGAAGACAAATTCTGGTTGATTTAATAAGGTTATTCATATTTTGTTTCATTCCACTGTCCAGGGATGACTTATAACTGTAAATATGAGAGTAAAATATTTTAACTTTTGTAAATGGAAAGGGAGGAAGAAATGGTACCATTTGCAAGTCTCAACCTCTAATGATGAGAATGCCCATAATTGAAATAACACAACCTAGACCATGACATCCACAAGGAAGGGTGTTGATGGGTCTTATGTATTTTTATGTTCTCCAGTACAGAGCCCAGTGACTGGCACTTCCAGTGTGGAACAAGAATAAGCGTGCAACAACTGCACTCTGGAACTTCTGGGATGGAGAATTGCTAGATGGTGTGCGTACTCCCTGACCTCCTTCCATCCCCCAGTACCCATCTCCTGTTCTCAGTGTGTGACCATTTAGCTCTGCTCTCTTGGTTGGCCTCTGTATGGGAGCTAACGAGGCCAAGGTCAGAGGTTCTATCTTCATATGACCTATTTAGCTTTGTTTGTGTCATGGCCACAATCTGTATTCATTTCACTGTGGCCAGCTGACATAGAAATGCATGCTGTTCATCACAAGGGAGAACAGGCTAGAAGGGGGCAGATTTCTAGAGCTAGAAGGACCCTGAAGAACCTTTCATTCAACCTTCTTATTCCCCCACCACCACCCCCCCAGCGGAAGAGACTGAAGTTCAAACAGGTCCTTCCCTTTTCTCTTGTGAAGTGTCTCAGGGTCAATTCAAAATAACAGATATGTATTGAGCAACATGGAGACATAGAAATTTATCCCTACAGTGAGTGTGTGGGCAACTGAACTCTATGCTTAAGTGCTGATGGATTGTTAACACTTTCCTAAATCCCTTCTATGTGAATATAAATGATACGGCTAATATTTAAAGAACTTAGAAATCTATCACAATAAGATTACTTTAAATAGTCTCACTCAGGTCTTTGGAAGGGACAAGTAATTTGATGAAGATCCATTTGAAAATGATTTTGGGAAAGAAAATTTTTTGGGAATTGGTTGGTTAAATGAAAATCAAATTACTTGTCATCTTCTTGGGCCAATAATTATTTCCGACTTCTATATTTCTCCTAATGAAAAGACCGTTATCTTAGTCACCAAAACTCAAATTCATTTTACTTCTTCCCTTAATAATTACTCTTATTTCTTTATTCCTTAACCATCTCCTACCACTCCTACACATTACAACAGAAGGGATTTCTAACTTCTTGTCTACACATCTGTTCTTGGTCTGGTCACTTCAGTCCACTTTCTTGCTACATTCTTTGTAGAGTAGCCTTACCCTTGCTTGCCCAAACCCTTTGTGGTTTTCCAATAAAGTCCAAATTCTATTAATGATGTAAATAAGAGTGGCTATTTCTATATAGATAATTTTTTCTTTTAGAATTCATTTTTTTCTGAAAGTTACTCCTCTTCCATTTAGCAGAGATATCATTTGTCTGGCTTTTCAGAATCACATAATAGGTTTTACGATGGCTCCATGTTACTGACAAGGACCCTGAAAATTCCAGTGATGGGAGAGGTCTGCTGAAGGTCCTGAAGCAATTGCATGGCATATTTGTGAATTACGTGTATTCAGAAATTAATACTAGTATTGCCATTAAGGCATTACAGTCAAGTGAGGCATCGACCCTGTGCATGTGTGCGCACGCACGTGTGTGTGTGTGTGTGTGTGTGTGTGTGTGTGTGTGTGTGTGTGGTGTGTATAAGGAAAGAAGTATCTAGAAGAGCCATTCTAATCCCAGAGAATAAAGGAGATTTTTTTTCTTTTTAAATATACAGTTTTTCAATTTAATGTCACCATTGCTTTCTATCTTTTCTTGTTTATGCATTATTTGGTAAAGTGGGAACTTTTGTTGCTATATAGAAGGATGAGCCTAAAATAGTAGCATGGGTTCTGAAGCTAGCTGACCCTTACTTGATCTTGTATCTGTACTTATAAGCGGTGTAACCTTGGACTCACATATGGGACTTTCATAGGTATATCCAGAAGTATGCTGGAGTAGAAGATGAAATAAAGTGTTCCAAGCAACTAACAGAGCATCTAGCACATTGCAGATGTTCAATGGATGGTTGATGTTATTGTCTTCCATATGTGCTGCTATTTTGAGCTTATAGAGCAGTCACTTTCTGCTTTGTATATAGAGAGTTTATTGGTACAGGGGAGGATAAATTAACCATGAATTGGAAGATATTCTTGATGAATTTGTTATGCATTGACCAGAGAGTATTTTGAGCATTTTACCACCTATCACAAGTATCTTCGGGGGGGGCAAAAGTAATAGAATATAAACCTATTGATGTTATAAATCAATCAGAAAATCTACCGGAGGCAAACTTGGCTGTTTAGCACTGTTATTCCTCCATCTCATCTCCTTCAAACCACCAGAATTAGAGACTGCATGTAATAAGCATTTCTCTTTGGGTGTCACCTCATGAATTTAATTTAATTAAACCAGTCTCATAGAGTTAAACAAGAGAATTGTGGGTTGAGCTCTGTCTTCCCACCCAGCTCAGTGTTACTTGTTTTTGGTTTCATTCACTGTTTCTTCAATTATGCTATAAGTTTCCAAGCTTGTAAGTAGCATTTTAATAACAAAATAGAAAAAAAAAGTATTTGCATTTATCTTATCCTTTTGTGTGGGCATTGTATACTCAGCACAGAATCTTTCTTCTATAAAAAGAGAATTTTTATAAATCCAGTGTTTCTTCTTTATGTAGTAGTTGACCCTTGAAACTATGGAGGTTAGGAGTGTTAGGGGTGTTGAAAATCCAGGTATAAGCCCTAGCTGGTTTGGCTCAGTGCATAGAGCATCAGCTTGCGGACTGAAGGGTTCCAGGTTCAATTCCGGTCAAAGGCACATGCCCTGTTGCAGGCTCGATCCCCAGTAGGGGGCGTGCAGGAGGCAGCCTATCAATGATTCTCTGTCATCATTGATGTTTCTATCTCTCCCTCCCTCACCCTTTCTCTCTGAAATCAATAAAAATATATTAAAAAAAAAAAAGAAAAAAAGAAAGAAAGAAAAAGAAAATCCAGGTATAACTTTGTATCCCCCAAAGATTTTACTAATAGCCTACTGTTTACTGGAAGCTTTACTGATAACATAAACAGTCAATTAAGACATAGTTGGTATGTTATCCTATATAATAAAGAGCTAATATGCTAATTAGGCCAGACAGCAGAATGACCTTCTGGAATGACCAGTGGGTGGGGGGCGGGGCTGCAAGGCAACTGGGGCCTCCACCCTTTGCAGGGCGATCAATGCGGGGGGGGGGGGGGGCTCTGCAATCGATCACCCCACAGAGCGTGGCAGCAGTTGGGGCTGTGAGGGCCGAGCGCCTTACATGAATTTCGTGCATTGGGCCTCTAGTATGTATTATATATTGTATTCTTACAATAAAGTAATCTAGAAAAAAGACAATGTTATTAAGAAAGTCATAAGGAAGATAAAAATATATTTACAGTACTTATTGGAAAAAAATACACATATAAGTGGACCTGCAAAGTTCAAACCCATGTTGTTCAAGGGTCAACTGTATGGTCCTAAAAAGTTTGTTTCACTCAAATGTTTGTTTTGCTCAACCCAAGTTGTACAACCAAGCAAGACATTTTCTGAGTGGGTGGCTGGGCCTAGCTCTGATTTATTTCTAGTTAAATCAAGTAAAACCACAAATTCCATTAGAGATTACTATCCTAATATCCTAAACTCCTAGAAGCCCCATAGGTTTCCTTGGAATAAGTGGCGGCCCATCTATTTTACACATGAGCAAACTGAGGCTTGGAAGTTAAGTAAATTGACAAAGGCCACTTATGAAATGAAAGCCAGGATGGAAACCTAGGTCATCTTGACATCAGAGTGCTTGCTTTTTCTTCTTACTGTGCTCTGCCACCCTCTCTACATTTGTGTAGGACAGCAGTTTTTAACCGATGCACCATGGCAGGCACACTGATGTGCCTGCCACAAGGAATTTTCAAACATGCAGTTCCTGACTCTTTTCCCTTAGATTGTCAAATCAAAAAATGACAACAGCTAACACAACAATAGCCATCTGGTATGAATGAATCAAAATTATACCTACTTTTTTATTATCCAATCGGCAAAAAATAGAATTTATTTTTTGGTGTGCCGCAGAATTTTAGTAATTAGTTTATTTGTTTCATGACATAAAAAGATTGAAAATCACTGATGTAGGAGAAAGTCTGCAATCACCTTCCTCTGAGATGAGAAGAAACAGCTGAACACACGCTACCCAGAGAACTAGATCCATTAGCGTAAGTGTCCCTTTGAGTAGGCTGTCAGCTCTTCTTGTGGTGCTAGAGTTTTTAAACGGCTTTATAAGTTTTGTCTTTGAAATGATGGAGTTTAGGGATATAAGCAAGATTATATAGTAGGGAAACATGAAAAGGACAAAAGTGAAATCAAAAGAAACAAAAAACTGTGTCTTGACTGTTTTAAACCAAAGAAAGAAGAATAAAGGTGGCAGCATTGCATAACCATTTGTTTCCGGGGACCTGTGACTTCCCTCTGCTTCTGCAGTTCTGGTTGCTCTTCTGCCAGTGACGAGGTGTTCCCTGGCCTCAGGTGTCAAGCTACTGGTAGGTCATAGGTGGAGTCAGCAGAGGACAGTACTTTCCCTTAGGGCAGCGGTTCTCAACCTGTGGGTCGCGACCCCTTTGGGGGTCGAACAACCCTTTCATAGGGGTCGCCTAAGACCATCGGAAAACACATATATAATTACATATTGTTTTTGTGATTAATCACTATGCTTTAATTATGTTCAATTTGAAACAATGAAATTGGGGGTCACCACAACATGAGGAACTGTATTAAAGGGTCGCGGCATTAGGATGGTTGAGAACCTCTGCCATAGGGAGATTCATTTCTTTTACTTTTTCTGTTCTTAAGGATAGGAAAGTAGTTACAATTAGTAGCTATGCTTTTTCTTGGGAAGAACATTTCTGATATGATAGAACAGCTGTATTTGCTGTTGAGAACAGAGCAATGAACTTCTTAGATCGAGGAATTTCTCATAGGTTGATAAGGTCTTTGAACTTGCTGAAATTTCAGAGGTCATCTAGTCTAGCCCCCAACCGGCGTAGAAATGATTTTCATAATAGTGTTTTTCACACTGTAGGTTATGACAGACTAGAGCACTGTGAAATTTTGTGGGTGGTGACCATAATTTTTAAAAGTGTAATGGAATAGAAAGTGTTATAGAACATGTTAAGATGTGAGGGTGCATACTTCTTTAATGTTTTGATTGATGTGCAGCCACATGCTTTCAATGGGTGGTTATTGAAAGAACACAGGTTCCAAATCCATTCCCTCCACCTCTGCTTAAGAACCTCCCAGCTGGGAGCTCCCCACTTTGAGAGGCAGCGGTGCCTTCATGCTTGTTCTTGTGGTAAATGTTTCTCTTGCATCAAATGTCTCTAGATATTCACAGCATGAACATGACACTTACAGTGTGCTCATTGTCTCCTGTCATTGTGTCCGGGCCCTGCCAAGGCTAGAGGTCCCTTCCTTACTTGAGACTGTAACTAGGCGCATTCACTGCCCTAACCACTCTTACTAGATGTTCCGCAATGAGTATTTGGTACAAGGCAACAACAAAAAAGTAGCAAAGGAAAAATGTCTTACATTAAGTGGCTGGAAAATCACCCTTACAGGTGATCTTACTGTGCAGATCTACCCTGAGGTGGAGGATTTTTTTGAGCCTAGAGGCAATCTTCCAGAAGCCTTCCTGACCCCTTGAGACTGGGTAAGGGTCCCTTCTACATCATCCTGTTCTTATCTCTGTCACAGTGCTATGACACTGGAGAGGTGGCTAGCTTCTGCCACTAATAAATGCATATGCCATGTTTTGTTTGCCTATTTTTTAACGGTCTCTACAGCAAAACAGTAAGATTCTCAAGGGCAAAAAGCATGTCTTATTCATTATTATACTTTTAGTGCTTGGTGCATTGTAGGCACTCAGGAATTATGTGCTAATGTTTTGGACTATATGGAATAGCTTTTACTGTTTTAAGTGACTTGGATGGAAATTGAAGTCTGTTCATAAAAGACAAGGGATGGGTGCTAGAAAGCAGTCATGACTTTGCAAATCCAGAGTGACATCCAAAGGATACCAAAGGAATCAGGAGACGGTCCAAACTACATGATTAAAGTTAATAACTAATGTATAAGATTTCCATAAGGCAAGTAATCCTTGAGAGACAAACTAGGCTATTGTAACATAGTAAACCCACAATCTTATATTTGTGTGCTGATTTCCACTTTCACATATTCTTATTTGGCCCCAAACGATCTGGTGAGACAGGAAAACAGCGGCATCACCACCTTGCAGACCAGAAAACGGAGGTTTGGTGTGGTTAATGACTTGCTTGCTAAGGGACCATAGCTGGTGCTGGCATCAAAAGGGTCACACCTGAAACAGTACTGTTTGAGCTGCACGTATTCCTGCCACGCTGTGAAATCTGCTGTCATAACAACTGATATTTATCCTTTTTAGTGTGTCTTTCCAGGAACCCTTGGAGGTGGTGGATGGGTGATCAAATTAAATGCTGTTGATGTAGAGTGCTGGCATTTCAGGATTGGAAAAAAACTTTAGAAGGGGCCATCTTTTAGTCCAGCAACTCATTGGATGCCTGGCTTTTACTTAGCCACCAATGTCCCCTCCTGGTGGCCACTATAATTGACATTTTAGTGAGGTGGCTCATTTCATCTTAAGTAGATAAGGATGCTGAAGAAAGTAAGCTGAATATGACAGAGATTAGAGGAGTGGATCTCAACCTTCCTAATGCCGTGACCCTTTAATACAGTTCCTCATGTTGTGGTGACCCCCACCCATAAAATTATTTTCATTGCTACTTCATAACTGTAATTTTGCTACTGTTATGAATCTTAATGTAAATATCTAATATGCAGGATGTATTTTCATTGTTAAAAATTTAACATAATTAAAGCATAGTGATTAATCACAAAAACAATATGTAATTATATTTGTGTTTTCCGATGGTCTTAGGCGACCCCTATGAAAAGGTCGTTCAATGCTGGGGTCCCACCCCAGCATGTCCAGGGTTCCCCAAAGGTGTGGGCGGAGTCAGCGAAGAAGGAATGACATGGAGACAGCGTTCAGTTGATCAGCAAGCAGCCTAGCCAGGATCTCCAGCCAAGATCTGGTCTGGATCTCCAGCAAAGTTCTGGTTAGGATCTCCAGCCAGGTTCTGTGTCCATGTTGTCTTGCTAGGTTCTCCAGCCAGGTTCTCCAGGTTCTCCAGCCAGGTTCTGTAGCCAAGTTCCCTTGCTAGGTTCTCCAGCCAGGTTCTGTCCAGGTTCTCCAGCCAGGTTCAGTCACCAGGTTCTAGTCAGGTTTTCTTGCCAATTTCTGTAGTCAGGTTCAGTCCAGGATCTTTTGCCATGTTCTCTCGCTAGGTTCTGTCTCTAGGTTCTGAGGCCAGTTTCTGTCCAGGATCTTTTGCCATGTTCTCTCCAGCCAAGTTCTTCTGTCTCTAGAGAACGTTCTGTGTAGGTTCTGTGCCTAGGTTCTGTCTCTCTCTCTCTGTCTTCTTACATCTGTATTTATACCAGTTGATTTCAATCCTATCAATCTCTATTTCAAAGGTTAGGGCGTTTCTTATCTCCATTCCAGGGAGTAAGGATTATGTAGCTTAAGCATGATTGTTCGTAGTTAAAGTGATTAATTACCCACCTGGCACTTAGTTAAGAGGTTTTATTCCCTCCCTAACTTCAGGGGAAAATCCCTACCTGGGGAAACAACCTTTCTCAGAGAGGCGACCTTGGTTAAAACACATAGTGCCTAGAAGGTGAGCAAACATATTAAGAACAGTATGCCATATATGCCAGGTCCCTTGGAACAGCAAGCATGGACCGGCTCCCGGCAATTCAACCCCCAAAGGGGTTTCGACCCCACAGGTTGAGAACCTCTGGATTAGAGGAACAGTGTGACTGTTCAGCAGTCTGTGTCTGCTGTTTAGGGTAGGCATGAAGATGAGATAGAAGCCCAGGCTCTGAGTTGGGATTGAGAAAGTGAAGAATGTGAGGCAAAGGGTTGGATGGTGACTGGGAACACTTACTTGGGTTATGGGGCCTATGGGTCATCCCCTCCTCTCTTTTCCTCTCCCGGGGGCTCCAAGTCCTGCATGCTGAAGCTGGCACACTTTGTACTCCTGCTCCCCACAAGCTCTGGCCGCTGTGAGATGAAAAAGTTAGGACTTTCCAGTAATCAATATGCTTTTGTTATCAGACCTATTGGTCAAGTTATGGCTCTTAGGGGTTTGAATCTTTAAAAGATGTTTATGGCTTGACCTGGGTTGTCTTGCCATTTAAGAGTTTGCTAAATATAATTGTCATACAGACATAGCCATAATGGCCCAACTTACCTAACCCCAGAAGGAAAATAAGTCACATACATGTTTGTGAGACTCACTTCTTACCACTCCAACAATGGACTTAACAACCAACTCTGTGGTGGATACTGGCCTGTCCCTCAATCTATGTGATGGTTAGTTAAAGTGCAGTGCAGTTTGCTTTTAAAGAGCCTGACATAGCAAGAGAGAGAAACGGTGAGTCTCACAAGACCTACTAGTAAACTCTAACTTTAACTGTGGTGCTGATTTGATCGTGACATTGAGCCAATGAGTCTGGGGACCTTGGTCTAGGCTACCGGGATTCTGTTATGTTAGTTCTTTACTATTGAAATAATTGTACCCCAAATCTAGTTTAAATGTCAGTTCACCCTCTTGTACACATGCACATGCCGTTTATCTAGTGAACTCCTAATCATTCTTCAAAACCTACCTCAAATGTCCCTATCTCTCATTTGGGAATTCACTCAACAATTATTTATTGAGAGCATATTATGTGCCAGATTCTGAGGGTGTAGCATCAAACAAACCAAGACCCTACCTTCCTAACCTTGCCTCTATGTCCCCATAGTCCTGTCTGTAATGGAATCTCTTTCCTTTGCAGCCTGTAGTCCAGTGACTTATTTGATTGAATGAAAGGACAAGTGCTTGCCTCTCCGGTTCTTCCATTTCTGTCGAAGTGAATGACCCAAGTAGTACAACTCCCTAAAATACATGCAGCAGTAGTGTCAGGGATGGCAGAATTGCTATGGAGATTTTCCTACGAGTGCAGCAACTGCCAGAGCTTGTCAACCTCCCATAACATATAGGAACCTCATAGGAAAGTATAGCTTTCCAAAGTCTCATAGGCTCCATGCTGATAACCGAGCCTTTGCTGCTGCTGGAATCCAGCATGTGGTGAGGAGGAAGGACATGCGCAGTCAGAAGAATCACATGGCTCACTAAGAATCCCCACCGACAGGAAGCACACGCATCTCCTTTCACCTGCACACGGGCAGCAGGCATTTCCTGGCCATTGTTCGAGGGGCTGCTGTGGTGCTATTTCCGTCCACCAGTGAAGCGGGGCTGGAGCTGGCCAGCTCTTACAGGCCTGGCCTTGGTATGCTTCTTGCCCAGGCCAGCATCACAACATCTGGGGAGCCAGATTCAGATTCATGTGATCAAACTACCTTCCACCCTATTAACAACAAGAAGACTTAGGAAAGAAGATTCTTTTGTGTAAAAAGAAACATGGCAGCCCCATCTGCTTTCAAAAAACACATGCTTTCAAGCAGGTTCCTGCCCATATTTTTTTTTTTTTTTTTTTGTACTGTGGCCTGAGGACAGTTTATTCTGGGAAGTAGCTGCCGTGAATTCGTGTACCATGGCAGAACTCAGATGTGGACACCACTGGCCCAGAGATGTAGAATGTTTCCCCACAATTTATTGGGGAGAAATTTGATTCTTAAAGGTTTAATGTGGGGAGAAGTTTGGGATGGTACAGTGGGTTGGGTGTGTATGCTTGATAAGGGTGTCATGTGTTTTCTTATTATGAGCCTCAAAACTTAAGACGTGTTTTCAGCAGCTGGTTGACCTCCCCAGGGCAGCTGCACTTGCTCAGTGTATCATGTTCAAGTATGTCATGGCTCCATGTTGATTAAAGGTTCCATTCTGCCCTTTTAGAGTGAAAGGTATGTCTAAAGAATGAAAGCAGGGAAGTATAATAAGATTGAGCTGGACACTAGTAGTTTCTGTTTTTAGAAATACCAAGTAGTAATTGCAGCTTCTGAGTCTGTATTTATTTTGTCCTCTCTCGTTATGCCTGTTGTTTTCAGATGACTGGGTCAAGGGATGGTGGACACTGTTAATCATTTCATTGCTCAAACACCATTCTGGACTCCTCTATAAGAGGCAGTCATCCGACGGGTCCCCAGAATAAGCGCCACACCCTACAGAGCCCCTGCTCATCCACGTTCTCCACTTGAATAAGATAGAGAATCATTTCAGGCATCAATCCCCATTCCTACACCTTCTGTGCAGGAACTGTGCTACGTTCATAACCAGGGTCTAGTTCAGGGTGAAGGAGGAGGTGGTATCAGATGCGGCTACAGGGAGAATTAGTGAGTCCTCACGAACACTTTCTATTGTCCCCTCAGCGTGGGTTCTGCCATGATGACCGTTCCTGTCGCTGAACTTGGATGAGGCCAGTACATTATGTACGGTGTAGAAGACCTCCTGATTTCTCATGGATACAAGCTGTCAAGAGATCTTCCGGCACCACATGAGGGTCGCCAGCCAGCAAGGGCGAGAGAGAGAGTGGGTCATGGCTTGCTGAACGGATGTGAGGATGCCCCTACTGCCTTCCCACACAGTAAGGCGTCCCTGGGGACAAGACATGTGAGTGATTCTGAAAATGAGCACCATGCACTGAGAGCCCGAGGAGAGCCCCAGAGCGCCTCTGCTTCCAGGATGTCTGAGGAGGGGTAAGTGTGCACCCACCATGTTCTTCCGACTTGGGGTTTGGCAGTAGGTATGTAATAAAATCCTCCACTCCTTATAATTGGCTGGGGTAAGGGGCATGGGCTGAGGGACAAGAACACTGCTGTCCGTTGAGGTACTGGGATGTTCCAGTAGCACTGAGCACACGGTTGGGCCATAGTAAGCCTTCAGTAGGCAGTGGTGAGGAAACAGATTCTGTCCTACTAAATACTGCATTTCAGTACTCGGCTTCTCTGTTCTCTTGTAATTTCCTCATATTGCCTCAGCTAGGAATCACTTAAAAGCTCTGTAAAAGCTAGTTTATGTCAGGCACACATTCCTAGTACTTTAGGCTTTCTTACAAATATGTTTCGGTATTTGGTATACAGAGTTGAAAGAGGTTTGTGTTCCCTTCCGTTTGTGAAGAAGAACACCTTTCTCTTTATGTATCCATATAATTCCACTGGCTCCCGACCCATGTTTCCCTTGCACACATACTGGCCCCAGTGTGGGTCCCATCTGAATATAGCTGCATCTATGGGTGTTTGCTTACACCAGCAGAAAGGCCGGGTTGGCTGGGGGAATAGGAGGGTTAAAAAAGAGGGAATTTCGGCAGCTTGCCACAGAGCCAGCATGGGAGAGGAGCCCTGCAATCTCATCCAAGCCATTTGGACCTAGAGGAAACCCTTGTCATCACTTCATAAAACTGTTTGTCTTTAACACTGTGTGGAGACCAGGCTCAGACCAGGGAAGGAGGACTCTGCCTGTATTGAGCATCTTATGAACTTGCATGCAACTGGCAAGAAATGGACCTGTCTTTAAGGGAAACAAACGAGTACCCAGAAAGGGGAGTGAAGTAGCCTTTAATGGTTAGAAGCCACCTTTTTACAGAAAGGATCTTTTTTGTTTGTTGATAGCTTTCAGGCAAAAAGTGGGAGGAATTTTGTTCTTATAATTCAGAGCATCTGATACCTTGGTCATTAAGTAAAAAAAGTGAAGGTGATCACCACTCTGCATGCCCAGGGTAGTAAAAGTAGGTTTGTGTGGACAAGTCAGGCCATTTCTCTGGTTGAAGGGAAGAGTTATCATTGATGGAACCAGGTCAGGGGGGACCCAGAATGGAAAAGAACTTGAAACTACTTTCATATAACCTTGCCCTTCACAAATCACACTTGTGTCCATTGCTCTCTTGAGCTTAAGTCTCTTTTGATCCATGTTCCCTGAACTTTGGAAGAGGGTGCTTGTGGATGAGTTGGCTGAGAATTAGGCCAGCTTAGTTACTACGACACAGATTTGCATATATGTATGTTCTACCTTGTATTTCAGGGTCCAAAGAGCTTGTTACAGTGTTGGGCATACAAGGCATTTATTGTATGCTCATGGATTCAGTTCATTCTTCCCACCATTGTAACAATCGTTGAGAAGCAGACAGCTCAGTTTCTAATGAGGTACTGACAGTGGCTGTGGAATCCGTGGAATGCATGGCTGTGAAATGCATGCGCCATGTAGGCTGTGTGCGGTCTCTCCCAGTCTTGAAGGTTTAGATCAGAGATGAGAGTTGGGTCCCTGAGTGGGAGATGATAGAATCCCCTTTAGACTTCTGTGCGGGCAGTGTGGCTCCCAAACTTGTCCACAGATTGCTCAGGACTTTCTAGCCCCTATGTGATAGCAGGCTCCTGGGGATCTCTAGGTGTCTGGGCATCACCTGATCTGCCAGAGTCTTTCCTTCTGACATGAGTGAAGTGCTCAGATGAGTGGCTCATGTTACTCTGGGATGTCTTCATATAGATGACAGAGATCTTGACAGTTCTAGCCTCTTCCCCCTATTCTTGAGGTTGACTGATTAACCTCGGAGGTGTATACTAGCTTTGGGATTGAAGGTTGCCTGATAGGGTTAAAAGAGAAAATGCAGAGGGAGAGATTAACTGAGGAACTTATATGCATATATATGCATAGTCCATGGACACACAGTGTGGTGAAGGCCTGGGAGGAGGGGGTGCAGGGTGGAAGGGGTCAATGGGAAAAAAGCAAAGGAGACGTCTGTAATACTTTCAACAATAAAGATAAATTTTAAAAAAGAGAGAGAGAGAGAAAATGCATAATACATGCTTACAGATATCTGTGCCAGTGCCTAAAGCCTCAGAGACCAGCTGAGTTGGGTTGTAATGAAATGATGTCTTTTGTTTGTTGGCTTGTTTTTAAGTAGTCAATAGAGAACTGAAAACAGGAGATGAACAGGAAGGTGGGCAGAAGGTTTTCTCATCAGAAAAAAATGTTCTTTGGGAGAAAATAAATAGGTGCTAATAGTTAACAGCTTAAAAATTAAAAACAAGGAAAAGGAAAATTAAACCAATAATACTTTGGCTTCCATAAATTCTGTATCTGGGTAAATAAATGATAGCAGGCCAGGTCCCAGCCTTGAGTCACTGGATGAATACAGCAGTGGCCCTGCAGCCTGGCCTGTCCCATAGGACCCTGCTGGGCTGGCCTCTGGGTCTGTGGGGGGAAGGTGAGGTCCAGAATGGCCCTGTGCAACTCCAAGCCGTCAAGGTGACTAGGAAGTGTCACAAGGGCTCTCCTTCCTGTAGTTTCTCTAGTGGGTTGAGGTCCACCTTAGAGGGTGTCCCCACACTGCGGCTGTCCATAGCACTCCACTGACTTCCCGGGGAAGATGGCCACCCAGGGGCTGGACAGAGTCGGTTTGTTTTATTCTGGCAGGATGGTGATGTAGGCATGCTGACAATGTTGTTATTTTATAGCCAAAGAACGTGAAGCCCAGAGAATGTTGGTGACTTGGCACGGGCCACTGGAAGCAGTGGAGGGGAGCTGTCAGGCCGGCTGCTTGCTGCCGCTCTGCAGCAGCACGGGGCCATGTGAGGCCTGCCCTGTTTGGAAGGGGTACTCAGTCCTCTGCGTGCCTTTCACAGTTGCTCAGTGCTGGACTGTCCTTTCACACTTCCTTGTCCTCTGCCCTCCCAACAGCTCAAATGGATGTGAAACTGCTCTCAGAGCCCAGCTATGTCCCTTTCCTGTGTGGAGCTGTGTAAGGAATACGTCCTGTCACCCCTCAATTAGAAACATGTACCTCACCCTGCTTCTCTGGGTATGGTGCTCAGGACTACATAAATGAAGTTGGGATTGCCCATAATCTGGGGTGCGGTGAGAATGGTCAGTATTTAGTTCTCCCCCCTGATATTTAACATCATCTTAGAACAGAAGTATGTAAGGGCTGGTTATATCAAGTAAAACTTAAAAAAAAAAAAAAAGAGGACAGACATGGAGCCTTACCCAGATTTCCAAACATTCGGGATATGTATTTCCTAACTTGCTGAAGAGGCTGTGCTTCGAGCTTCCACAATCATTAGATCAAGTGATACCAATCACCCAACATGGGTTGAGAATGACAGTTCTGTTGTGAGGAGAGGTTAAGGACTGACTGAACTTGCTAAAAAGCTCTTATGCTCAAGCAGTGGAGCCAGGACCAAAAGTCTATTCTTATTTTACACAGTTGTTTATCCAAACTGAAGTCTAGAGAACTATTGTTTTCCAAAGCTACATTCAGTGTGTTGCACTGGCCGTCTCAGGGCTGGTAACTTTACAAGCATATAAAGCACAAATGATGGACTCTGACCCTGGTTGTGCAACTCCCGGCCCAGGCGCCTTCCTGGCCCCATTGCCTGCGTTGCCAACCCCCAGCTCTTTCATAGACCTTGCGGGCCTCCTCCTCTGAGCCACATGTGTCTTTCTTATGTCCTCTTCCATTTCCAGGGTGTCAGCCACACAGGCACCATGTGCTCCCCACTCTCTAAGCCCTGCCCAGAAGCCCCCAGAACCCTCTCCTCCCCATCTTCCCCAGAAACCCACCTTACCAGTTTGACTTTTTCAGCTTCCTCCAGTTGAAGTTACCCTCCCCTGTGTTCTTCCAACACTTTCTCCTAGTCCACAGGATTGTCAGCTTCCTGAGGGCTGACACCATTCTCATTCATCTCTGATTTTGCTAATTCCTGTTAAAGACTTTTGCATTTATTAAACACCCAAACATCTATCAGAAATACACTGGATGAAACCTAGTCCTTTTATGGCAAGGCAGTTGTGTAAGTGCGGAGTGTTTCAGGCCACTGGCTACGTGAGATGGGAGGTGGAGGAGGTTTTGCCAGGGAGAAGAGCTGTGTGAGGCTAGTTTGGGAAGGTTCCATTGTGAAAGGAGGCATGCCAGCTTCCTGTGCTGGACAGTGGAGGTAGCAGTGCTGATGGCTTCATTTGGACCCACTAACTCTTGGGAGATGAGCAGGGAAGTAGGGATGAGGAAATAACAGATTCAGAAAAACTCCCGTAGGCCCACTAGTCCTGGTGGTAAAGTTTCCCTTGTTGGTGACATGTGCAGGTGCAGGAAGCTGAGCCCACCTGAGTGGACAGGGGACAGTTGTTGTGAGAATGTAATAGGGACTCTCATGGACCATCCACAGGGAGGAAACAGACTCACAGGCCTCATGCCACGTGGGGATGAGGAAGCTGGGAGCCACACTTGGTCCATTGATGTCCCTCTGGGTTGGAGTTGTCCCCTGGGGGACTCTTTGGGTCTCTGTCCCACAATGTTGCTATGTCTGCCTCCCTGCATTCTCCCTCCTCTGCTGATCAGCCTCTTCCCTTCACAGACAGTTACTCTTCCCAGGAATTTGGGCTCACAGTCAGTGACTTTGTTCTCCTCTTGCTTCTACATCATGGTTTAATTCCAGAGCCCCTGATGACCACTGCCCATTTCTCTTAGAATTTTGAGAGAAACAATTGGTAGTTTTGGGCAGCCCGGGGATGCTGCGGCCAGCCATTGGGAGCAGGGGAGGGACTGGATAGGGGACGGGAGGTTGGACAGGGGAGTCTGAGCTTTATCCGTTGTGGGTGAAGGGGCTATAGATGAGGGCAGTTTTCGGGTTGGGTGGGGGTGCTAACTATGTACCCTCAACCCTGTCCTCTTCACAGACCATTCTTTTAGGAGCTCTAAAGACTTGGCATTTCCCCTTTGCATCATTGACTCCACAGAGCTCATCTAAAGGCTAAACCACTCCTAAGTTTTCTCAATGAACAGGTTGTGATGCTGAAACTGCCTGAAGGCTTTGCAAGAAAGTCCCTCACATGCTACAGAAAACCCTCACAGGCCATGTCGAAGGTCACTATGGTAATCCTACGTGCATAGCTGGAAAACCAGGAGTGTGTGTAAAGCAGCACCCAGTCAGCATTCTATAGATCAAATCATTTAATGCCAGAGTTTTATTATGTCCTATTTTTGCCATACAATCAACAACAGATACTTATTGAGTGCATCTTATAAGTGGCATCTCTGTCCTCCCTCCAGCAATACAAAAAGGATGCTCCTGAAAGCTTCTTTTTACATCTGTGTTCAAAGATTATAATGAGAAGTATTCTTTTAGTCCACCAGTTTGCACTAAGTTTAACTATTTATGCACACGCTATCTTGTTCCAAAGCTTGCTTGCCAACACACACACACCCCCACACACACAGATTAAGGAGGAAAAGAGGAGACAAAGGAGAAAAGCTGGCTGCTATCTATATGTGGAGGAAACTGCTGCTTAAAATCCAAGTAGCTGTAACTACCATTAAACTATATAAAAGACTGTTATCAGGCATTCACGGTTTCCTTCATGTTTCCTTTGAAATATTATAATTAGAGGAAACTGTAAAATAAAGTAACAAAGCAGAGATTTGAATCTAAAAGTGACACCATAATAGGTTCTTCTCTGCTTCGCCCCAGGAATTCTGGTAAAAATTTTGTTAGTTAACCATGAGAATGACTTGTAATTATCTCTTGCCATCAGCAGCAGTTGTAACTAATTAGAGACAGAGCAATCTAAGAGAGTCTCTGATGTGGTGGTGACCTGGGGTCTCCTCTTGGGAGGTTTATATTTGATCAGTAAACATCCATTCTAGCCAGTGCTACTGGATATAGTAAACAGTTAACTTTCAGAGGCTTTTTAAGCTGCTCTCAAATCATATCCTGCTTATAATGGTTTTCCAAAAAAGGAATGCTGCAAGTTTAACATCTGTTTCTATGTAGCTCTTTCTCTTTATAAAACCATACTTCCACAAGCATTACTTGTCTTTTAGCTGCTTGCTTCATATCCTAAGTGTTAGGTGTTGTTATTTTGACCTCTTCACAGAGAAAAGTCAGAATTGTTTGAGCTGTGGTGCTCATGAGCACACATTAAGCTTTGGATCTCCTGTTTTTCCCATTGTCTCTTTGTAGGCCCTCTTCTGAGGTGCTTTGTTTTGGTTCATAAGCAGTGCAAACCCCCAGAAGTGCCGGGACCCTCGTTCTTTCTCCTGCACACACTCTTACGTTGCTTTACAGTCATCAGTTTTTCCCAGCAGGAAGCAGGTCGGGCCCTTGGAACATGAGACTCCTGGGAGATCCGTGATGAGGAAGCACTTCTAGAAGGGGGAGACTTCAGCAGTGCAGCCGAGAGCTTCATTTGTATTGTTGGTAGCCGTGGCCTCACCAAGAGGAGAATTATTAGTGTGGAGTTTATTCTTTAGCTGGGGCATTGGATTAGTTAGCCAGCTGGGAAATACCCAAATGAGAGACACTGAATAGTAAAAATATGAAACATGGCTCTAAAAACGAACCGAGAGGGCCTCCAGTTCCAGTCACTTTCTTTCAAAGATGACTGCAGCTGACTATTGAACAACATGGATGTGAATGCGGGCTCAACCACCTGTGGATGGAAAACAGTATTTTTGATTAGCAGTTAGGGATCTGTGGATGCAGAGGTTTGAATGTATGCCTTATTCTACTCCATTGTATAGAAGGGATTTGACCATTTTTGGTATGCACATGGGTCCTGGAAGTGATTGCCAGCAGATACCAAGGGATGACTGGAGGTCAAAAGTATACTCAGACTTTTGAGCACTGAGGGATTGACACCCCCAGCCTCTGGGTTGTTCAAGGGTCAACTGCATCCCTCTGAGTTCTTAACAAAGTACAAAGAGCCTAGACGCGAGTCTAGCTGACACACTGACATGCACCAGCTGTGGGACCTCAGGACTTTGGTTAGCGCCCCTGCGGTGCAGGGTCCTTGTCTGTCTAGGGAGAGGATGTGGACTGGTTCTTTACAGACCCTCAGGCTTTCTGGTTTACTCATCTCTGGCGGCTGCCTCCCCTGCTCTTCAGTGCTCTAAGCTTACCTTCCAAAGAATAGAGGGTCAGAGGCACAGAGAACACTCCATAAATGTCCATTGAATAAATGAATGAATATATAAAAGGGAGGGGTGGTGATAGAAACATGAAAGGGAAGTGAGAAACTAGGATGTGATTTTTTTTCATTGTCTATGGTGACAGTGTATGGACTATACTAGTGAAGATATTTTAACTTCGTAAAATATAATATATCCTTATTAAAGAGAAAATAGGAAAATACTGAAATAATCTGCCTTACCTATTGGATATATGTGAGAGACAGTGAATCATATGTAGTTTGCTCTTCCTGCTTTGTTTTCATAAACTAAATGTTGGTTTGTTCTACATCATCATTATGGAAACGGGTGTAGCTCTTCCTTAGAGACCAGGCAGCACCGGAGGGACAGAGTCTGTTATGACAGTCAGCTATATCATTGTTTCCTGTGATTGTGAAGGCCTATAGATTACGACTTAGTGAAAGACAATACAGATCTAAAATAATCACCATGTTGAGACAAACAGTTCTCTTCTCTCCTCTGTGCCCCTCACCCTCTTCCTTGGATGATGTGAGAAAAAGAGTTTCAGAATTATGTACTCCACTGAGAATTTATTTTCATTGGATTAACAATAGTAATAATAACTAAAAACAAGAATTTATTATATTAGACACTTTATTAAACAGTTTAAATGTATTATTTCATTAATCTTAACAAACTTCAAAAGAAAGGAATTATTAACATCTCTTTAATATAAATGAAGAATCAGAGGTAGAGAGAGGTGGAGTATGTTGCAGAAGGCATATAGTTAGAACGTGGTGTGTTGGCATTTGAGCCCACGACGTCTGGCCAGCGCCCAGGGCAGATGCCCACTCTTTCCCTGCAATATTGCCACACTGCTCCCTGCTGGTGCATTGAAAGCTTGAGGTCACCTATTGTCTCATAGCCTTGTGCAAGTGCCACAAGCTTTGACTGGCTTTGAGGATTGGCTACATGCTCACTGGGCTTCCCCCTCCCACCTCCCAGGCCTGACTGCAGGCATCGTCTTTGCATTCCACTCTTATCTATAAGCCCTTTCTCCCTAAAGCTTGGAGATTTGTCAGAAGATGATTAGTAGCCTGTGGTAAATGCAGGTGCAGCCACCAAGCACTCAAACGAGGAGGCCCACATCTTGAAGGAGGGAAGAAAGGCATTTGCCCCAACTTTCACCTGGGTTTTACCTGCAGTGAAATGCAAGTCCAGTAGTCTCCACGGATCGGTGCCCTTGGTCTGACACAGGCTCTCCACAGGCTCGAGGAGGCCTTTACATCATGATGGCACACAGATGATGTTTTATATAGAGGGTTATTTATACACTATAGTATATTGAGTATACCAGGGCGTGCTGAAAAATCAAATAGCAGGCTTCCGGCACAAAGAGCATTAAGAGCAAGTTCTGTAGCAATAGGTAGCTGACCCTATCACAGAAACATGTCAGACATCTAACACTGGGGCTGGTGAATATGAGTCACTCTAAAGAGATGCCTCAACACCTCTGCCTGTCTAGAGGGAGAGAGCTTCTTTGAGTGTGAGGTTCTTTAGGTGGCACGTGCTACCTTTCTGCTCAGATGGTGCATCTGGGTAATACTGACTGGCCCGTTGGAGGGGAGCGCCTTCTGAAGGAACAACTGCAGTGAAGTGCTGCAGCCCACCCTGGTCCAGAACATGATGCCAGGGTTTGAAGGCAATGGCAGCGCCAGCATCTGCTAGGTGGCAGACCTGCAGCTGGAAGAAGTCACTGGGCCTGGGACCATTTTAGTGGGGCCTCCCACCCTCCACCCAGACCTCACAGGGAAGCACAGCTGATTAGACTCTGGGGGCTGCCCAAGGGGACTGGATTCAGGATTTTGTTCATGGAGGAGGGAGGGCATCTATCCCATGCCCACCGGCAATTGGGCTCAGAACTAGATGTAGCAAGTTGGTACAGCAACTAAGGATCTTGGAGTCCACTGAGAAGGTAATCCTGGAGTGTGTGAAACTATGGTTAAAGTCATTCAAATATTGCCATTCTAAGTAGGCTTTTACTTTTAAAAGAAAGGCAATATTGTGGTTGGAAATGAGTCACGTAAACCAACGGAAATGTTTCCTAATTTTTTCATCATTAGCTTTTATATGTTCAGTGACTAAGTTTACCTTTTTCCCTTTAGACATGTTGTTTTTCACATGTTTATATTTCACATATTTTCCAAACTGTTTTTATCTGTTGTTTTGTTGGTATCAGGCCTCTTTTCTGTGGTAAAGCACAGAGTTGTTTGCAAGTGTAACGTCTGTCTCTCTCTGTCCTGTTCTCCCAGGAATTCTGTATAAAGACCTGTTTGTCTCATTGAACTTGTCAACACAATTTATTTGGGCTATCGCATTCCACTCTGCTTTCCTTATCTTTCCCACCCTGTATTACTGTGTTTTTGTAAAATGTGCCATTGTTAATGTTTTTAAATGTAAATTATTAGTCTAATTTTTTAAAAAGAAAAGTTTTATTTGATCATATTTCCTCAAAGATATTAGAAAAAAATATTCTTGGTTTTGAAGCCATCTGAGGTAGCATACATTTTAGCTGGTAATAGACATTATATATCAAAGCCAATAAATATCTACCCTTGGTAACTTGTCTGAAGGAGAAATCTATCAGAACTGTCACCATGTGGGATTCTCTTGTGCCTGTCCAAGCCAGGGTCATACTAGGTACAAAATAGATATTTATTAAATAAATGCTTTATAGTTTTGTCATGTGAACTATTTTTTAAATAGATTATTTAAAACTTCCCAGATAACCTATGTTTTCCTTAAATTGGGATTTAGGTGCATTGTGCAAATAGAAAAAGTTTAACCCGGATGCTTAGCCATTTTGATGAGTTGTATATGGTAGTTTTGACAAAGTTAAGGTGACAGTGTAAGATTGGGGGAGGGGAAGAAAACTGTCACATTACCTGTGTTGGTAGTTGCAGTCTGTTTATATTCTTGTCCTATTTATGTCTCTTTGTCTTCTGATTATGCTCACGGCACATAGATAGACAAGCACCACCTTGGGATTTCAGCCACCTCTTGGCATTTAGGTCCACCACGTGTTTACTGAGAAACCAGAATACCCACTGAGAAAATGAGCAGAAGCCACGCAATGTGGTTTTTTCTATAAAGTCGTGCAACACAGGAAAATGTTTGTGAGAGCGTAAGGAGAACGAATGGTGCTCATTGAAGCTGTGTGGTGCACAGAGCCCACTCACCGCCAGCTGAAGGACAGAGGCAGAAAGGAGACTCTGAGGGAGGGCGTCAACCACATGCTCCCTAATGGTTTATTTCACTCTCTCTTTTTTGGATCTGTGACAATTGAACTGACTAAGTTCTGGTTTTTGTCTTGCCTTTGGACTTGCATGGAGTCTAAGAACCTATAGCCAGTAGGTGCTGAGGACTTTTAAATAGTTCATCTTCTACAGTGTTTCTCAGGCTATGGGTGAGAGTCACAGAGGATTTCCTAAGGGAAGGGACCGTGGCTTCCAGAGCTTTGGACTGTGATTGCTGGCTCACCTGAGTGGGGAGGGGTGTGTGTGGGGGGAGAAATGTGCAAGCCCCTCTCCCTGCTGCGATGCAATGACTAATCCTTATAGAACCCGACCCATTAAGTGTTCAGCTAAGTACCCCAAAACCTAAATGTTCAAAACCTGATTTTGGTGACAACAAAAGCAACAAAGAAATTGACCTTTAGCCAGGCCCAGCGTTAAGACAGCTTGCACTGTGTATGCCAGTAAATGCAGAAGCATTTAGGTTGCTCAGTGGCAAATGCTTTCTTTCAAGTTGATTTCAAATATTTTCTACTTTTTCAACCCATAATTCAGCCTTGCTTTAAGTGGATGCTTAGCAAATTATCGGGGGTGGGAATGGAGATAGGATTTGAAGAACTCCCTCACTTTTTAAGGCAAAGAAGTAATTCCAAAATAATAATAATAATAATAATAATACGTAATAATAGATTTTTTAAAATATATTTTATTGATTTTTTTACAGAGAGGAAAGGAGAGGGATGGAGAGTTAGAAACATTGAAGAGAGGGACATCAATCAGCTGCTTCCTTACGCCCCCTACTGGGGATGTGCCCACAACCAAAGTACATGCCCTTGATCAGAATTGAACCTGGGACCCTGCAGTCGGTAGTCCACGCTCTATCCACTGAGCCAAACCGGTCAGGGAAATAATAAATTTTTACTAGTCATTTACCATTTAGGCTCCTGCAGAACAGCAGCCTTCTGCTTATATGCTGGGAATAGACCTACTCCAGCCCACTCCCCTCAGCTGCCCCGTTCCTGGGCCTTTATGTGCTGTGGTTGCACAGAACTCGTGGCCTAGGAGCCTCTCCCTATTCCCTGTCAGCTTCACTCTACCGTGCTATCAGCTGAAAAGTGGACTGTGTTGTAGAAATTGTTTAAAACTACAAATTACATGTAGACACATGACAAAAAATGAGCCTTACTAATGATCAAAGAAATGCAAACTAACACCAATGAGAAGTTATTTTCACGTACTTAATAGTAAAAAAGAAAAGATTGTAATAACCAGAGATGGGAAAGGCTCAGCAAGGTCAGCTGTCCTCTGCACCACCTGAGGGAAGATAAAGGGGAGGGGCTAATCTAAGGTCAGATTTAACAATGGGAATAACATAATGCCCCTGCTCTGCCACTCATTCCTTTTCTAAGGATTCATTCTAAGTAATAATCTGACACATGCTTAGTGTTGTGAACAATAATTTTCCCAAAGTGCTTTAGAATGTAATCTACATAGATGTCCAACAGTGGTTAAGTAAATCATGGACATATGATAGAATACAAATCCATTAAAATTATGCTCTTAAGGAATTTTTCATTACATTGGAAGATGTAAAACAGAGTGGCTAACTGAATGGGCTTTATGATCACACTTCTTGGGTTTGAATTCTTTCCCCCCTCTACTTACAAGCTGTGTGATTTGGGAGAGTGGTTTAATCTCTCTGTGCCTCAGCTTCCTTATATATGTAAAAGGGAAAAATAATGGTGGTTATAGAGTTAATGAAAGAATTCATTTGGCATGTTTTGCAGAGTGCTTGACACAGCATAAATGCCCAATCGATGTTAGACAAATTAACTTTTGTGCCTCAGTTTCCTCCTTTGTAAAATAGGAATGAGGGTAGTCCTACCTCAAAGGAGTGCTGGTGAAGCTTACGTGAGTTTATGTCTACAACACACTTAGTATGAACCTAGAACATAGTAGCAGCTATGTTTAGTTGTTTGTACTACAAGTGGTAAGAAATGTTCTCATAAAACAGATGCCTAGACAGTGGTCGGCAAACTGAGGCTTGCGAGCCACATGTGGCTCTTTGGCCCCTTGAGTGTGGCTCTTCCACAAAATACCGACTTCTGCGCATGGGCCACGAAGTTTCAATCGCACTGTACGTGCGTGCCCACACGTGGTATTTTGTGGAAGAGCCACACTCAGGGGGCCAAAGAGCCGCATGTGGCTTGCAAGCTGCAGTTTGCCGACCACTGGCCTAGTAGAATGCTAAGGTATTTGAAAATCCACAGCCTTGCACACACACAGACTAGAAGATATCAAAATAACTGTCTCTTGGTAGAAAGGTTGTAAGTAGTGTTTGGTAATTTACTTTCCCATATTTTTCCAAAATTTCAACAATGAATACATATTACTTTTATAATTTAAAAAGCAAACAACAGTTTTAGAGTTGAAACTTTTTCTGCTTGACCTATGGTTAATCAAAATAATTGAATGCCTCAAAATTCCTTTCAGTTAATGGTTTTTCTGTATTAAATTCCTAATTTCTGGTGGTTTGTAAGCAGTCACTTAATATTTCTGTACAGTATAATTGTGTTCAGATTTTTTCTTCAGCTGCATTTGAACAGTGATCTTATTTTATTTTATTTATTTTTTAATCCTCACCCAAGGATATTTTCCCATTGATTTTTAGGGAGAATGGAAGAGAGAGGGAAAGACAGAGAGAAGTATCGACGTGAGAGAAACACATTGATTGGTTGCCTCCTGCATGAGTCCCGACAAGGGCCAGGGCCAGAGAGGAGCCTACAACCTAGGTATGTGCCCTTGACCGGAATCCAACCCGGGACCCTTTGGTCTGCAGGCCAACACTTTATTCACTGAGCCAAACCGGCTAGGGCTGAACTGTGTTTTTAAACTTTGGATGCATGGTAGACTCATTTGAGGAGATAGTAAAATATACTGGTCTTGGACTCCTCACTAAACTGATTCGATCCAAATATAAGGGAGTGGGCCCTGGGCATTGACAGTTTTCAAAGGCTCACAAGGAAATTCTAATGTACAGCCAGGCGGTGAACAGCAACCTGGAGCTAGGCTGGCATTTATGCCAGACTGTGCTACCATTTCCTGCCTGGTAGATAGTTCTGCCCATGAACAGAGCCCCCTCTTCGTCTCAGAGTCAGCCCTGGAAGTATTTCTCACATGTTTGAAGGAAAGGCTCCCCTGGAGTGCTTGTTAAAAATATTTGGTTGAAGCATCATCCTGTACACCAGAAGGTTGTGGGTTCAATTCCAGTTCAGGTCACATGCCTAGGTTGCAGATTTAATCCCTGGTCAGGGCGCATATAGGAGGCAACTGATAGATATTTCTTTTTCATATTGATGCTTTGCTCTCCCTTGTTTTCTCTCTCTAAAAGTCAATGAAAACATATCCTCCAATAAGGATTTTAAAATACACACCGCCGCCTGAATCCTAACCTGTTGACTTCCAGGGGGAGAGACTTGGTAATGTGTGTCTTTACTGAGCCCACATGAGGAAAGTGTGGGAACTGATCTAGAGCCGTGGTTCTGTCTCAGCCACGCACTGGGAATCCCTGGGGGACCTGGAAAAACGCTGATGCCCAGTCCCCCTCAGGCCTCCACCATTCTAACGTGGTGGAGCTGGGATACTGCCTCAGAAGCTATGATGTCCCTCCAGAATCTAACACACAGTCATGGTTGACAACCACAAGCAGTGATGATTCTCAGAGTGGGGTGCTGGGACCAACAGCGCCAGCATCACCTGGGGCCCATTAGAAATGATCACTATGGTCCACATATGAGGGAGAGCATGTGGTGTCTGCCTTTTTCTAACTAATTTCACTTAGCATTATACCCTCAAGATTCATTCATGTTGTCCCAAATGAAACATTTTCTTTTTCTTTTATGGCTCAGTAGTATTCCAATGTTTCTATATACAAACAAGAGAAAACAAAAACCAACTGATAGATACAGAGAACAGGTCTGTGGTTACCAGAAGAGAAGAGGGTTGGGGGTGAGCCAAAGGTGGGAAGGGGATCAATCAATTATATGGCGATGGATAGTGATTAAACTTTTGGAAGTGATAGCTTTGTAGTGTATATAGATGTCAAATTATAATGTTATACACCTGAAACTTAAATAATAATTAAAAATGTACCTTGTGGCACCTCATCAGGCCTGCTAAATCAGAAACTGAGGATGGGACTCAGAAGCTTGTGTCTTAGTAACCCTCTTGGATTCCTGTTACACATTGAAGTTTAAGAACCACTGCGACAGGGTGGGGCTGTAAAGAGCAGGTTCTCAGACTTGTTCACCCAGAACTCAGTGGTCTGGACTGAGCTGGGAATGGACTCCCAGTGGCCCAAGACCACACTTGAGAATCAATGCCCTCAGGTTTATCCTTATTCCCTTGGGCATTCAAAGTTATAAGGGCCTTGACATCTTTCAAGTATAACCAGTGTCCTGATGTCTGTGGGCAGCCTGTTGCTGTCATTCCTAGGCCCTTGGATGGCAAAACATGTGACTGCCTTCCAGCCGTAATTAGTGGGATGTGTTTTCTTTCAAGTTGACAAGTACTCGAGCGGGGAATCTATTTTTCAAAAGTACTGTTCCACATTTGACTTGGATCACCAGTCACAGAAGCAGTGTGTGCTTCCTCCCTTGGTGTAACTTCCATGCCTCTTATTTTATAGGTTTTATCATCAACCCAGGCTGGCGTGGTCCTCTCAGCACCAAAGTGGTCACAACCATGCCTATTGGAGAAGAGGACAGGAGGTCGGTGGCTTGCTGGCGCCGAGAGACCGAGAAGACCTGGAGGTCAGAGAAGTGGCCCAAGCCCACAGTCTGCCCATCCACATGAGAGAGGGTTCATGGGAAGTTGGAGGAAGGACAGAGAATGTGATGAAGAAGGTGGTTTGGGAAGAAGAGCTGAGAATGGGGGGCCCTGACAAGTGGCAGAATGTAAGCCTGGAAAGCTGGAACCAGACAAGGAAATTAGGAAGACAGATGTCTGATGGTGATGGGGAGAAACTGTTTCAAGATCTGTACCCATTCATGCGAGGAGAACAGGTGTTGAATTCTCAAAGCAAAGGGAAATCCCAGTCATTGCCTAGAGTTCTCTCCCCTAAGAGCCTGAGTTGCATGGAAATTCCGTTAAGTGATGGGTATTTACCAGATGTTTCTAGAATGCCATTTTACCCTCCAGATTGTGCACCGAATTTGGAATCCACAAGGAACCCTGAGAAGGGTGGCTCCTCTATCCCCTTACCATGGCCAAAATTTGGGCGACCCCTCAAGCCTCCCTCCTATGACTCCCACCAGCACTCCAGGGCAGGAGTGGAAAACAGCGACCATCTGGACAGCCAACAGGCAGACCTGAGTGTTTCCTACAGGCAGGAGGTCTGCCTGCCCGACTCTGGTTTGGAGCCTCCAGTGTACGTGCCTCCACCATCGTATAGGTCACCACCCCAGCACATCACAAACCCCTATGCGGAGGATGTGGCCCCCAGGCATGTGTATGATGGTCGCCGTCATCCAATTGAGGAGGCTGCTGCCAGCTTTCAGCTTCCTTCTGGTTCCCTTGGGACTGGAAATGAGTTCCTGAAACAGCCCCATCCCATCACTGCTTACGATGGCTCTGTTCAGTATATTCCCTTTGACGATCCACGGATCCGACATATTAAACTGGCCCAACCCCAGGGTTTCTGTGACAAAACAAAGGTAGATGGGAAATTGTATAGCTCTGGTCCAGTCTCTACCCCAGAGCCAGCTCATGGAAGCATGCATCATGATGGTGCCGTTTTAAACCCACAGAGCATCATGCCCGCATCAGAGAGAGAGAGAGGCTCTGTCCTTGCCGATCCCAGTCCCCCGTGGCTGTGGGGCCAGCTCCCCAGGGATGGAGAAAATGGTGGCTTTCCTGACCAGAGAGACCACTGTGTTATGAGAGGACAGTGGCCTGATGTGAGAGGCAGCCAACATGGACAAGCAGAAAGCCAAGTCTCCTCCCCAAACCCACAGGGCGAGAGTACCTGTGAAACCCAAACCAAGCTCAAAAAGTTTGAAACTGGGATTAAGACCAAGAAAAGTTCAAAGAAAAAAATGAACGAGACGATATTTTGTTTGGTTTCTATCCCAGTGAAATCAGAATCACATCTGCCAGATATAGATAGGAACAACAATGACTTAAAACAGAGTGCTGATAAGAAGCATGGGCTTGATAAGAGCCCAGCTCTGCAAGAACAAAGTCTGCTGAGCATGTCTTCCACCGACCTGGAGCTGCAAGCTCTCACAGGAAGCATGGCTGGGAGAACAGAGTTTCAAAAACAAGATCTGGGGGGACCAGAAGAAGACAAACAAACAGATGACCTCAGATTCATTCACCCCATGAAACACAGAGTACTCCAGTATTCTGGCTCGTGGCCAGGGCACCAGTACAAAGATCAGCAAACACAAACCACTTTCACGGAAGAATCCAAAAGCCCGCAGCCCCTCCCTGCTAAGTCAGGAGGGTCACCTAATGCAGTGCTGACTCCAAATTTTCTGGACCCTCCTGCCTCCGAAGCTCAGATGCGCACAACATTAGCTTCCAGTGACCAGAACCAGAAGCCAAATGTTCATCATCTAAAAGGTCAAGTGTCCCTCAACCCTTCTAGCTACAGTGCTTTTTCAAGGACTTCCTTACTCAGAAACCAGGCACCTATGCCAACAGTGGGCCAGAGTCAGCCCTGCATGGATGACCGTGGACGTGGACCCAGTCCTGTGCCCAGAGGCGAGGTGGTGAAGGGGGCAACCACCGGTCCATGCAATAGTCAACAGCTGTTTGGTCAATTTCTTTTAAAGCCAGTTAGCCGTCGTCCATGGGATTTGATAAGTCAGTTAGAAAGTTTTAATAAGGAGCTTCAGGAAGAGGAAGAGAGCAGTCAGAGCAGCAGTAGCATTGAGAGCAGTGAGACAGGATGGCAGCCAGAAGGCCATGCTGGCTGCACACTCAGGAATCTGGGCTTCACTGGGGAGAGCCAGGAAAGAAGAGGGAAGGAACCGCCAAGGGGGGTGATGTCGGAGGAGCCTGTGTTTAGGTCGGGAAGAGTTAAGAGTAAGTCTGAGAGTTGGAGTGAGGAGCAGAAGCCTGCCACCTGCCACCAGGGTGCTCGTCCTCAGTGCCTGGGCCCCTTGCAGGTGGAGGACAGCAGAGGTGAAGTGTTGCTGTCAACACGGGGAAGCTTGATTACACAGAGGAGAAACCAAGATGTTGGGACAAGAATAAAAGAGCTAGCAGTCAGCCCAAGACCTGTGAAAAGAATAACATCTTCTAGGTCACGTGATACTGTGTCCTCATCTGCTTCAGCTGAACTGAGAGAGCCCCAGGAAGGGCAGGAGCGCCTCAGTGCTGTAAAGTCTGTGGAGCCCAGCCAAGCAGCCCCTCCCACACCTGGTGATGGGGAGGAGAGGAGCATGGTGGGCCCGCTCTCTCTTGCCAGCAAACCTTTCGGACTCTCGGTACCAGACTTGAGGTCCGTGGGGCTGACTCCAGCACAAGAGTGGAGTGCCAGTAAGTTAGATGGGTCTTCAGGTGACAAGAGTGCAATAGAAATCCCCCCAAATGAGTCCCTTCAAATGAGGGCTGCGAGGATACTGGGCATCGAGGTGGCCGTGGAGTCCCTGTTGCCAGGCGCCAGGAGAACAGGACATAACCAGCCCTCTGAGCCTGATGGCAGTGCCCGAAGGTTGGTGTCTCCTAGGGAGGAACCAGTGTCCAGTCCAGCACAGCCGGATGAGCCCACAGTTTCCAATGATGCCTTTTATGGCAGGAGAAAGTGTGGCTGGACCAAAAGCCCTCTGTTCGTAGGGGAAAGGGACAGTGCCCCGCAGGCTCCAAGGACTTCTGAACTCTCTGGTGCGGACAGGGTCGTCCCCAGCAAGGCCACTGACCCAGAGTCTCAGCCCAGTGACTTGGAGTCCTTCAATCACAAGGGCGTGGGGACAGAACCACCCTTCAGGTCCACTTTGTTCCATTTTATAGAAAGGGCTCCAAGTGTGGCAGGCTCAGAAAAGAGGCTCAGAAGTACTTCCAGAGTGATTGAAAGTTTACAAGAGAAACTGGCTTCCCCCCCCAGGCGAGCCGACACTGACCGCTTGATGAGGATGAAAGAGGTGAGCTCCATGTCTCGGATGAGGCTCCTGAGCTCCCGGAGCACTGACTCCGTGGAGGATGCTGAGGAACTGAAGGCTGAGAGGGGCCCAGGAGCTCAGCCAAGAGGCCTGGTGTCTCTGACCACTGGGGACCTGGCCCGGAAGGTGGGAAATACATTCTCTATCTCCAAGAGCGCACTTTCCCTGGAAGAAAATGGGCATCTGGAACCAGGAAGGGAGAAGAACTTGGATCGGGACTTCTGGTGCCCAGGTGAGGAGTCAGGCAAGTGGCAGGTGTGTGTTTGTTTGTTTTTTAATTCTCACAGGAGGATATGTTTAGAGAGAGGAAGAGAGAGAGAAACATTGGTGTGGGAGAGAAACACCGATGGAAGTGTCACTTGGTTGCCTCCTACACATGCCCTGACCAGAGATGGAACCCGCAACCCTTTTGGTGTACGGGCTGATGCTCCACCCAACTGAGCCACCCGGGCAGGGCAGGCATTCAGTATTAACTTGGAATCCTCGGAGCATGAAAAAAATACTAGGTTGATGGATAATGAAAATTTGCATATTCAGAAAAGATCAAATTGACCCTGAAAATTATTATACCAGAAGATTTTACAAAATATTATCTAGAAGTTTCCTGAAAAATCAAGATCTTGTAGTATATTTTAAATGACTGTCTTTATAGAAATTTCATAAACTACTATATCAAATTATCCATATAAACAACATACTGGGCCCCTTACTGTGATAGGTGAGTCAATAAAGTATTCTAAAGTTGGTGCAGACACCTTGAAAAATCGTATAAGAGACCATAGCATTTGTGGTCTATACTCTCTCCTAAAATAATAGGCATTCACCCAAATAATCCTCATTGTTCTTTATTAACCTTGAAAGAAAAGATATGCAAAGTTGATTAAATAAACTACTGACCCACATTTCACCTTCCAAATTCCTTGCCCTTCTTCCCATTTTTATCTGTTTTCACTACCACACCATTTATGAAACTTTAGTAAAATTCACAGTTTTCACTTTCTCAACACCCACTCCTAAAAGTCCACTCATTAACTCTGTTTCTTTAAAGGCCCCTAAGTTCTGATTTTGAAATCCCAGGCGACCCAGTTTGGGCAACAGCATTCTGCAGGCGTTTGGGCCTCTCCATCCTTTCACCTTAAGGTATCTTGAGAGCCTTCTCTGTTTCATAAAGCCAGGGCAGGTCCCCAATGACAGCAACAGTGATTTTCCTCAAACACAATTTCATCATCTCAACTATGACACAAACAGAACAGGAGAACCCTTGGCATTGCTGTTTCAGACACTTTCTTCAGGAGCTGGGGATTATCAATTATGTATTTTAAAATGATCAGATGAGTTGAGGTAGTTATCCAAAGGTCTGCATTATAAACCACAGACTTGGAGAACCTTAACTCATTAATTCAGACCTTTTCACAGTAAGCTGAAACTGTGTCCCCTGAGATGAGTGTTACCCCACTACCCTAGGACCCCAATCTGACCTCCTGAGCCAGGCCCCTCCTCCTTCCAGTTTGCCCCAGCAGGGTGGTTCCCCACCCTGCTTCTCTGTTTTTTATTTTGAAATCCAAGGGTGTATTTATTTATTTACTTTTCCATAAGGAGAAAAGTTCCATCTAAACATCTCCCTTTTCAGAGTTCAAAATGTCAGTATTTCTTTCAGCTTCTTCTTGTTTTGAAATAGGTTTGAACCTTGTGGTGATTCTTATTTATTTAATTTACCCATTTTCCCACTCTCCCATCCCCTTTGTCAACCATCAGCTTGTTTTCTATATCTGTAGGACTGTCTCTGTTTTGTTTTCGGTATTCATTGGGTTTTTTTGTGTGTGTATTTTTTATAGTATTACTAGAGGCCCGGTGCACAAAAATTTGTGCACTCGGGTGGGGGGGGTAGGTCCCTCAGCCCGGCCTGTGCCCTCTCGCAGTCTGGGACCCTCGGGAGATAACGACCTGCTGGCTTAGGCCTGCTCCCAGGTGGCAGAGGGCAGGCCCAATCCCTAGGTACAGCCCCTGGTCGGGCTCAGAGCAGGGCCGATTGGGGAGTTGGGGCACAGCCCCGTCATGCACAGAGCAGGGCAGATTGGAGGTTGTGATGACACCCTCAGTCATGCTCAGGGTAGGGCCGATTTGGGGGTTGGGGCACCATCCCCTGTCACACTCAGGGCAGGGTCGATGGGGAGGTTGTGTCTCTGCCCCGTCACACACAGGGCAGGGCCCGTGGGGGGGGGGGGTAGCTCCCCCCTATCAGGCACAGAGCAGGGCTGCTCAGGGGGTTGGGACCCCGCCCCCTGTGACACACAGAGCCGCAGGGCGATCAGGGGGTTTGGGCGCTGCCCCCTGTCATGCTGATCCCGGTGCCGGGAGGCATATTACCCTTTTACTATATAGGGTAGAGGCCTGGTGCATGGGTGGGGGCCGGCTGGTTTGCCCTGAAGGGTGTCCTGGATCAGGGTGGGGGTCCCCACTGGGGTGCCTGGCCAGTCTGGGTGAGGGGCTGAGGGCTGTTTTCAGTCTGGGAGTGACTGAAGTTCCCAACCGCTCCTTTTTTTCTTTTTTCTTTTTTTATTCTGGGCCAGCTTTACCTTGAGGCTTGGCTCCAGCTCTTAGGCCTCTGCGCTGCTGAAAGTAGGTTTCTGGCCTTTGCTTACAATGTTGCGAGTCCGGCGGTATTCGTTACAATGTTTCTTAAACTGCAGGCTCAGAGGCCTGCAGCCACAGGCGGGGAACGTTGGTTTCCTCTGTCACTGAGGCAAGCAAGCCTCATGTTAGTTTCAAGCTGCCTGGCTGCCGGCCGCCATCTTTGCTGACAGTTAATTTGCATATTGCCCTGATTAGCCAATGAAAAGGGTAGCAGTCGTACACCAATTACCATGTTTCTCTTTTATTAGTATAGATTTTTCTTTTTTTTTAAATTAAATCTTTATTGTTCAGATTATTACAGTTGTTCCTCTTTTTTCCCCTCCTCCACCTGGTTCCCACCTCACCCTCTGCCCTCACCCCCACCCCCCACTGTCCTCATCCAAAGGTGCACGATTTTTGTCCAGTCTCTTCCCTCATCCCCCACACCCTTTCCCCCCACCCCCCGCAAGAATAGTCAGTCCACTCCCTTTCAATGCCCCTGATTCTATTATAATCACTAGTTCATTCTGTTCATCAGATTATTTATTCACTTGATTCTTAGATTCACTTGTTGATAGATGCATATTTGTTGTTCATAATTTGTATCTTTACCTTTTTCTTCCTCTTCCTCTTCTTAAAGGATACCTTTCAGCATTTCATATAATACTGGTTTGGTGGTGATGAACTCCTTTAGCTTTTCCTTATATGTGAAGCTCTTTATCTGACCTTCAATTCTGAATGATAGCTTTGCTGGATAAAGTAATCTTGGTTGTAGGTTCTTGGCATTCATCACTTTGAATATTTCTTGCCACTCCCTTCTGGCCTGCAAAGTTTCTGTTGAGAAATCAGCTGACAGTCGTATGGGTACTCCCTTGTAGGTAACTGAGTTTCTTTCTCTTGCTGCTTTTAAGATTTGTCTCTTTGTCTTTTGCTCTTGGCATTTTAATTATGATGTGTCTTGGTGTGGTCCTCTTTGGATTCCTTTTGTTTGGGGTTCTCTGTGCATCCTGGACTTGTAAGTCTATTTCTTTCACCAGGTAGGGGAAGTTTTCTGTCATTATTTCTTCAAATAGGTTTTCAATATTTTGCTCTCTCTCTTCTTCTGGCACCCCTATAATTTGGATGTTGGTATGCTTGACGCTGTCCCAGAGGCTCCTTACACTATCTTCGTATTTTTGGATTCTTTTTTCATTTTGCTTTTCCAGTTGGGTGCTTTTTGCTTCTTCATATTTCAAATCTTTGACTTGATTCTTGCGATCCTCTAGTCTGCTGTTGGAACTCTGCATAATATCCTTTATTTCAGTCAGTGTATGCTTAATTTCCAGTTGGTCCTTATCATAACCTCAAGGGTCTCACTAGGTTACTTAAGGGTCTCACTACATTTATCGGCGGTTTCTAGAAAGTTCTTGAAAAACCTTAAAAGTGTGGTTTTGAACTATATCCAGTCGTTTCCTTTCCTCCATTTCTGTCATTTGTGACCTGTTTCTTTGTCTCCGCATTTTTTATGCTTCCCTGTGTTGATAGAGTGGCTTTCTGTGCTAGGTGTCCTATAGGGCCCAGTGGCTCAGCCTCCCCAATTACCTGAGGTGGACACTCTTGGTGCACCCCTTTGTGGGCTTTGTGCACAGTCTTGTAGTTAAGCCTTGATTGTTGTAGTATCACTGGGAGGAATTGACCTCCAGGCCAATTGGCTGTGAGAATCAGCTGTGTCTATGGTGGGAGAACTTCTGTGCTGAAGACACCCTTATGAAGCAAGACTTGCTTCAGTGGGGCTTTGGTGCTCACTGAGTCTGCCCCCTGAGTGTATCCCTTAGGGATCTGAGGAGTTGTAATTGGATGGTCCCACTCTGACCACTGGGTACACTGGCTTTTGGATCTAAGGAGGTGCTAATTTAGCTTCTTCCTGAGGCAACCCAGCAGGAGCTACGAAGAGATCTGCAGATTCCCCTTCCTTGTTTGGGGTTTGGAGGTGCCCAAATGAGGAGTATTCATTTGTTTTTGTTGTTGTTATTTTTAGATTTCACATGCAAATGAAATAATATGGTATTTGTCTTTCTCTATCTGACTTATTTCATTTAGCATAATACCATCTAGGTCCATGCATGCTGTCACAATGGCAATATTTTATTCTTTTCTATTGCTGAGTAATATTCCATTGTATATATGTACCACAACTTTTTTATCCATTTATCTATCAATTGGTTGCTTCCATATCTTGGCTACCATAAATAATACTGCAGTAAACATAGGGTTGCACATATCTTTTTGAATTAGTGTTTTTGTTTTCCTCAGATAAATACTCAGAAGTGGAGTTGTTGGGTCATATTGCAGCTCTAATTTTAATTTTTTTAAGAACCTCCATACTGTTTTCCACACTGGCTGCACCAATTTACAATTCCACCAACAGTGCACAAGCATTCCCCTTTCTCCACATCCTTGCCAACACTTGTTGTTTCTTGATCTTTTTTTTAATGGCAACCATTCTAACAGGTGTGAAATGATATCTTGTTGTGATTTTATTTTGCATTTCCTTAATGATTAGTGATGTTGAGCATCTTTTCATATGTCTGTTGGCTATCTGTATGTCCTCATTGGAAAAGTGTCTAGTTAGGTCCTCTACACATTATTTAATTAGATTTTTTTTTTTTTGAGTTAAGTTGTCTGAGTTCCTTATATATTTTGGATACTAACCCCCTGTCAAGTGTATCATTTGTGAATATGTTCTCCCACTCAGTAGGTTGCCTTTTCCTCTTGGTGATGGTTTCCTTTGCTCTGCAAAAACTTTTTAGTTTAATATAGTTTAATGTGTTTACTCTTTCTTTTGTTATCCTTGCCCAAGGAGATAAATCAGAAAATAATATTACTAAGATAAATGTCACATAGTTTACTGCCAGTTTTCTTATAAGAGTTTTATGATTTCAAATCTTATATTTAAGTATTTAAATCATTTTTACTTTTTTAATATGGTGTAAGAAAATGGCCAAAACCGGTTTAGCTCGGTGGATAGAGCGCTGGCCTGCGGACTGAAGGGTCCCAGGTTCGATTCCGGTCAAGGGCATGTACCTTGGTTGCGGGCACATCCCCAGTAGGGAGTGTGCAGGAGGCAGCTGGTCAATGTTTCTCTCTCATCGATGTTTCTAACTCTCTATCTCTCTCCCTTCCTCTCTGTAAAAAATCAATAAAAATATATTAAAAAAAGAAAATGATACAGCCTTATTTTTGCATGTCTCTGTCCAGTTTTCTCAACATAACTTATTGAAAAGACTATCCTTACCCCCTTGTATATCCTTGCCTTCTTTGTCATAATTAACCATATAAGCAAGGATAAAATCCAAGAATTTAAAAGTAGATGGAAAAGATCACTTGTTTCAGTTAGAAGAATCCAAATATTTCTGTCAAACAAAAACATCTACTTGGCGCTTTTTAAATTTTCCCAGAAATGCAGTATGATTCTTAGGAGTGTTAACCAATGTTGCTCTGTGCCTTATACAAAATGCTACATGATTGAAATAACTGATTTGTCATGGCCTTCTTTGACCATCTCATTTGACAAATTTGGTCTTTGCTGAGGACAAGAACTGTTGCCATTATGGTGGAAAAATGTTACATGACCCATTTTGGGGGGTGTGGGGATTTATTAGGCTTCAGCATAATTCCTCCTCTCCTGTTCCCCCCAAAATATGCCCACTCATGTGTAAGTGCTAGGTAAGAAGACATTGTAGCTTTTAAGGTGAGTTTCTTTATCTATAAAATTAGGATGATTTTATCAGTCCTACCTCATCCTGAGAATTATAAGGACTTTAAAATAAGACAAATCCTATTAAAGTAAAACACCTGTTTGTAAAGATTTCTATGTCCCAGTCTATGGCCACATATTACAGGTAGTATTTTATAAGATAAAATTTCTAGTTCAATAAAGCACTCCCTCAATTTTAGCTTACCATTTGACATGTGAATGGGATGGGATAGGTATCTGAAAACAGGTAGATAATGCCAATTTTAATTTTATTCAGCCATTAAAAACACCTCCCCTGTGGCCTCTTTTTTTTTTTTTTTAACCATAGTTACTAACAAGTAGAAGTATTTTTTTCTTCTCTTCTGATGTATTTGTTAATGTATAATAAAATGACCAAAAATCTGAAGGCAGAGAGCAACTTATGATGACAGACAGCTACCCCAGGCATTCTTAAGTAATTGCATAGCAGGACACGACTAGGGAAGATTTCTTACATGTGCCGTGGCCCAGGTGAAACTCCATCGGCCTTTCACGTGATGGCCGTCAGGTCTCAGTATTCAAATTAGTTCTTTGCAGAGATCATATGACTGAGGCAGTAAAATTTTTCACAAATGTTAAATTTTCTCTTCAGTGTTGCTTTACAAATTAGAATAAAGCTTTGTTGCTGGTAAAGTTGGACTTTGTTTTACTTTCGCTAAATTTTATTTTATTATTCATTTATTTTAATCCTCAGTGGAGGACATGCTCATTAATTGATTCTAGAGAAAGGGAAAGGGAGAGAGAGACCAAGAGAGAAACATCATAGTGAGAGAGAAACATCAATTGGCTGCCTCTGGTATACACCCTGCCTGGGACTGAACCTGAAACCTAGGTATGTGCCCTGACTGGGAATTGAACGCGAAACCTCTCAGTGCATGGGTCAGCGCTCCAACCAACTGAACCACATTGGCCAGGGCTTGCTAAGTTCTATTTTGAATGCAAGACTCCTCATCTCTATCCCCACCCCACCCCTGCCTCCATCACCCCAATGTATCAAAACTACTTCACTGCTCCTAAATGCACAGCCCACGCAAATTTAGATTTTGTTATGGAATTTCAAAATGAAATTGTTTATAAGTGCTTCCCCCCCACACCACCTTCCAGAATTTTATTATCTATTTATCTATGTGGTATTATAGTACCTATCATCATGAAGTGTCTTTATCTCAGTTTAAAGATGGGCATTTCAGCTAACATCTTTTCAGTGGGCTTTTGGGGCACTGGCTAAGAAAACAGCAGCTCAAAACTAAGTCAGGGAACAGAATGCTATGTCCACTAGGTGGATTATGTTCCAATTCACAATGTAATCCCAGGCACCGATAGTGTTCCATTAACTTCCATATATCCTCCTAATGTGTGTGTGGAGGAAAGACTGCCTCAGGGCTGCAGTGAGGAAAATCTGGGAAGGTTTGGTGACGCCACATAATGGTATTAGAAGGCTAGACATTAGCACATCTTTAAGGGGTTGGTCACATGTGAAATATCCCCTGGGGCAGGCTTAGTGACTTCTTTTCACCTAAACATTGCCCACAGGAGCCAGGATTCCAGCTCCTCAGAGAACCTCTCTGTTCTCTAGACCTGGCGGCAGTGTGGTAGCCCTGTCGCATGTGGTCCTGAGCACTTGAATGTGGCTCATCCCAACTGAGATGGGCCATACGTGCAAAACACACACCAGAGCTCAAGGCGTAGTACAAAAACAACCTAAAAGTTCTCAGTTTTTATATCAATTACCTGTTTAAATGATATTTGGGGTCTATTTGGTGAAATAAAATATAGCATTAAAATTAATTCCCCCTGTTTCTTTTTATTTGGTTTAACGTGGCTACTGGAAAATGTAAAATAATATTATGTGGCTCATTTTTAATGGACCCAGATGCTTCATGACCTGAGGAAGGGGCTCATGTTCTTCAGAATTCTCTTCCACTCTGTCTTTTGGCCCCTAACTTCAGCAGTGGGGCTCTGGAGTGCAGGCACGTTCTGTGGACGTGTCCCCAAGTACCTGGCCCTGAGGGGCTGGTCAGTGCCCAGGCCTATGTGATTTGAGGCCTCCCAGATGCTCAGCCTCTTCCCCACCTCTCACCAGCTGCAGTGCACCCTTTCCAGAGTCACCATATGTGACCGTCCACCTCATTCTCAGTGGGGAAGAAGACCTCTTTGCTCACAGGCGGTCCCTATCAGAGTCAGCTCCCGGTGAGGCTGGTGCAGCGCAATAGTGGCGCTCAGCTGTTAACATCCTCTCGTCCCACTGGATGGTGTTCTGGGTAAGAAATCAGAAGGCACTGGCTCTTGGGACTCCGCTGGCGTTAGTCCGATGGGCACTTAGTGCAGTGAATCACATTTGAGGAACAGCAAACTCCTCTTCCCAAATGCAAAGACCGCCCTATTGGTTTGCAGTGTCAGAGTCGGAGTGCTCTAGATGCTGTCTCGGTTGTCACAGTGGTGGCTTCATGCAGTAAATATGTTGTAGTTGAGCAGGTGTGAGGAAGAGGTAATGCTGGAGACACTGGAATCTGTGTGGGCTCATAATACAGTTCTCCAGATGACTTGAGAAGTGATTGTAATATTTCTTATAACTATCAAATTGTACCATCCTTCCAGATTTCTTATGTATTCTCTCCTAAAAAGTTAGAAAACCTTTGAGCTGCTGTGGCAGGAATTTCTGACCATAGGAGGCAGATGTGTGAGCTTCAGGTTTGCCTGGACCCAGAGATCTGTGACTCCCAGGTCATCACAGTCAGCATCACCGGCTGCAGCACTAAGAACAGGTTAGGGCTGCTGCTTGCTGTTTTGTTTTTTTTGTGGTGTCCCGTCTGGGAAATCTAGGACATCTGGGCCCAGTTTGGGATTTTCCAGTGTGGGCTACAGAATGGGTCCGTGAGTGGCCCAGACTCATACCTATGTGTGGAAAGGCCCAGAAGATTTGTGCTAACAGGCCTGTGTCTAGCCCTGGGCTGGCTGGTGGCAGTCAGAGGCAGGAGGCCAAACAGTCAGGATTTCAGGGTCCTCAACCTTTCCGGTGACAGCATTCGGTCATGAAGATGCACACAGCAAAGCAAACTTTAATTAGAATTGTAATTTACCAAAAAATTTATATAATCCTTGGTATCAGCCAAGCACACCACTGCTGGTTAACAGGCATCACATTTAAGGTTAGTTATATTTCATTATGAACAGCAGGAAGAGACCATCAAAATATTAAGCAACTCACATTTTTCCATTGGTGATCATACATGTCCTTTTAAAACAGCTTTATGATGATAGTTTTTCACTCAGTGAAAACAAGATTGTTGAAATAGATTTTGCTCCCTAAACATATTTATCTGTGGTCTGAGGATCAAACAGGAAACAGACCAGTTGAATATTCCACTAATTTTCTTTTCTATCTTTTTTTTTTTTTTACAGATTCGTATGACCCTAGCAGAGTGGAGCGGGTGTGACGAGATGCCAGTGAAGTGCATCCACCGTAGTTGCAAATTGAGTGTTCTGTATCAGCTGGAAACTGCTGGCTGCTAGTGCTCTGTGGTACCACTACCCCTGCTACCAGGAGACTCGTCATGCCTTCAGAATCGCTTTGTGGAAGTAAAGAAGTAGTCCATTGAAACTCTCTGTTTTTACAAATGAAGAGTTAATACCTGTGTTTAGAAGAGTCACATGGACTCTCCTGCATGATGGATTTAGCCAAACTGGTAAAATGTTTGGTGTTAATCTGCTTCTGTGACAATTTGAACATGGACAATAGAGTGAATGATTTTTGAAATGACTGTGAATGTCATAAATTCCCTTTCACATCTCCAGGGCCTATGGTCCATGCTCATGTAAAGGAATTTGGGACAGCGTTTCTGCACTTTGAGTTTAGGGGAAATGTGAATGACTATATCTGATCCATTTCTAATCAATTTGGCCTTCTGCTGCTGGAAGTAACTTCACTTCTAAGTAACTTGCCATCAGAGACTAAAAGCAATATCTTTTTAAGTTCCTAAAAGATTAAAACTTACTATAACGTACTAAGAATATTATTTATCTTGTAATGAAACATTTTGCTCGTTTGCAAACATGCCATGTCTGCTTTGCACTCAGTATTATCTATTTTTATTTTCTGTATGGACGTTTAGAATTCTTTATATGAAAAAAAATTGCTGGTTTAAAATAGACCATTTTAACAAAGTAACTATATTTCTTTTTACAAAAATGCTATTTTTCTATGATGTAAACAGTTGTTAGGTGGCAGATTTTTAAGGGAGTTTTATTTTATTTAAGAATCTCTATCCCTTTGTGTGAGAGAGACCCACAGAGGGTTCACATCTGCTTTAAAGCACATATCCCTTACCCACTCACAACTTGGCTATTTTTATTTTATCTTACAAAGAGATCTCAATATAGACATTTTACAGGATTAAATAAACTTTTCACAAAAGTTTTTTTTTTTTTTTTACAAATATAACTATAAGGTTATATGTGAAAATAATCCTCTCAAAACCAGCCAATGTCCACAATTTTTGCTGCCATATCCACTAGAATTACCAAAAAGTGTAGTTTCATTTTTGTATGTCTATGGGGGTCTGCCCTGATACCATGCTTTTCTCCCCCCACCCTTTAAAAATATGTATTTTTATCTAGAATGATCCTTACTTAATCTCTGCATATTTTAAAAATGTGCTAGAGACATATATATGCCATTACAAAAGTATTATGAGGCCTATGTATTCTACTGTGTTTACTATTGCATTATCCTGCACAAAGTTTATGCATTTTTATGCATTTGTCCCTTCTTTCTAAGTAAGGTAGGTATTCTTGTTAGCTAACATTTCCTGAATGGGTTCTTGTCTCCTCCCTGCTTCCCTTTCTCCCTCCCTCCCTTTTCTTCCCTTCCTTCTTTTCCTTTTTCTTTTTCTTTTTCTTTTTCTTTTTCTTTTTCTTTTTAAGGAGAGAGAGAGAGAGAGGGAGAGAGAGAGAGAGAGAGAGAGAGAGAGAGAGAGAGAGAGAGATGGAGAAACATCAATGAGGGAAAAACATCATCAATCAGCTGCCTCCTGCACACCCCCTACTGGGGATCAAGGCCACAACCTGGGAATGTGCCCTGACCGGAATGGAACTGGTGACCCAGCAGTCTCTTAGTTCCTGGTTTGATGCTCAACCGTTAAGCCATACCAGTCAGGGACATGGGGCTTTTTTTCCTTCTTTCCTTTTCTCCCCCCCGCCCCTCCCCCCCCTTTTTTTTTTTTTGAGAAACCACCTGATCTATTTTTAGACATTTCAGATTCCTAAAATGTGAATTGTTGGGTGGTCTACAATTTGGCCCTAAAACAATTCTGACTGGGCTTTCCTGGCCTGTTTTTATCTGTAACATATGATTTTATTTCATAAGAACTTCATGTATTTGGACTGTAATAAACAATACAGGATCTAAATAATTCTGAAAAATCATTTCGAATACACTTATTTGTAGTCTTGGTTCCTACCTATTACTCATAGCCACTTCTTTCCTGATTTTTGGCTTTTGTGAAAAGTTGTAGTAGGCTCTTGTTTTCACAACACAAAGAGAAGGGCCGAGTGTCTGCTAGGCATAGCTTAGATTGTTTTTCCCAGGAAAAATTTAGTGAGTAAGAGGTTTATTACTCTGTCATGGTCAGTGAATCACTTAAGTAATCTGGTAGAACTAAATGAGGGCTGTTACATGTTTCCCTCTTTAAATGCAAGTGAAATGCATATATCTGCATATGTTTACATATATATAAACATATGCATGTTTACATATATATAAACATATGCAGATACATATGTACATATACATATAGACACATACATATATACATACATATATTTGAACTGTGTTCTGACTTCCTTCTAAATTTTGTTGATCCCATATAAAGACTTCTTTTAATGAAAAGAATTAAATTTTAGTTTATTCCTCACGAGAAAGAGAAGAATACTAAAGAGAAAAAAAAATTAATGTACCTTATGTTTGATACTTTTATTTTGTTTTCTAAATTATTATAGTTTTCTGAAACCATTCTGAATTTAGTTGAAATTATCAATATTTATACTTCTAACTTTAATTTCTGGATTCCAGCTTGAATATAGTAACTTCGAAAATTTGACTTTTGAACTTGTGTATTCTAAGATAAATAATACAGTCTAATCAGAAATAGCTTTCCCAGAGGTTTTGAATTTAATGATAGTTATCCTTTATTCTATTGCTCATACATATATACCTCTTTGTTATTAGTTGTGGCTGAATAACTAATGTATTTTGTGTTTGTCATTGTTTTTCTCATATGTTTGACTAACTTTTGGTGTTTAATAATTTAGGGCTTATAAAATTAAATTAAAAGTTCTAATTTTGACCATTTGAACTAAAAATTATATGAGGAATTATGTATGAAATGTATTTGTATTTCTTAATGGTAAAAGTAGGGGAAATATTGGTATATAGCTCTAGTTACTTCTTTAAAGAAAATTTCTGAATGATTGAAAACCAAATATCTTTATTAACATTTTCAATCTTTTGTTTCTGCAAACCCCAGAAAATTTGTTAGAAGAAGTGTAGCCCCTGACTGCAGGTTCAGAATCCTTTTCCATGTTGTTTCTAACTATTTGGGTTTCTTTTTAAAAGTCACTTTAAAATGTGTCTACTCTGAGATCCTGGTGTCCATACTAGAAATGTAGGTTGAGGTTTTGATGCATTTGGAAAATCTAAGTAGAAATTTTGCTACTCAAAAGTTCTGACTGTTGGTGAAGGATTGGTGTTAATGCAAGTTCAAGTGCATAAACTCCAATGATTGTAAAACTAGACCCTGACCATTTTTTGTGACAGTAAAAGGACTTACTCTGATAGAAGTTTGGTTTAAGAGCTTCTGAGCGGAAATGCTGAGCCCTATCCACGACTGACACAACTACTTCCCAGCTCTGAGCAGAAGAGACCGATGGAAGATAAGATTAACCCACATTTCATCTGGTCCCCAAGGATTATGTTTATGTGTTTTGGCTATTTTGTTGTTTTGTTTTGTTTAAAATGGTTAAATAATACACAGTTAAGTATCAGGTTAGCATCTTGCAAAGTGACCAGTGCAGCAGAATTCTCTCTAAATATCTGAGCTTAGAGAAACACTTTCAGTTTTCTAAGTTTTTGTAGGCAGTTACTTTTGTGTTTGGGCCATTGTTCTGCTAGATCATCTGCGGGAGGCATGAAGTGTAAGGGATGGAGTGAGGGATGGGAGTATGTTTCTTGAACTGAAGCTGTTAGAGTAAGCTTAGGGGGGAGATGCATTTTCTGTTATGCTTTTCATTGCAGATTCTGTACATCTGTTTGTGGGAGGAGAGCTGCTACTCGGGACAGGATTTAAGAGACAAATTCCAAGTGACCTTTAAGAATCTGCATGGTGGGAGGTCCTTTTCCCAAACTCTGGGTTGGTCCACTGTGGGACTCACCCAGGGAAGATGATAAAATAACATTAAAGAAAGAATGGTCCCCATTCTGCATATTAAGGAGTGATTAAGACTGCAACTCAGATTAAAGTCCTTTGGAAAGATCTGTATGGTCTAGCAAACTGCCCGTGGAAACAATCCTTAAGTTCATCAGCAGTGCCACGAGATGAGCAGTGCAGCGAGGTGGGCAGAGTGCGCGTGTGCGCACATTCCTGGCTTTGACTTTTGAGAGCCCCTGTCAGAGCTGTGTTTAGTACAGGGGACAAGAAGGACCTTGTGCTGTGGCCTCTGACTGAAACTTTAACCCAAAGGCAAGTCTGGCTATTTGTCCCAATGCCTTCATTTGGGGTGAGGAGGAGCGCTCCCCCAACTAGTCCCTTTCCCCTGTGGAAGCCAGAGGGGCAGCTGAATGTCTTCAAGGAGCTCTTGTATTTCTCTGCATAATGTAAAGACTTGTTATTTCAGGATGACTGACCTGCTCAGTGACACACATGTTCCAAATAAAGATTTTGCATGAAAGTACCTATGTTCATTGTCTTTGGCTGTGGGTGCCAGAGCTGCCCTGTAAGCCTTAAAGGCTGGTCCCCAGAGGGCAGCAAGCTGCACCGAGCATGGCTCAGATGGTGTAGGTAGCAAAGGGACAGGTGGCCCAAGATGTCCCAGCACCTTTAGTCTCCACCAAATACTAGTATTTCCTGGGTGTTGAAGCTCCTCTTCACGTTTTTCACAAAGGCTTGCTGACGTGGGGACTTGGTTTTCATTTCGAGTCCATCACTAACCATGTGGCCTTGCACCCTTCTCTACCCCAAATTCTGTTTTCCAATCTAACCTCTCTTACTCCTTGACTATAAGAATCAAATACATAGACAAGTGCCGGGGTCTTTTCCGCATCTACAAGGGTTCAGGAATCTGGAGAAGGGCTGTGCATAAATGAATGACAAGACTAGAGAAGAAATATGAATTTGGAAGGCATTCTGGGGTGCCAGAGGGAAACTTAGTTCTAGTGCTAAGCTCTCCAAATCTCCAGACCCCTGGCTTTTTATTCCCACATTTTGCCCTATAGCAAAGCAGACATACATATCAAAGTTAAAGTATTATCAGGTTGGGGGAACTGCCCTCAGCTGTCCGGCAGCAGGCAATAATATATGCAGATCTTCAGCCCTGCTGAAGCCCCAAGGTTCATCAGCCTTCTGATGAACTTCTTGCATAATTATCACCTGCTGGAATTTGCTTCCAGCAGAAAAGCCCCTGGCACACTGTGGCATTCCATGCATGGAAAGTGATGCAGACATGTACTTTATGGGGAACAGAGTAAATAAATGTGTGTCTGGCAGCTTGTAGGTTTTAAATCCAGGCCGGCCTTGGTCTTGTTCAAAGATCCATCTCATTTCTAGTATTGGGATTCTAGAAGCAGAAGCACATGCTTTAGATTGGTTTCTAGTAGCTCAATAAACATATAAGCTGTTGTTTCTGAGTTTGGTCCTTCTTTCGAATTTAAGCTCCTTGTCTGTCCCATTAGGTTTGTAGACTGTTGTCCTTGTTCCTTCCTTGGCTCTGAGTGTGTGGGTCTCAACACTTGAGTGTACCAGAGCCCTCGCAGTAGTCTGAAATTTCAGATCATGTTGAGATGTGGGTTTTAAAATAAGAGCTATTCCAAGTTGGTTGATAATTGAATCCATATATTAAAATTTAACTGAAAAAGATCTTGACCAAACCTACGCATCAGAGAACCCAATCCTGGGCCTGGCTCTGTGTTAACTAGCTATGACCCACCACCTCTCCTACTCTTTGGAAGTAGAGAAGAGAGATTGAGCTAACTGGTTTTTTCCAACTTTGAGGTTATATAACTGCCCTGGCTGGCATAGCTCAGTGGTTGAGTGTCAACCTATGAACCAGGAGGTCACAGTTCGATTCCTGGTCAAGGCATATGCTTAGGTTGCTGTCTTGATCCCCAGTGTGGGGCATGCAAAAGGCAGCTGATCAATTATTCTCTCATCATTGATTTCTCTATCTTTCCCTCTTCCTTCCTCTCTGAAATCAATAAATATGTATTTTTTAAAAGATTATATAACTATTTCTTGGAAAAATTGGAAGTCCCATAGGGTCTTTTGCCCTGCCTGAAAACTCCAGAACTAAAATGATTTCAAAACTACAGCTGCACATGACTGCAGACTGGGTCATGGCCAGGGCAGGAAGCCCTGACATTACTTTTTTTTTTTTTTTTACTTCCCCATTCCACTAATTTATCATGCTCTCTCCTCCACGCCACAGCTATAGAGCAGCCAAGAGGCTGACAATCTTGATTCTCCCAATATATTATTCTTAGGTTAGAGCAGGGCACTGAGGTGTTTATGAGCCTGGACATCAGCCCAAGGCTCACAATTTTGGCTGCTTGGGGTCCTTTTTAAAAAATTCTTACCATTTATTCAACACCTATCATTTGCCAGGTACTGCTAGATACTTTACAATCATGAATCCTAATTCTAAAAACTGTTCTTAAATAGATGGTTAAAGCTGTTTTTTAAACAAGAAAATGCAGCTCAATAAAGTTTAATGATTCATCTACAGCAGCGGTTCTCAACCTGTGGGTCGCGACCCCTTTGGCTGCCAAAGGACCCTTTCACAGGGGTCGCCTAAGACCATCCTGCATATCAGATATTTACATTACGATTCATAACAGAAAAATTACAGTTATGAAGTAGCAACAATAATAATTTTATGGTTGGGGTCACAACATGAGGAACTGTATTTAAAGGACCAGAAGGTTGAGAACCACTGATTTAAAGCATCACAGAGATGGTAGGTATTAGAACTAGGTTTAGAAGACAGGTTTTCTTCCACACCACACAACACTTACTATAAGGAAAAGTAGCAGAATAAATTGCTCTTAGTATTTTATCCACTTTTCATTTCATGGCCTAGTATTCTCATATAGCAATATCTATCTTTCATAATATCCTATATAATAAAAGCCTAATATGCAAATTGCCCCCTCAGGCAGTCATTTGACTGGCAGGGGGAAGGAGTGGAGGCACTGCCAGCCCCCATGGGCATTGACGAGAGTGGGACCACAGCAGGATGGTAGAGCAGGTGAGTGGGTGGCGCCAGGCCAAGGTGGGTGCGAGCAGGGGCCCAATTGCCCCACCGATTGCCCTGCAGATGGTGACCAGGGGCAGCCGTGGGGGGCGGGGCTGCTGCTCAGATCCCAGGCACTGAGAGAGCTGGGCAGGGGGCCCTGTGGGTGGGATGGTGGAACAGGTGAAGGGGTGGCACCAGACCAAGGCGGGGTGCCAGGCGGTGCTGCGGGGCTCCGAGGCTGGGGGCACGAGCTGGGGCTGTGAGGCTGGGGACGCAAGTGGGGGCCCAATCTCCACAAGCCAACCCGAGGGACCCCACCCATGCACGAATTTGTGCACTAGACCTCCAGTTAATAAATAAATATGAAAACCGGTTGTATTCTTACCATGAGTTTGGAAAGCAGTGTTATCACAAATAACAATAATAAGCTATTCTTGTCCTCAATTAGTACCTTTTACTGAAAATAAGAAACCCTCTGATTGAAATATAAAACACAATATTCTATTTAGTAACAAACACCCAAAACACCATTTTTTTTTTACCCATTTCTGAATCCAGCCTGTATTTTCTCCATAATAGGAAGAATATTAAACTAACAAGTTCCTGGAGAGATCACAGTGTTGACAAAATTCAACATGATAGTGGAGTCTTCAAAGACACAGGAAACAAAGCTTGGCCCTTCCACACAGCCATAAGTCCTTGGGATGATTTCATTTTAAGTTAATGTTTCTTCAAGTCACACATATTCCCCAAAGTCTGCTTAATGAAATACCACAATCACCATGGGGTCTACTTTCCTGCAGTCTTGTGTAGACTTTGCTGCCACCCCAAAACCCAAAGGACGGTCTGCAATGGAGTACACCACCACTCCCCATACTGAGAAGTATTTTCAGTGTTTCAATCTAGATTTTAACACATGGTTCGTATACCGGAAGGACTGCTCTGCTTCAGCTTTATCCACACTTTGTACTTGGCATAGGGTGTGAGGTAATCCAGAGCTGTGATGTGCAACTGGAATTTGTGAGTCTTTCCCAAGCAGGTCCCCAGCAACATCAGCTTGTCACCAGAGATGTTGGCAGCCAACTTCAAGATCTTTTCACTCACACAGTACACCCAGTAGGAGTGCAGCATGATACAGTAGGTGCCATCAGGCCTATTGTCCAGCAGCTCAAGATTCTCCCTGATGTATTTTGCTATCTTCTCAAACATGACATGGGCCCCATTTTCCCACTGTTGGAAAACCAGATCCTGCTTAGGATCCTTTTAAATGCATTTAGTTTCAGAGATGTTTGAGTCTCATCAGGTAAGCTTCTACCTCACACATAAATCTTCCCCCAGGCTGTCAACTTGTATTTATTTCACAGGCTGGAAATGCTGTCGGTCACTCCACTGCTTAGAATTTTGGGGACAACAGCTCCATGGAAAGCTAAGTACCAGCCCTTTCAGTCCCAACTAGCCACTGGTGTGGATTCAGCTGGAGAACCCAGCTCTTCTCTGAGCTATGGGAGGTTTGTACCTGATCACAGAGGCTCCATTTACTGTTTCTTCTCCTGGCTGCCTTTCTCTCTTCTGTGCTTCCTGCTGCATTAACTGGATGTTTTTACCTTCCTCAACCACACTGCTGCATTTCCAAGATTATGATAGCAGGGTCAGCTTCTGGAGAAATAAACCCAAATGTGCATTTATCTAGAGTTTCTTTGGGGTATTTAAAACCAGTTATCAACATAGGGATGAGGGGAAAACAAGGACATTAATATTGTTGGGTCCCTCCTATGTGCCAGGTATGTTGTATGCATTGATTTATTTAATACACATCATTTCACAAAAGACAACGGGTACAGAGAAGAATAATTCCTTACAGAGGCAACAAGCAGCAAAGCAGGGATTCAAACCTATTTGAATGCCCCAAAGTCCATGCTATTTATCTTAGCTTACTGTACCCCAGGAGAATGAGAGAATGATCCTCCAGTGAGTCAGAAAAGTCAAAGGTAACAGCTTATACAGTGGGGCATTGACTTACGAGTGTCCCAACTAACGAGTTTTTTGAGATACCAGCTGTCTCTCCACCGATTTTTTGCATTGAGTTGACAGAGTAATTTGAGTTAACAAGCTCCTTAACGAGCTCCTTAACGAGCTCGGTCTCAGAACGAATTAAACTCGTAGTCAAGGCCCCACTGTAATATTAAATGAATTTGTTAAGATTGGGTTCAGCTGTTTATGTCAGAAAATTGGAAACAATCATGACTTAAACATGATGAAAGCTATTTCCCTTACACTTCAAAGGAATCCAGAGGCAGGCAGTCCAGCGTGTTAGCGCAATAACAATTGGGGAGCCGGCCTCCTTGTATCTTTCTGTTCCAGCATTCTCACATAGTGCCTTCCATCCTCAAGGAAACCTCATGGTCCAAGATAGCTTCTAGAGTGCCAACCATCTTAGACACTTTCCAGGTAGCAGAAAGGAGGAAGAATTCTCCTTAGCTTCCTTTAAAGAGACTTCCAGGACTATTCTACACTTTTCTGCTTATATTCCATTTGCTGGAACTTGACCCATGTTCAAACTAGCTGCAAGGGAGGCTGGAAAATGTAGTCATTTAAAGTGGGCACCATTGTGAGTCTGAATAAAAATCAAAATTCTATGACTAATAAAGAGAGTGATGATAGTTATGGACTGGCAACCAGCAGTCAATGCCACACTTAAACTACCTCAAGGCATTAGCCTCGGGGTCTGGATGCTCACCAACCAGGAATGCCTCCTATGTCTCTGTGGAAGGCTTTGTGATGGGAGCCTCTCAGGTCACAATGAAGAATTTGTCTCACCAAAGACTAAGGATGTTGTTCCATAGGGGGAGTTTTTAACAGTGCCTCCTTTCCCAAGAGGGAGCAGCCACGAGGCCAAAAGGGCCAGCTGTGAAGAGCCACCTCAGCAGACCAATCTTAGGGTCTATCAATTGCAAACCCTTGTTTTCCTGGGTGAATCACCTTCAGCAGAAAAAAATGATTTTACTACATTGGTGCCCATGGTAAACAAAAACAGTGTGAGGGGAATGGAAAACGGAAGTTTAGATGCCAAGTGTCTGGTTTCTGGGTTCTGGGAACAGCAGACTTTGTTCACCCCTGTCTGTTCTCCTGTGGACACTCATCGCACCTTCTTCAGAGGCAGAGATGTGGATTCTGGGTTGTCTACATCAGGGGTCCCAATAATCTTCAGGAGAAAACCTCAGGTTGATAGGACCAGCAACTGCAGAAATGGAGGGAGCAGCACAAGTACCTGCATCCTCACTGGAAAGGCTATGCCACTGCCTTCCTGCCTGAGATTAGACCCTGTCCACCTTGGCCACCCTGCAGTTTACCACAAGGGAACCAGAACTAACTCTGAGCAGTTCAGATAGCAGGTATTACCACTGAATATTTTGCATTTCTAATTATTTTATTTCACGTCAGTCGCAGTGGAAGAGTTCTGAACTCACTTAACTCGTTTGTTGAGATTTTTATTTGTAGAGTTATTTTTTGTTGAAGAAAATACAACCCAGAAACACTTTTTAATTTTTTGTCAGACTTTGTGACTAAAGTAAAAAATGAAACAGAAACCACAAGAAAACATTTAAAGATGTCAGGGGGGAAATGTTGCCACGGATGGCATGTTCATGCACCATAAATTAGCATGGCATAAAATACTATGCTCCTGGTGGGTCTATCTCTGAGAGGGAGCAAAAGAGTTCACTTCTGAAAGGGTGGGTGTGCTAAGCTAAGTCGGAGGGGATGTTGGGAAAGTGGGGAAAGACAACTACTAAATTTCAACAAACCTTGAAGACATGTCATTATTTGTTTTATTATTAAAAAGGAAGAAAATGCTATTAATTATATTATTTCTTGCCTTGGGTTCAGAGCTGTTAAGATGTGAAAAAGAGAGGTGCCCATACAGCTGGCGAAGTACAGTAACTAACCTTCATTCCTCACTCTCTGGGGTTCCACAAGCACACCTCCCCCTGGGGGCACTGCTCAGCTGGTTCTGGAATGACCTGTGATCCAGGAGTTCCTGACCATCTGCACAGGCAGCAGAGACGTTTGGGCTGTGGCTTTGAAACTTGGGTGTGTATTCCAATGCCTGGAACTTGTTAAAAGAGAAAAGGAGGCTGATTTAGTATGTCTGGCAAGGGAACTAAAACACTTATTTTTTAACTAGGACATCACATGATTTCAATGCACTCAGTCCCATAGACACTTAGGGAAATTCTCTGGAGTCTTCAGAAGTGTTTCAATAGACCAGAAACCAGAGCTTCTGTCAGTCCTTCCTGGCTCAGAGTGCCCCTGCATGCTCATGCCTCTCACTGGCTGGCCTTAGCCTTCTCTCCTTTTGACAACACCCATTCATCCTTCAGGTCTCACTTAAGTCTCAGGTTGTGCAGAAGCTCCCTGACCAACCAGGTGAGCTTGGTATTTAGGTCTAAATGTGATCCCCCCAAATTTATATGTTGAAATGTAACACCCAAGGTGAAAGTGTTGGGAGGTAGGGCCTTTGGATGGTGATTAGATCAGGAAGGTAAAACCCTAATGAATGGGATTAGTACCCTTATAAAAGAGACTCCAGAGAGTCTAAGATGGTGGCAGATTAGGTGGAAGCTACACTGACCTTCTGGTACCAAACTGGAATTCCAACTAAAATATAGAAAAATCATCCTGAATAACCAACTGAAGACTAGCTGGAGAGAAGCCTTATAACCAAGGACATAGAGAGGAGGCCAAATCAAGACTGGAAGAAAGTGTGGAGATGTGAAAGTGCTGGCTAGACTCCCACAGGCAGCAGCAGAAATTCCAGAGAGATATCTCATCTGGGGGGGTCCCCCTGAAAAGTCTGGAGTTTAAACCCCAAACCTGGAACTCCAGCCCACAACTCTATAACTGGGAAAGGTGCCCACATAACATCTGGCTGTGAAAAGTGAAAGGGCAAGGGCTACGCCCTCCATCTTACCCTAACAGCCATGTGCACAGCAGAGCTTCTTCCCGGAAGCCCAGGCCTCTGCTAGCCACGCCCAGGATTTCTTTGAACTAGCCAGTGACGGTCAAGGGAGGTGCACGCCATGGATATGACCACATCCTGTGTGGCAGGAACTGACTTGCGCCTGGCCAATCAGCAGGGCCAACGGTCACCTCTCCTCCCCTTACTCCACCCCCCTATAAAACTCCTTCCCACCGGGCTAGCCCCCTCTCTGCCACTTGGCTTACCGTTGGGTCGGTGAGTGTGGTCGGGGAGCCGAACTAGTTCGAATAAAGACTCTCTGCTTTTGCATCGGATTTGGCTGGCTCCCTGGTGTGGTCTTTTGGGGATCCTGAAATCTGGGCATAACAAAAAGTAGCAGGGTTTTTGTCTATTAGGGATAGATGGCTAGAAATGCAGGCACCCTCTTAAAAGACCAACACATAAAATTTCATTTGCAGCTGCTCACCTAGGGCCCCAGCAGAGGAAGGGCAGAGTAGACTAGAGCTGTGTGAGGAGAATATAGGGTTGGTGTCTCTGGGGAAAGAGCTGTGAGGACAGTCACCTGGATCCCTGTGCTGAGTCATTCTCCCATAGAGCAGAAGCCATCTTTCTCAGGCAGACCTTTCCCATATATGCAGCATTAGCCTGGGGGAAACAAAAAGCCTTACTCTTTGGATTCCTTCTTGCCCCACCCTGTGGAGCTTAGCCCTGACTATAGCCAGAGGTTCATTAAGTGGCTGAGGCTAATAGACAGCTTGCAGGCAGAGGCAGGTCCCTGGGTGTTTTGAGTCTTTGCCTGACCTGCTCCTGGGCCTGGGGCTAGTAAAATCAGATCTTAGTGCACAGCTTGTTTCTTTCCACATGCACCCAGGCCCAGCAGAGGAAGCCACAAGCTGTGGATCACTGATAGCTCCAAACAGGTGCTCAAGGCCAATCAAAGACAGTGTCTGACAATGGCCTGCACCAGAGTCCCTCCAAGAGGCCCAGAACCAGTAAACCCAGTGGCTAGCTTCAGACAACAACAGAGCAGGATCCAGTAAGCTTCATAAGCAGCATATCCACAGGGAGATATTGGCAGGCACCAAATCCTACTGAGGTGAATTCTGTTTCATGTTATCAGCACCTGCACAGCAGCCTGCATGCTGTATTGGGGGTTAAGCCTCACCATCAGCCAGCCTAAAGGTTGAGCCCACACACAAGTGGGCCAATAGCAATCAAAACTCAGTTACAAAAGGAGGGCCCACACAATGTAAAAAGACTCATTCTTAGAGCACCCGGTTTTGGTGATCAGGGAGACTGTGCCACTGGATACCACAGGCAACCTACTATATAAGGCTACCCTACAAAGACAGGGAGTTTAGTAAATCTATCTAATATATAGAAACAAAATCAAACAGGCAGCCAAGATAGGGAGACAAAGAAACAGGCCCCAAATGAAGGAACAAGGGAATTCTCCAGAAGAAGAATTAAATGAAGTGGAGATAATCAATTTATCAGATATAGAGTTCAGAATAATGATTATAAGGATGCTCAACAGCATGAGAAAGGATATAGAAACCATAAAAAAGGGCCACTAAAAATAAAGAATGAAATGAAAGAAATAAACAACAGACTCAATAAAGCAGAGGATCGAATCAGTGATTTGGAAGATAAGGTAGAAAAAAACACCCAGTCAGAACAGCCAAAGGGTACAAAGAAATGAGGACAGTTTAAAGGACCTCTGGGACAACATGAGTGTCAACATCCATGTGACAGAGGTAGAAGGAGAAAAGAGAGAGCAAGGGATTAAAACCTATTTGAAAAAATGACAGAAAACTTCCCCTACTTGGTGAAAGAAATAGACTTACAAGTCTAGGAAGTGCAGAGAGCCCCAAACAAGAGGAACCCAAAGAAGCCCACACCAAGACACATCATAAAATGCTAAGGGTTAAAGACAAAGAGAGAATCTTAAAAGCAGCGAGAGAAAAGCAGTTAGTTACCTACAAGGGAGTGCCCATATGACTATCAGCTGATTTCTCAACAGAAACTTTGCAAGATAGAAGGGAGTGGCAAGAAATATTCAAAGTGGTGAATATCAAGGACCTACAAGCAAGTTTACTCTACTCATCAAAACTATAATTTAGAATTGAATGTCAGATAAAGAGCTTCACAGACAAGGAAAAATTGAAGGAGTTTATCACTATCAGATCAGTATTACATGAAATGTTGAAGGGTATTTTTGAAGAAGACAGAAGAAGAAGAAGAAGAAGAAGAAGAAGAAGAAGAAGAAGAAGAAGAAGAAGAAGGAGAAGGAGAAGGAGAAGGAGAAGGAGAAGGAGAAGGAGAAGAAGAAGAAGAAGAAGAAGAAGAAGAAGAAGAAGAAGAAGAAGAAGAAGGCAATAAATACATATCTATCAACATTTAAATCTAAAAATCAAAGTAAACAAATAAGCAATCTAATGAACAAAATAAACTGATGAATAAAATAGAACCAGAGGCATGGAAACATGGAACAGACTGATGATTCTCAGAGGAAAGGGCGTAAAGAGGGTAAGAAGAGATTAAACAAAGATATTACATGCATATATGCATTACCTATTGACACAGACAATGGGGTGATGAAGGCCTGGGGTGGGGTGGGAACCAGGTGGAGGTGGACAATGGGGGGAGATATCTGTAATACTCTTAACAATAGATATTTAAAAAGAAAAAAATGCCAAAAGTTAAAGAAAAAGAGAGAATCATAAAAGCCATAAGAGAAAAGGCAGGCAGTTACCTACAAGGAAGCTTCCATAAGATTGTCAGCTAATTTCTCAACAGAAACAATTAAGGCCAGAAGGGATTGGCATGAAATATTCAAAGTGATGAAAACAAGGACCTACAACCAAGGCTACATTACCCAGCAAGACTATCATTTAAAATTGAAGGAGAAATAAAGAGCTTCCCAGACAAGAAATAGCTAAAGGAGTTTGTTACCACCAAACCAGCATTAAAAGAAATGTTAAAGGTCTTGCTTTAAGAAGCAGAAGAAGTAAAAGAAAAACAACACACATGAACATTGTTAAAAAAAATAAAATGGCAATAAATATGTACCTATAAATAATCACTTTTAATGTAAATAGCTTTATACTCCAATCAAAAGACACAAGGTAAATGAATGGGTAAGAAAACAGGACTCATGTATATGCTGTCTTCGAGAGACCCACCTCAGATTAAAGATACACACAGACTAAAAGCAAAGGGATGGAAAAGATATTTATACAACTGGAAAGAAAATAAAAAGCTGGGGCAGCAATACTTTTACCTAACAAAATAGACTTTAAAACCAAGGATATAGTAAGAGACAAAGAAGGATCCTATATAATAAAAGCCTAATATGCAAATAGTGGCAGAATGACCAGTGGAACGACCATTCGCTATGATGCACACTGACCACCAGGGGGCAGACGCTCAATCCAGGAGCTGCTCCAAGTCTGCAGGCCCCAGGCCATCCAAGGCGAGTGCCAGTGGGGTCCCCTGATCACCCCACCAGTCGTCCCACAGAGAGAGGCAACCAGTGGTGGTGGTCAGGGGTGGGGCTGGCTAGTGAGCAGGCCAGCCCCACCCCCCACAATCACCCTGCCAGTTGCCTCCAAGGCAGGTACCAGCAGGAGCCCCCTGATCACCCTGCCGGGTGCCCCACAGATCAGCCCTGATCACTGGCCAGACCTAGGGACCCTACCTGTGCATGAATTTTGTGCACCAGGCCTCTAGTATCACATAATGATAAAGGGATCAACCCAACAAGAGAATATAACCCTTGTACACATGTATGCACCCAACATAGGGGTACCTCAATATGTAAAGGAAATCTTGATGGACATAAGGGGAGAGGTGGAAAATAATACAGTAATAGTAGGGGATTTTAACACCCATTGACATCAATGGGTAGATGTTCCAGACAGAAAACCAAAAAGAAGATGACAGCCTTAAATGACACATTAGATCAAATGGATTTAATTGATATATTCAGAGCATTCCACCCCAAGGCAGCAGAATATACATTCTTTTCAATTGCACATGGAGTGTTTTTTTTAGGATAGACCACATATTAGGACATAAAAAAAGTCTCAAAAAATTTAACAGGATTGAAATTATATCAAGCATCTTCTCTGACCATAATGCTAAAAAACTTGAAATCATTCACAGGAAGAAAACGGAAAAAAACACACAACGACATGGATGCAAAATAACATTACTAAACAATGACTAGGTTAACAATGAGATCAAGAAGAAATCAGAGACGTTGAAATGAATGAAAATGAGAACACAACAACCCAAAATCTATGGGACACAGGGAAAGCAGTCCTAAGAGGGAAATTCTAGCATCTCAAGAAACAAGCAAAAGGTCAAATAAACAATCTAATTTTACTTTAAAGGAACTCAAAATAGAACAACAAACAAAGCCCAGATTAAGTAGAAAGAAGGAAATAATATAGATCAGAGCAGAAATAAATGAAATAGAGCCTAAAAAAAAAAGTACAAAAGATCAATGAAACAAAGAACTGGTTATTTGAAAGATAAACAGGATTGACAAACCTTTAACCAGACCCATCAAGATAAAATGAGAGGACCCACATTAAAAAATATCAGAAATGAGAGAGGAGAAATAACAAGTGATACCAAAAAAATACAAAGGATTGTAAGAAACTATTATGAACAACTATACGCCAACAAATTGGGCAATCTGGGAGAAATGGTTAAATTCCTAGAAACATATAACCTTCCAAAACTAAATCAGAAAGTATCAGAGAATCTGAATAGACAGATTACAACTAGTGAAATTAAAGCAGAAATAATAATAATAATAATAATAAATAAAAATCTCCCAACAAACAAAAGCCCTGGACTTGATGGCTTTACAGGTAAATTTTATCAAACATTCAAAGAACTAGCCTATCCTTCTCAACTATTCAAAAAAAAAAAAAAAAATTCAAGAGGAGGGAAGACTTCCAAGCTCATTTTATGAGGCCAGCATTATCCTAATTCCAAAACCAGCTAAAGATACTACAAAGAAAGAAAATTATAAGCCAATATTCCTGATGAACATAGATGCTTGAATCCCCAACAAAATAGTGGCAAACTGAATCCAGCAATGCATTTAAAAGATCAAACTTGATCAAGCGGGATTTATTCCAGGCATATAAGGATGGTTCATTATCTGCAAAACAATAAATGTGACACTACCTAAACAAATTGAAGGATAAAAACCACATGATCATATCAATAGATGCAAACAAACAAAATAAAAACATTTTTTAAAAATATATTTTATTGATTTTTTTACAGAGAGGAAGGGAGAGGGATAGAGAGTTAGAAACATCAATGAGAGAGAAACATCTATCAGCTGCCTCTTGCACACCCCCTACTGGGGATGTGCCCACAACCAAGGTACATGCCCTTGATCGGAATCGAACCTGGGACCCTTGAGTCTGCAGGCCGACGCTCTATCCACTGAGCCAAACCGGTTAGGGCAAAATAAAAACATTTTATAAAATCCAGCACCCATTTATGATAAAAAAAAAAAAAATTTCAGGAAAGTGGGGATGGAGGCAACATACCTCAACATAATAAAGGCCATATATAACAAATCCAGAGCCAACATCATACTCAATGGCAAAATCTACAGTGTTCCCTTTAAGATTGAGAATAAGACCAGGACGTCTGCTTTTATCACTCTTATTCAACACAGTACTGGAAGTCCTAGCCATAGCAATCAGACAGAAAGAAATAAAAGGCATCCAAATTGGAAAGGAAGAAGCAAACTGTCATTATTTGCTGATGATATGATATTGTATAAAGAAAACCCTAAAGATTCCACCAAAAATACTACTAGAACTGGCCGGGCCAGTGTTATTCAGTGGTTGAGCGTCTACCCAAAAACCATGGTTCGATTCCCGGTCAGGGCATATGCTCAGGTTGTGGGCTCAATCCCTGGGATGGATGGACCTGGAAATTATGCTAATTGAAATAAGCTAGTCAGAGAAAGATAAGAACCATATGATTTTACTCATATGTGGAATTTAATGAACAATTTGAACTAACAAGCAAAATAGAGACCGACTCATAGGTAGAGAGCTGGCAGACAGCTTAGAGGAGGTTTGTGGGGTAGAGGGGTTGAGAAAAAAGGGGAAAAGAGAGAGAGAGAGAACTCATGAACATGAACAATGGTATGGTGATTGTGGGGGTAGAGAGGGACAGGTGCAGGTGGAAGAGGGCACACAGGAAAAAATAAATAAAACAATAAAACTGACTACCTAGGCAACGAGAGCGAGAAAGAGAAAGGGGGCGGGGGTGGGACAGAGAGACTCCAGTGAGGTCCGTTGCCCTTCCACCACAACCAGAAGACACAGGAGAAGTCTGCGGCCAGGAAGAGGGCCCTCACCCCCCATACTGGCAACTGACCTCAGACTTTGAGCCTCCAGGATTGAGACATCAATTTCTGTGATTTATAATGCACCCAGGCTATAGCAGCCCAAGCAGACTAAGGCATTTAGTTTTAGCTCTGAGAAGGTCTTCCCCTGCACAGCACTATGACTGTAATGCAGTGTATTTAAAGTGTTGAGTGTCACTGTCCCCTCCTCCTAGGCAATAGCATTTTGAGGGTTTGGATTCTATGTATCACCTGAATCCACAGGGCCTAACAGTCTGGCACAGATAGACAGTATAGGTTATCAAACATTTTTTTTAAAGCCAGAACACAGCCGTTCAGATGTTAAACAAAAGAAGGAAGTAGGAGCCACCAGGTCCTCTATTTTATTTTGGTAGAGCAGGAAGTGAACACCATAGTACAACAAAAATTTACAAGTCTGGAAGTGTTTACACCAAAGTATTAACAATCGTTTTCTCTGGAATTGGGATTATGGGTATGTATGTATTGTTTATTTGGATTTTTCCATAAGGAATAGCTATTGCAGGAAAAAAGGAGAAAGGTTAAAAGAGAAAGAGAAGGGGAAAAAATGGACAGTGAATTGAACTGGATCCTGAGAAGGTGGATGGGGTAGGAATTGCATTGGTTAAGATGGTGTAGTTGGGGTTCTACTAGGCCAGCGGTTCTCAACCTGTGGGTTGTGACCCCTTTGGGGGTTGAACAACCCTTTCACAGGGGTTGCCTAAGACCATCGGAAAACACACATACATAATTACATATTGTTTTTGTGATTAATCACTATGCTTTAATTATGTTCAATTTGTAACAATGAAATTGGGGGTCACCACAACATGAGGAGCTGTATGAAAGGGTCACAGCATTAGGAAGGTTGAGAACCACTGTCTAGGCAAAGGACAGATGGGGAGGGGGACTCGGGGTTGCCCAAAGCAGAGAGGGCCCAGCATCCAGCATTCAAGAAAGGTGGCAGGGGGCCTGAGCAGGCGTGGGCGGGAGGAGAACAGGGTGCACCCTCGGGGTTCTCTGGTCTGCAGACACGCTTGTCCCTCACACAACCTCCGCCGGGCCCTCACAGGCTTGACATGTGGGCTGTGTGGACTCCTCACAGAAAGGGCACCTCCACTGGAGAAAGCCGGCAGAACACACGCAGCCTCTTCTAACCCATTCACTCTCACAAGGTCCAGTCCAGTTTCACCCTCAAATCTGACCTTATGTAAGTCAGCACAAAGTGACTTTGGAGGTCCCCGTTCCTGCTGGCTCATGCCTACCATTCTTTCAACAGGGACAATGCCTTTTATTACAACTAAAGATAAAACCCAATACTGTTTGATGTGACCCTTGACGGAAATTTACTCTGAAATCACTAATTATTGATATCAGGTTATTTCCCTTTTTAATAGGAGAATGGGGGTTATTTTAAAAAGGCCTCTGAAAGTGAGCTGGAGGTGTGGTAGCCAGCCTCCAAAATTAACTCATAATCCTTGCTCTAAGATATTCATATCCTTGTGGAGTCTTAGCCCACATTAAATAAGCCTGAACTTTGTAATAGATTAGCATTTTACAAAAGTTATGGTTTGTTAATTCTGAAACTAGGTCATAAAAAAAACTGGATTTTAACTTGCTGTCTTGAGGGAAGCCAGCTTCCATGTCAGGACACTCAAGCAGCCCTGTGGAGGTCCACGTGGTGGGGAGCTGCGGCCTCCCACCAACAGCCAGCACCAGGTTGCCAGCCATTGGAGTGAGCCATCTTGGAAGTGAACCTTTTAGGTCACGCTCGCTGCTCCTATATGCTGACAGAAACAATGTGAAATGATAAATGTTTATTATACTTCTAAACTGCTATGTTTGGAGGTGATTTATTTTGCAGAAATAGAAAAGTATTTTTGACCTTGAACTGAGAAAGGAAGCTAAAAAGCAAATGGGAATCTTGTAATTTCTGTTGGAAAAAGAAGAAATATAGGACTAAGGCCTGGGAGGATTCATTTTGGTAGCTATGGCTAATAATAACATGTTAGCAGATATGATCTGAGCAAAGGCTTGAAATGTGCTCACTTGTACTTTTCCTTTTGTGCTTCTCCTATACCATGAGGCTATGCCCAAGCATTCCCATTATTCTGGAAAAATAGTAGACACACAGAGGTGAGCCACTCCAGTTACCCTAACAAATGCTATTGTTCTAGGTCCCTGAAACGTTGTGGTTGCTGGGTGTCACAGTGAGAGTAGCTGCTGACTGACATGTGGGCTTACCAGTTTTATTTACCTGCTACTGCACTTGGGAGGAGAATTGTGCACTCTCAAAACATTTACGAATTGTTGACTTGCAAATACCTCAGGTTAGAGCCTTCAGGAGGATCAGTCTCCTGAAGAAGGTGTGTGCTCAAGAGTGCCCCTGCCCTTTGACCTGGCCCTGGGAAGCCTCTCTGCTCACCCAACCCATCTATACCTGAGGGCCAGGTTGAACTTGGACTTTTCCTCCTAGGCTTCTTCCTCAAGAGCTAAAAATCACTGGAGGGCTCCTTTGTTTTTGTACATTTGAACATTTTTCTAAAATCCTGACATGAGGAGTGGCTGTGTTCCTTAATGTATAGATTTGTTTCTTTGGAAATATGCTTGGTTTCTAAAGGGATAGTGACATGGGAGAGAACAGGAAATATATTTGAGATGTGTGGAATCCAAGTTGAAAATCAAGTTGAATCAGCACTTGCCACTGGCCATTGGAATAAATGCCCTCATGGATGAAGACTAGTTAATGATGTACAAATGTCCCTGTTAGAGAAAAAAACAACACACAAACCCTCTCATAGGTTGAAGCCTGCGAGTTTACCCGGAGCTCCACACAGGGATTTTCACTCAGAGACTCTTGCAGTCTGAGTGGGAGAGGGCGCCGGGAAATGGCCCATTCTTCAGAGCGTGAAATTCAAAGTCAGGGCTCTCTGCTCAGCCCTCAGGGAAGACACCCTTTCATCCTGAGTAGAGTGTCCTGCTGATGTTTGAACACTAGAGGGCGGCACTCGCTCATGCCAGGGAGGAGCCGCTCCGAAGCACCACAGTTCCTTTGGGCTGTGGCAATCAATGGCATGCAGTTTTTCCTGCAGACAGAACACACAGCCCTGGTTATCCAAAGATCTGGTTTGAGGTACTTTGCAGCAACAGCGCTGGCACGAAAGAAAGACTTTTAAGGGATTCAGTTCCTGGACCCTTATTTTATTTGTGAAAATGTGCAGATAACTAACAAGAACATATGGGCCTTAGAGCCAGTTGGGCTGTTGATGAATTGAGGTTTGGTCACTGTGAACACAAGTGTGTCACCATAGAAAGGGTTCTTGTGAGAATTAAATAAGATAATGCCTGTGAAGAGCTTAGCAAAGTGCCTGTGCAGTCATGATAATTCAGTCATACCGGGGGACTGGAAAAGAGGCCCGGTGAGGAGACAGTGCAGGCACTGGGGCTCTTGTACAACCCACCCTCCCCGCAAGGACCCAGATGTGCCTCCAGGGAGAGAGACCCTCATTGACATTTGTTGAAATACCAAGAGAGCCTTCAGTCCCCAGGCCACACACCTTCATTGAACAGAAGGAAGCCTCATGTATGGATCCAGGGGAAGGCAGAGCAACAACAGACAGATCCTGTGTAAGGGCTGCTGGCTGACCACCAACCCCTCTGCCTGCAGTCCTGCTCACCCCTCCTCCTAGGCAACTCCGGGTCTCCCTGCTCAGGAAGCTCTCAGCAGCAGCAGACCCACTGTGGGGCCCGATTACTCCTGGGTGTCTGTGAGCTCCCTCTGATGCCCAAGTTGGCAGGTGGGAGCAGCTCCTGGAAGCACTATGACAACTCTGAACAAAGCCCTGTTGTTTAGGGCACACACCACACCACCTGTTTGCAAATGAGCTTGGCCATGGGAGCTTCAGAAGTTTCTAGAGTCAGTGACTGCTGTGTGCTCCTAGATGTTTCAATTTGTAGATGGCAGTGGGGATGAATGAGGCTTGAGTGACATTAGAGATCATTTTCCCAGTGGCCTGGAGTCTAGATTTCTCAGTGTTGATTCACCAAGTAGCTTGGTGGCTTGAGCAAATACTTAACCTCTTATTGCCTCAGGCTCCCTGATCATATAAGCAGCATAATGATGTTTTTTGCCCCTCCTTTCTCACAGGACAAATATCAGAATAGATGAAGCAGGAATACTTGATGGACGTATAGCACTTACACATTACATAGTGCTTTGGTGGGGAGACAATTCTCCAAGGGTCCCGTGTCCGCATGTCATTGTGCCCACAGAGGCACGGACTGCTTTTGTTCTGGACTTTGTTCAGGACCAGCTTTTCAAGGATGTTTGTAGAATGAACAGCCTCAGAAGACAGCAACAGTGTCTGTCTCCAAAGCACAGGGCAGGTTTGTTGAGTGCCCAGTAAAATAAGGAGAATGTGTCCCACTGGGGCAAAGCTTGGGCAGGCTTACTACCCATTCTAAACAATTAGGTTTCCAAGCACAGGGCTCCTGTCTGTGTGCAGGTGTTGCTGGCCCTCTTCACATCATCCTGTGGGTAGCTGCTGCTACCCTGCCTCCTGCTCTTGCTGGGAGTAATACAGTCCTTCGTCTCCAACCCAAGAGTCTGTGTCTTATTCCATCATCTATAAAACTGAGGTCAGTTCACTCATTAGCTTACAAGGAGGGCGATAATCTCAGACCCCTTGTTTACTGTTCTGAACAAGATTCAGCCAAAGTGCTCTTATTCAGTTTTCACAGCAACCCTGTAAGCCACGCCAGGCACGGCAAGCATTTTCATTCCTATTTTCCGGGTGAGGAAGTTTAGGGATGTTTCCAAGGTCAGATAATATCAGGGCAGAGACCCTTAAACCCAGAAAATAAGTGGTACATGATTAAAGACAATATTTCCTCCAAACCTCTCTTCTCTTCCCCAAACAGGATGGGCAGCTAGGAGTTACATGTTTGTTTGTTTGAGGCATAATTGACATATAACATTATCTTGGTTTCAGGTGTACAGCATAAATGTTTTTATATTTGTATATATTGTGAAATGATTACCACAAGTTAACATCTAACACCACACACAGTTAATTTTTTTTCTTGTGATGAGAACTTAAAAGCTTTTAAAAGAATTACTTTTTTAGTCATTTTCAAATATATAATACTGTATTATTAAATACTAGAGGCCTGGTGCACAAAAATTTGTGCACTCAGGGGGTGGGTGTCCCTCAGCCCGGCCTGTGCCCTCTGGCAGTCTGGGACCCCTCGGAGGATGACCACTTGCTGGCTTAAGCCTGCTCCCTGGGGGATTGGGCCTAAGATGGCAATCAGACATCCCTCTGGCAGCCCGGCAGCCCTCAGGGGATGTCCACTTGCCAGCGGGGAGCAGACCTAAGCTGCAGTCAGACATCCTTAGCGCTGCTGAGGAGGCAGGAGAGGCTCCCACCACCACCGCTGTACTGGCAGCCATCAGCCTGGCTTGTGGCTGAGCAGAGCTCCTCCATGTGAGAGCGCACTGACCACCAGAGGGCAGCTCCTGCATTGAGTGTCTGCCCCCTGGTGGTCAGTGTGTGTCATAGTGACCAGCCATTCCCAGTCTTTCTGCTGTTAGGGTCAGTTTGTATATTACTCTTTTACTATATAGGATAGAGGCCTGGTGCATGGGTGGGGGCCAGCTGGTTTGCCTTGAAGGGTGTCCCGGATCAGGGTGGGGGTCCCACTTGGGTGCCTGGCCAGCCTGGGTGAGGGGCTGATGGCTGTTTGCAGCTGGTCACACCCCCTTCAGGGTGGGGGTCCCCACTGGGGTGCCTGGCCAGTCTGGGTGAGGAGCTGAGGGCGGTTTTCAGGCTGGCCAGTGACTGAAGCTCCCAGACTCTCCTTTTTCCTTTTTTTTTTTATTCTGGGATTTATTTACCTTCTACAATTGAAACATTGTTGCCATCACTGGCGCTCCCAGCTCTGAGGTTGCGGCTAGCTGAAAGCAGGTATCTGGGGTTTGTTTAGCTTCTATAATTGAAACATTGTTGCTTTCGGGCTCAGAGCCAGGCCGCAGCAGGCGGGGAACTTTGGCTTCCTCCATCACTGGAGCAAGCAAGCCTCATGTTCGCTTCAGCTGTGTGACTGCCAGCCGCCATCTTTGTTGGCAATTAATTTGCATATCACCCTGATTAGCCAATGGGAAGTGTAGTGGAGGTACAGTTAATTACCCTTTTTGTCTTTTATTAGATAGGATAGTCACCATGCTGTACATTATATCCCTAGGACTTATTTTATAACTGCAAATTTATACCCTTTGAACCCTTTCCAGATATAAGTGAGATCATATGATATTTGTCTTTCCTTCTCTTATTTATTTCACTTAGCACAATGCCCTCAAGATTAACCCATATTGTCACAAATTCCCTTCTTTTTTATGGCTGAATAATATTTTCTTTATTCATTCATCTACTGATAGACATTTAGGTTGTTTCCATATCTTGGCTAATGGGAATAATGCTGCAATGACATAAGGGGTGCATATTTTCGAAGTAATGGTTTTGTGTTTGTTCGTTTTATTTGGATAAATGAGAAGTGGATCATATGGTAGTTCAAATTTTTTGAGACAATTCCACATCTAGGCCTAGTTCTAATGTCCAGTGTGGTGACCACTAATAATATCCCCTGGAATGTGGCCGGTTCAAACTGAGAATTGCTGTGAGTGTAGAATGCACCCTAGATTTGAAGACTTCATACAAAAAATGAATGTAAAATGGTTCTGTATTTTTATATTAGACATTGAAATACTGTTTTAATATTTTGGGGCAAATAATACACATTACAGTCAGACCTCAGTTTTTGAAAGACATCTCCCATCTCGAATAAACTTCGGTTCTCAACCCAACAGCCCTTTCATGCTGATAGCTGCATGATCAGTTATGCAACTCTCAGGCGACAAAGGAGAGAATGCACAAGTATGAGTCAGTTTACTGCTAAACCTTGAGTTGTTAACATCTCAGGAAATTATGCTGTCAATATTTTCATGTTTCTTTGCTTTTGAGGTTCTGGAATGGATTAATTCAATTTGCATTCTTTCTTTTTTGTTGTTGTTAATCCTCATCCGAGGATATTTTTCCATTGATTTTTTTTAGGGAGAATGGAAGAGAGCGGAAAAGACAGAGAGAAACATCCATGTGAGAGAAACACATTGATTGGTTGCCTCCTACACATGCTATGACCAGGACCTGGTCCAGGGAGGACCCTACAACCAAGGTACGTGCCCTTGATTGGAATCGAACCTGGGACCCTTTGGTCCACAGGCTGATGCTCTACCCATGGAGCAACACTGGCTAGGGCCAATTTGCATTATAACTAATGGAAAAAAATGATTTAGTTTTCGAACAGCCTTCTGGAATGAATTAAGTTCAAGAACGGGGGTTCCAATGTATTGAATTAATTTCAACCATCAACATCGACTGCAAGGCCAAATTGCTTCGGAAAGAAGACAATGCTCTGCATTTGGTGGGATCCGGAAGGTGTGGTGTATTATGAGCTTCTAAAACTACCAACAACAAATAATCAATTTAAACCACACTTTGACTGTGAAACGACTAGAATGGGCCAGAAGAAGAGGCAAAGTAATTTTGCTTTATGATAAGCACCATCACACACTTCATAACCAGTTAAAGACACGTTAAAAGATCTTGCCTGGGAAGTATTAACCCACCCGCTGTATTCACCAGACTTTGCTCCTTCAGATTACCACTTGTTTCGATCGATGGCACACACACTTTCTAAACAGCACTTCAAAACATATGAAGAAGTGAAAAATTGGGACTCTGAATGGTTTGCCTCAAAATAAGAAAAGTTCTATTGGGACGGTATTCACAAATTACCCGAAAGATGGGGGAAATGTGTAGCTAGCGATGGACATTACTTTGAATAAAGCTCTTTTGATGTTTCTCTTGAAATTATCGTGTTTTCTTTGATTACAAAATCTGCATTATTAACCTGTACATCTTGTAATTTGTGTCTCTCTGATGATCAGTGACTTCAAGCATCTTTCATATGTCTCTTGGCTATCTGTATGTCCATTTTGGAGAAGTGTCTATTTAGTTCCTTTGTCCATTTTTTAATTGGATTGTTTGTCTTCCTTTTGTTAAGTTGTATAAGTTCCTTATATATTTTGGATATTAACCTTTTTCAGATGAATCATTGCCAAGTATGTTCTCCCATATAGTGGGCTCCCTTTTCATTTTGTTGATAGTTTCTTTTGCTGTGCAGAAGCTTTTAATTTTGATATAGTCCCATTTGTTTATTTTTTTCTTAGTTTCCTTTGCCCTAAGAGATATATCCGTAAACATATTGCTACCAGAGATGTGTGATATTTTGCTGCCTGTGGTTTCTTCTAGTATTTTTATGGTTTCCCGCCTTACATTTAAGTCCTTTGTCCATTTTGAGTTTATTCGTGTGTATGGTGTAAATTGGTGGTCTAGTTTCATTTTTTTGCATGTATCTGTTCATTTTCCCCAGCACCAGTTATTGAAGAGACTGTCTTGACTCCACTGTATGCTCTTGCCTCCTTTGTCAAATATGAGTTGAATGTAATGGCTTGGGTCTATTTCTGGGTTCTCTGTTCTGTTCCATTGGTCTATATGCCTGTTCTTGTGCCAGTACCAGGCTGTTTTGATTATGGTGGCTTTGTAGTATAACTTGATATTTAGTATTGTGATTCCTCTAGTTTTGTTCTTCCTTCTCAAGATTGCTGCAGCTATTCAGGGTCTTTTTTGGTTGCAGATAATTTTTTGGAGCATTTGTTCTAGATCTGTGAAATATGCTGTTGGTATTTTGATAGGGGTTGCATTAAATCTGTAGATTGCTTTAGGTATTATGGACATTTTAATGTTAATTCTACCAGCCCACGAACACGGTATATTCTTCCACTTGTTTATATCTTCCTCTCTTTTTTCAATGTCCTGTAGTTTTCCAAGTACAAGTTGTTTACCTCCTTGGTTAAGTTTATTACTAAGTATCTCAACTTTTTTGTTGCAATGTTAAATAGAATTTTTTTTTTTTTTAGTTTCTCTTTCTGAGAATTCATTATTGGTGTATAAAAAAGCCATCAATTTTTGGGTGTTGATTTTGTATCCTGCTACATTGCCAAATTCATTTATTAAATCTAATAGTTTTTTGGTGGGGTCTTCAGGATTTTCTATGTACAATATCATGTCACCTGTGAATAATGAGAGTTTTACTTCCTCCTTTCTAATTTGGATGCCTTTTATTTCTTCTTCTTATCTAATTGGTGTGGCTAGGACTTCCAGTACTATCCTATATAATAAAAGCCTAGATGGCATCACGTGCGATGTTGTCACAAGATGGCTGCCACAAGATGGCCATCAGGGGAGGGCAGTTGTGGGCGAACAGGCCAGCGGGGAGGGCAGTTGAGGGCGATCAGACTGGCAGGCAGAAGCAGTTAGGGGCAATCAGGCAGGCAGGAAGGCGAGTGGTTAGGAGTCAGCAAACCTGGATTGTGAGAGGGATGTCTAGCAGTCGGACATCATTCAAGGGGTCCCAGATTGAAGAGGGTGCAGGCTGGGCTGAGGGAAACCACCCCCCCCTGCAAAAATTTCATGCACCAGGCTTCTAGTCTATATATATATATGCCTTAAAAACCATTTGACCATTCAACTGTTTGACCTTTTGACTGTTCAACTGGTAGCTATGATGCACACTGACCACCAGGGGGCAGGTGCTCAATGCACAGGCATGGAAATATGGAACAGACTGATGAATCTCAGAGGGAAGGGGGTAGGGGAAAGGGTGGGATGAGATTAACCAAAGATCTTATATGCATACTAGAGGCCCAGTGCATGGATTCATGCACCCATGGGGTCCCTCCACCTGGCCTGTGGGGATCAGGCCAAAACTGTGCCCCGGGCCTCCAACGTCCCCTGAGGGGTCCCAGATTGCAAGAGGGTGCAGGCTAAGGGACCTCACTGGTGCACAGATCTTTTCATATGTCTTAAATAAGATTGGTGAAAGTGGACATCCTTATCTTGTTCCTGTTCTTAGGGGAAATGGTTTTCGTTTTTGCCCATTGAGTATGACGTTCACTGTAGGTTTGTCATGTATGGCCTTTATCATGTTGAGATATGCTCTCTCCATTCCCACTTTACTAAGAGTTTTTATCAAAAATAGGTGTTGGTTTTGCGAAATGCTTTTTCTGCATCTATTGATATGATCATGTGATTTTTGTCTTTTTTTTAAATTAAATCTTTATTGTCCAGATTATTACATTAGTTACTCTTTTTTCCCACCATAACGCCCCTCCACCCAGTTCCCACCCCACCCTCCGCCCTAACTCCCCACCCACTGTCCTCATCCATAGGTGCACGATTATTGTCCAATCTCTTCCCTCACCCCCACACCCCTCCCCCCCCCCAAGAATAGTCAGTCCATTCCCTTTCTATGTCCCTGATTCTATTACAATCACCAGTTCATACTGTTCATCAGATTATTTATTCACTTGATTTTTAGATTCACTTGTTGATAGATGTGTATTTGTTGTTCATAATTTGTATCTTTACCTTTCTCTTCTTCTTCTTCTTCCTCTTCTTAAAGGATACCTTTCAGCATTTCATATAATACTGGTTTGGTGGTGATGAACTCCTTCAGCTTTTCCTTACATGTGAAGCTCTTTACCTGGCCTTCACTTCTGAATTATAGCTTTGCTGAATAAAGTAGTCTTGGTTGTAGGTTCTTGGCATTCATCACTTTGAATATTTCTTGCCACTCCCTCCTGGCCTACAAAGTTTCTGATGAGAAATCAGCTGACAGTCCCATGGGTACTCCCTTGTAGGTAACTGATTTTCTTTCTCTTGCTGCTTTTAGGATTCTCTCTTTGTCTTTTGCTCGTGACATTTTAATTATAATGTGTATTGGTGTGGTCCTCTTTGGATTCCTTTTGTTTGGGGTTCTCTGCGCTTCCTGGACTTGAAAGTCTATTTCTTTCACCAGGAAGGGGAAATTTTCTGTCATTATTTCTTCAAATAGGTTTTCAATATCTTGCTCTCTCTCTTCTTCTGGCACCCCTATAATTCAGATGTTGGTACGCTTGAAGCTGTCCCAGAGGCTCCTTACACTATCTTCGTATTTTTGGATTCTTTTTTCATTTTGCTTTTCCAGTTGGGTGTGTTTTGCTTCTTCGTATTTCAAATCTTTGACTTGATTGTTGCGATCCTTTGGTCTGGTGTTGGGAGTCTGTATAATATTCTCTATTTCAGTCAATGTATGCTTAATTTCTAGGTGGTTCTTTATCACAACATCGAGGGTTTCACCAGTCTTCTTGAAGATCTCACTACATTTATCGGCGGTCTCACCAGTCTTTTTGAGGGCCTTATTAAATTTATCGGCGGCTTCTAGACAGTTCTTTAAAGACCTTAAAAGTGTGGTTTTGAACTCTATATCCAGCAGTTTGCTTTCCTCCAATTCTGTTGTTTGTGTCCTGTTTCTTTGTCTCGGCATTTTTAATGCTTCGCTGTGTCGACAGAGTGCCTTTCTGTGCTAAGTGTCCCAATTACCTGAGGTAGACACTCTTGGTGCACCCCCTTGTGGGCTTTGTGCACAGTCTTGTTGTAATTAAGCCTTGATTGTTGTAGTTATCACTGTGAGGAATTGCTCTCCAGGCCAATTGGCTGTGAGAATCATCTGTGTCTGCAGTGGGAGAACTTCTGTTCTGGAGACACCCCTCTGGGGCTAGACTTGCTTTGATGGGGCTTTGGTGCTCACTGAGTCTGCCCCCTGAGTGTGTCTTTTATGGTTCCACGGAGCTGCAAACTGGATGGTCCCACTCTGACCTCTGGGCTTCCTGGCTCCTGGATCTCTAGGGAGGTGCTAATCTAGCCTTTGCCTGAGGCTATCCAGCAAAAGTCTCCCTGCAGGGCTTGGGCGGGGGGGGGGGGTCCCACAGGATCAACAGGGTGGGGTTAGCAATTATGGCTGCTCTCAGTCTTGCCCTCAGAGGCTCTGCTTCTCAGTGTCCCAGTAATCTCTGCAAGACCCATGGAGAGAAAGCTGCCCTAGGGTTCTGAGCGATGCCAGTCAGTCCCGCTTCTCCCGTATGAGTCTGTGTCCCTAGAGACTCGCCTGAAACTGGAGCTCAGAGCCTGAGACTCCCTCCTGATTGAAAACGACAACCACGCCCTCAGCCGCCAGCCCGCTCCGCATGCACTCCGCACCTTAGTATTTTACTTCAGCACTGCGCCTCCTCTGAGTCTCGGTATGATTTTCTCTTTCCTCCTTGTTGTAGAACTTCCACTCAACCAGCCTTCCTGTGGTTCTGGATGATGTCTGCTCCGTCTTTTAGTTGTATTTTTGAAGTGGTTGTTAGAGGCAGCAAACTCCGGTGTTTACCTATGCCGCCATCTTGGTTTCTCCTCCTGATTTTTGTCTTTCAATTGTTTATGTGATGTATCACATTTATTGATTTTCAAATATTGTACCATCCTTGCATCCCTGGAATAAGTCCCAGTTGGTCATGGTGTATGATCTTTTTAATATATTGCTAGATCTGATTTGCTAATATTTAGTTGAGGATTTTAGCATCTATGTTCATTAGAGATATTGGTCTGTAATTCTCTTTCTTTGTGGTCTCCTTGTCTGGTTTTGGAATTAGGATAATGCTGGCCTCATAAAAGGAGCTTGGAAATGTTCCTACACCTTGGATGTTTTTTAATAGTTTGAGGAGGATAGGTGTTAGTTCTTCTTTGAATGTTTGGTAAAACTCCTCTGTGAAGCCATCTGTACTTGGGCTTTCGTTTGCTGGGAGTTTTTTTTTTTTTATTACTGCTTCTATTTCATCAGTTTTTATTGAACTATTCAGGTTTTCTGATTATTCCTGATTCAGTTTTGGGAGATTATATTTTTTTAGGAATTTGTCCATTTCATTCACATTGTCCAGTTTGTTGACATATAGTTGTCCATAGTATTTTCTTACAATCCATTGTATTTCTGTGGTTTTAGTGGTTACTTCTCCAACTTCGTTTCTGATTTTATTTATTTGGGTCCTCTTTGTTTCTTGATGAGTCTGGCTAATGGTTCATCAATCTTGTTTATCCTTTCAAAGAATAAGTTCTTGGTTTCATTGATTTTTTTGGTATTGTTTTTGTAGTCTATTTCATTTATTTCTGCTCTAATCTTTATTATTTCCATCCTTCTACTTACTTTCTTATTGTTCTTTTTCTAATTATTTAAGATGTAGAGTTAAATAGTTTATTATTATTTTTTCTTGTTTTTTTGAGGTAGGCCTGTAGTGCTATGAACTTCCCTCTCAGAACTGCTTTTGCTGTGTCTCAGAGATTTGGGTTGTTGTGTGTTCATTTTTATTTGTTTCCAGGAAGCTTTTTATTTCTTTCTTGATCTCATTGATTACCCAATTCATTGTTAAATAATATGCTATTTAGCTTCCATGAGTTTGAATATTTTGGGGTGCTTTTATTGTAGTTGATTTCTATTTTTAATCCACCATGATCTGAGAGGATTCTTGATATGATTTCAATCTTCTTGAACTTCTAGAGACTTGTTTTGTGTCCTAACATGTAGTCTATCTTTGTAATGACCCATGTGCACTTGGAAAGAATGTATATTCTACAGCTTTGGGGTGAAATGGTCTATGAATGTCAATTAAATCCATATGATACAGTGTGCCCTTTAGAGTCACTGTTTCCTTAAGACATGCATTAGAATCATGTTCAGCCTGGCAAGATGCTCATGACCTGAGGAAGGCTTGGGTTTTGAGATGGATTGAGCAGAGTACTATCATATGCTCAGCTCACTTTAGGGTACTGATTCTTAACCAGAGATGAATGTTCCCTGCCCACCAGGGTGACATGGGAAATGTCTGGAGACTCTGTGGCTGTTAATACTGGGGACGGGTGTTACTATGTTATGAGCATCTGGTGAGTAGAGGCAGAAAAGCCACTAAATATCCTGCAATGCACAGGACAGACCTAACAGAATTATCTGACCCCAAATGTGAATACTTCTGAGGTTGCAAAACCCTGCACTAAGGCATTGGCTTATTGAGAGGAATGGCAGGGCAAGCTGTTGTACATGCACCTTCCAGAACTCTCCCCAGCTCTTTCCCTGACTTGCACAAGTTTATTTTCATTTCAGTTCGAGATAGTTTCATATACTACTCTTGTTGCTCCTTGGAACCAAACAGGATAAAGACAGCAAGATCATGGATCCTTGGCAATTCCTCAACATTCTGGTGTCCTAGAGACCAAAGATGTACTATTTGGGTCAATTAAGGGCCAGGAATTTTCATCAATAATAATTAACAGTGCTTTATCATCTCTAATTTTTTGCTTTCTAAGAGATATAGTTTCCTACTCTTGTGTTGAATAAAAGCTCTGCTGGCCTGTAGCTTTTTGTCAAGGATACTCTATAATAACCTCAAAACTTCTCTTAGTTTTATCTTTGAGTGTTTTAAGAAATAGCCATCTTGCACCAGCATTATGACACCACATTAAACACTTACTCTCCCGGTGGCAACTTCTGCTCTCAACGATCTTCCCTCCAGCCTCGCCTGTGACATGGCCTCTCAGTTGAAGTTCTTCTCTGGACCCCTCCAGTTAGCCTGTACCATCCTGGGAAAGAGGTGAATGGATAGCACCTGGTTGATCTGGAGCCATTTTCCTGGACCTGTTCTTGGAGGGTAAAGGGCAGCGGCAGATGTAAATGCAAGAAGTGAGGCTTCAGAGAACTTTAGTGCCTGAAAAGCTAAAATGGGCACATCATTTTACAGTTCTGTGGGTGTCTTGATGGTGGACTACTCCAGGCATACCCCTGCACAGAATGTGAGCCACAGACAAGTCACCTGCCACCATTACGCGGTCAGAACAATGATGGCAAAACAGCTGCCATTCCTGAGATCCTCTTGTGCTTAGGGTACTGTGCCTGCTGCTTTATTTACATTATCTCATTAAACCCCACCTCTTCATGAGTCTTACCCTATCTATCTATTCCAAGCACTGGGGAAAGGACAGGGAACAAAGTAGGTCAAAGTCCCTGCTCTTAGAGGGGATGTGTTCTAGTGAAGGAAATAGACAAACCAAATAAATAAAATCTATAGTACTGTAATTCAACACCCACCTGTGATAAATAAAAATTTTTGTGATAAATAAAAATTAATAATAGGAGAGAACTTTCTTATTATATTAAAGGGTAACTCTAAAATTCCTCTAGTAAACATCCCACTCAATGATCAAATATTGAAGGCTTTCTCTCTGAGATTAGGAAGGAAAGAAACTTTAATTCATTCTGGTAGAAGTGGTCCTAGCTAGTGCAATAAAGCAAGAAAAAGTAATAGGTAAATAAATAAGAAAATATATAAGAATTATACTGTCATTATTGCCAGGTGCTATGATTTTGAACCTAGAGATTAAACTATTAGTGAATTTCTCAAGGTCATTGCATTCAAGATCAATTTTTAGAGCAACAAATAATTCAAAGATTAAAATTAAAATGTCATTTACAAGAGCATTAAAAAGTCAAATGTCTAGGAACTAAAGGTACCCAGTATTCTATATCAAGAACTACAAAATATCTACAGAAATTTAAGAAAACCTAAATAAGTGGAAACGTAGCTCATGTTCATGTTTTTGAAGATTAAATATCAGTAAGATTTTAATTCTCTCCCAAATTCTCCCCAAATTAAATCTATAGATTCAATATAATTCCATTAAAACATCAACCATTTTTATATAAATAAATTTCATATGGAAGTGCAAAGGGACAATAATAGCAAAGATAGTCTTGAGGAATAACAAAACTGGAAGATACACTCTATGAAATAGCAAGTTTATTACAATGCTACACAATTTTTAAAATGTGGTATTGGGCCAAGAAGTAAAAATAGACCAGGAAAGAAATGGGAAGCACAGAAACTGATCACCACATAAATGGTCACTTGATTTGTGACAGTGCAGTGAGAAAAGATGTTCTTTACAATCAGTGGTGCCCGGGATACTGGATATCCATGTGAGAGAAAGGTGAATCCTATCCCTCCCTGCACTGTTAACAAAGTCAGTTTCAGTTGGATTTTATATTTAATTGTGACAGGTAAATTATAATGTTCTACAGGCTAACATAGGGGAATATCTTCATGATTTTGGTCAGCCAAGTGTTTTTAAGCACACACAAAAACGGACTTAAAAATAAACAAATTGGTCTACATTAAAATCAAGAATTTCTGCTGATTAAGAGATAGCACTAAGAAAATGAAAAGGCAAGCCACAATATGGGAAAAGATATTTGCAATACACATATCCCAATAAAAGACTCAGATCTAAAATATGTTAAGAACTCCTACAGATCAATAAGAAAAAGGCATATAGCACAGAAGTCTTATAAAAGTCTTGAAAATGTAGTAGAGAAAAATATTCAAATGGCCATCAACATATGAAAAGATATTCAATCTCAGTCACCAAGAAAATAGAAATTAAAACCACAATGAAGTATCTGTACACACACCCCAGAGTGGTTCAAGGATTTTTTAGAAAACTAACAATTTAAAGCATTGGTAAGATGAGGAGCAATGGAACTGCCTCCACTTCTTGTGGTAGTGGAAATTCGTGAAATCACTTTGGAACACTGGCTGCAAGTACCTATTAAAACTGAGCATACATGAACTTATGGTCAAGAATTCTATTCTTCAGTCTTTATTCAATATAGTCATCAAAAAACATGCATAAGAATAGCCCCAAATTAGAAAAAATGCAAGGGGCATGAAAATATAGCTACAAAAGATATTCTTTAAATGAAAAATTAAGAAGTTATGGAACCAGTGGGAGAGATCATCTGACTTGGTCACGAGCAAGGGTTCCACAATCAGAGGACTGGAGCTCAACCTTATCTCTGCCACTTCCCAGTTATGTGACCTTGGGCAGGCCTTTTAACTTCTGTGTTCCTTAGTTTCCTATTGGTATAATGGGGATAAAAATAGTGCCTAATAATGTTTCTGTGATACAAGAACCAGTTATTACATGTTAAGGGTTTACAGCAATACTGGTGCTGAACAAACACCCCAAAATGTTAGCTGGTACTATAAGTACAGAATGATCCCACTTACAAAAAAATCAAGATAATAGAAAATGTATATGTATCCCCACAAATACATGTGGATACACTTAAAGGGAAGCTATATTATATATATATATATATATATATATATATATATATATATATATATATGTTAGTAATGTAATATTTTCAATGGTGTGTTTTAGAAGACCGCTTTCTCACAGTTACCCTGCATTATAAAGTAAAAACGTAGCTCCAAGGGCGGTCAGCCTGGCTTTGGGGTACAGTCTGCCTGGACCACAAGGTCTCTCTTACATTTCTGTAGACACGGGCTTCTTCACTGCACCCCAGCTCCACTGTCAGAGCCCCAACTCCAGCTGGTCTGTGATCAGGAAAAAGCGTAGGACAGTCCGTACAGAGTCACCCGTGCAGAGTGAAGGGCTGGCACAATTCCAGTGTAGGAGCTCTGCCCCGCCCTCCCTCGCCTCCTCTTCCTGCAGTCTTTCCCTCTGTCTCAGGCCCTCCACAAGGAACTCCCTCTCCTTTCCCTCTAGAAAGCCCCTGTAGTAAGTTTCTAACACTCACCCATACTGAATTCTATACAACTGGTAAGTTGCATATTTGTTCTCCAGGAGTGTTTACCTTTTTTCATGAGTAAAAGAGAAGATTTATCCCCAACCTCAACCCCACTCCCCCCAAAAAGACCCAGTAATTGTGGATCAGCAGAGAGCCGCAGTGGGGGTCTCTTTCTCATGAGGGTATAAAACAAGCTTCCATGTGTAGTTCCCCTCCACCCCTCTCCGCTAGAGCTATGTCCTCTACTGCAACCAGAGCCTGTTCCAACTATCTATGCTAATATATCAAACTCCTGGTTGTAAATCCCAAAGCCGTGGGATTTGGAAGTGAGGCCTGGATTCTATCTTGATTCTCTCTGAGATATCTGGAGATGTGGTTTTAACTCTAGACCCTAGACAGTGGGAATGATAATAGTTCTTACTTATATAAATATATTGTAGGAATTTATGACATTTCTACTTAGAAAGCACTTTTTAGGGAAATATCTCAAAGTATTAAATTTTTTCAGTGTTTTCCCTTTCTGTACACTTACTTCATTATCTAATATTTTTTGCTCATAAAGAACAAATAATTCTTTTTTTACTTCTTTCTACCTCTAATCAGGAAAATATTGATTGAATACTGCAATAGAAGAGCAAACTGATTTTAAAAATAAAATTATTAACCAGTACAATCAAATAAGTGTTGTCCTGAAAATTCATTTACTCCAATAATGCTGAAATTTCCTGGAAATCTTGGGGATTGGAAAGTGTAACCTAATACTGAAGGCATTCCCCAAAGAAGACCATAAAAGTAACTGCATTAGAGATAATAACTCTCACTTAAACATTTGTCTTTTGGACATACTTGTGGGAATATCTATTACTTGAGATTTGACTCACTTGTGCAAGATGTTCTTGTGAGAAAGTAGTTAAGGAGCTTAACAATATAGATACCCACAAAACCTTTAAAATACTCAGGGTACCACAAATATGGTGAGAGAGGCTGTCAGCTCTCCATGGACACAGAGAGAGAGTGATTAGGGAAATCCAGGAGATTATGGTACTTTAGCTTTGTCTTGAAAGATGGATAACATCAGGTAAAGACAAAGCTGATTTTGTCTCACAGCATCTCGGGCAGCCATTCTCATGGGTTATGTTCCTACCTTATACTCTCACAGAAATAGTCTATTGGGTTATTGGGGGGGATTTTGAAGCTTAGGTTATGGAGGGAGGATGTTGCCAAAAGTACGTTGTGAGCTAGATGCTAGCCAGATGCTGTCCTTATTTCCCCAAATGAGTTGAAAACTTATGTCCATACAAAAACTTGTAAATAAATTTGTAACTGCCAAAACTTGGAAGCAACTAAGATGTCCTTCAATGGATGAATGGATCAACAAACAGTGCTACCTCCATACAATGAATTATTATTAAGCAATACAAAGAAATGAACTATCAAGCCAAGAAAAGAGATGAAGGAACTTTAAAAGCACATTGCTAAGTGAAAGAAGCCATTCTGAAAAGGCTCTAGAGTCAATGGGATCACATTCTAGAAAAGGCAAATCTATGGAGACAGCAAGTAATAAAATCAATAGTTGCCAGGGGTTAATGTGGAGGGGGGAATGAATAGGCAGAGCACAGAGTATTTTTTAGGCGGGAAACATGTTCTGTATGATAATATAGGAATGAATACATGTCAGTATACACCTGTCAAAATCTGTAGAATGTATGGATTCACAAAGAGTGAACTATGGACTTTGTATATCTCCAATTGGATGAGGAAAGCAGCAGAGCTTGGAGTTCATCATGTGCCACCAGCTCATCACTGTCAGTGTTTTCTGGCTATCCGCCTGGGAGACCCACATGTTTGGCAAGCTGCTAGAGGACAAGAAAAAGCCCAAGAATCATCACAGGAGAGAATGGTCTGCTATTTGATGCTTCTGGCTTTTAAATTCTCTCTCTCTCTCTCTCTCTCTCTCTCTCTCTCTCTCTCTCTCTCTCTCTCTCTCCTCTCTCTCCTCTTTTTTCTTTGGTGTTTCTCTAAGTGTAGTCTCTAAACCAGCAGCATCAGCATCACCTGGGAAGTTGTTAAAATGCAAATTATCAGGCCCTAGCCCAGATCTACTGAATTAGAAACTTTTAGGTTGGGGCTCAGCAGCCTGGGTTTCAACAGGCAAATTCTTTTCCTTTCTATTCAAGGGATGATGCCTGTCATTTAGCAAGGCAAGCCATTGCACATGAAGGAAGTCACCAGCTGTCCTAAAGTGTCACAATTGCTATATTGATTCCCATCTGTCCTCATGTGTTTATTGATTTGGAAAACAAATGAAATATATATGAATTATATATGATACTATGATTATGCTATAATATAATATACTATATGATATTATAGCAAATCATAGTAGCTCAAGTAGGTTGATGGTTCTTTGTTATTAAAATACAGCAGAGGGCATTTCTAACCTCTGGTCATTGATCTAAGAGGTAGAGCAGTGATTTCAGTCCGTTGTAGGAACCCAGCTCCCTTTGCTTAAATAAAATACAGTTCTGTCCTCCAGATAATTACAGACCTTTCTCCCGAAACAGTCCTCACCCCATGAGGTGAGAAAATAATCATCAGGTTAAAATTTTTAAAGAAAAAAATATCAGATTAGGAAATAATTTTCATGTGCAAAACAAAAATTTGATTTCAAAATGCATTTCTTTCCAATAAACAAAGGCATCATTTTTGTAAGTTAGAACTTAGTGGTTAGTGAAAGAGTTTAAAACATGGCTCAGCACTTAAATTGCATAAAACAAAGCAGAGGCTCAAAGCAAAGGGGCAATGTAAATGTATTTCCACACTGAATTTTCACCTTGGTATTGCTGCCCAAATTCGTCATACGTAATGGGGAGAGATTGTCGGGACTCTAAAATGAACCTGAGCTCCCAGGGATAATTAAGGCCTCTTTTTGCAGATAGAAATCTGTCCCTATGTCCTGGGCATGGAGGGCTGGCTGTTCCTCTGAGACCACAGAGCCCTCATGGTTCCACCTGCCGCATGCCCTGTGGCCTTTTAATTTACTTGTCCTATTCCTGGGCACCTCCAGGACTCTTGGCCCAAATATGAGAGGCTAAGTCTTACCCATCCTTCAAGTTTCAGTTTATATGTAACTCACAGAGGAACACTGTGACCACCAGACACATTTCTATCCCTTTGCTCGGCTTCTCCATGGTGTCCTGTCTCCTTTTCCTAATACAGAGTGCATTGAGGTGTTTACAATTTACTTCAAAATCATCAGCAGTGAGAGTGTAAATTATTTGTGCCCGTTAGTGAAAAGGTTGCCACTAAGCAGGTATTATCATCTGAACATTAAAAACAATCTAATTAAAAATGGGCAAAGGACCTGAGTAGACATTTTTCCAAAGAAGACATACAAATGTCCAACAGGTACATGAAAAGTACTCAACATCACTAATCATCAGGGAACTGATAATCAAAACCACAGTGAGATATCACTTTGAACCTGTTAGAATGGTTATCATCAAATAAGAAAAGAGATAGCTCTAGCCAATTTTTCTCAGTGATTAGAGTACCAGCCTACAGACTGAAGGGTCTCGGGTTTGATTTGGTCATGGACACCTACCTCGGTTGCAGGCTTGATCCTCGACCCCGGTTAGGGTGCCTGCAGAAGGCAACCAATAGATGTGCTTCTCTCACATCGACGTTTTCCTCTCTGCCTCTCCCCTCCCCACCTTCCATTCTCTCTCTAAAAAAAAAAAGGTAAAAAAGAAAAGAGATAAGTGTTGGTCAGGCTGTGGAAAAAGGAACCCTCATGCATTGTTGGTGGTAGTATAAATTGGTGCAACCACTATGGAAAACAGTATGGAGATTCATCAAAAAATTAAAAATAGAGCTACAATATGATCCAGCAATCCCACTTATGGGTATTTATCCAAAGGAAATGAAATCAGCATCTCAAAGAAATATCTGGTTATTACAGCATTACTCATGATACTAAGATATGGAAACAACCTAGGTGTCCATCAATGGATGAATGGATGAAGATGATGTATAATATATATAGAGAGATATCTACATATCATATATATTGTATATATATCATACATCTTCATATATATGATATATATCGTACATATTCATATATATATGATAGAATATTATTTAGCAATAAAAAAGAAATCACTTTGTAATACTTTAAGCAATAAAAAAAAAGTAAAAAAAAAAAAGAAAGAAATCATGCCATTTGAGACAACATGAATGAAACTGGAGAGCATTATGTTAAGTGAAATAAGCCAGATAGAGAAAGGCAAATGATCTCACTTATATGTGAAGCCAAAAAAGTCAAACTCATAGAAACAGAGACTAGGATGGTGGTTGCCAGGGGCTGAAGGTGGTGGTGGGGTGAGAAAAAGGTTAGTTAAAGGGTACAAACTTTCAATGATAAGTAAGTTCTCAGATCATTTAATATACAGTATAGAGACTATAGTTAATAATATTGTACTGTATACTTAAAATTTGCTAGGAAAGTAGTTCCAACATTGTTCTCTCCATACACACACAAATAGTAACTATGTGAGGTGATGGATGTGTTAGTTAACTAGATTCGGATACTTGTTTCATAATGTATATGTATATCAAGTAGCTTTGTACACCTTCAATATACACAATTTTTGTCTACTATACCTCAATAAAGCTGGAAAAACAAAAAGGAGAAAGCCGTGGTCCAAAAGTGGCCACTACAAGCACCTGTTACCTTGATCAACTCTCAACTATTTCAGTTAGCACACAAACATCAGAGGTAGGGTGTAAACAATGGATTATTGACTAATGAGTTGAATGTTAGCAATAAGCCATCATTCATTCAATTAAAGTAAGTCAAGATATGTGGACAGGAGAAAATATTTGAGAAACACTCCTCATCCTTGCACAAAGGAGGCCAGTAGGCCTTGCATTTAGAGATGGTCCTGCCGCTTGACCCCAACGGTCTTGTTTCCGATAAATTGTTCAAGGACATTTTTATTGCACAATACCAACAGATTCTGTCCATAGAATATGCTTTTCTTCTGAAGTAAACTGTTCATGCAAGGGGGTACCTACTTGGACACCTAGACAGCTTTCATCAAACTTTCAAGTTAGTTATGTAAACTATTTGGGGCCTGCATGGGAATAAACATTTGTTCAATAAATGTCTCTATGTGGAGTAAAATTTTATCTAAAGCTTGCTTTTATTATAAAGTGAAGGGGGTAAGCAACTTCCAATCCCTTGGAATTTCTTCAAGGCTGTGGCAGCCTCCCTAAAAGAACCCAAGGGCTAGGCAAGACCTGACTGTGACTACTCGCCTTAAGTCTGGTTGTTCCTGGTCAATCATCAGCTCTAAGAGGGCAGGGCCACTTCTTAAACAAATAATAGGAGCAAAATACGTTTTGGAATGGATGGCCGAAACGCTCAGGCTTGTCAGGGCAGCCACATGAGGCAGGTCGAAGAAAATATAAACAGGCTTGTAAAAAATATGAGAATATATTGGCCAAGGAAAGATTGTGTTTTAATGTAAATTCACTCAAAAGAAAGTTGGCAAGTAGCAAAATGGCAAGAATTTTCATGCTCTGATATATACCTTATGACTTATTGATTTATTAACTTTGGAATACTTTATTGACTTTTAGAAAGAGAGGAAGGGAGAGGGAGAGAGAAACATCAATGTCAGAGTGCGACATTCATGGGCTGCCTCTGCACGTCCCTATCAGGACCGAAACCCTAGCATGTGCCCCGATCAGCAATTGAACCGGGGATCCCTGGTGCACAGGATGATGCCCAATCAACTGACCCACACTGGCCAGGACCTCTGACATATTTTAATTGAAAATTATTATTATTATTTTTGAATTTGAGCTTTGGTCCTTCTTTTCTGTAATTTGAAATTCTCTGCTTCCATAATGATTGGAGATTATGTATGAATATGGAGAGGGGAACAGCTATTTTCAGTAGTTTTAAATTATTGAATTCATTATTAAGTTATCCCAGACCTCAGTTTCTGTCATTTTCTTATGCTTCTATGTCAGCAGGGTAAAATAAACAACATGTGCAAGGAATAAAAACCAGGGAAAAGCCCCAAGTACAGATGTGTGATGATGATTATCTGTTAGACTGAACTGAGAGACAGCCAGCATTTCTTCCTTCAGGAACATGCCATCTTTCATCAGGGGAAAGCTGGGACCTGTCCTCGTATCCAAAAGCTCTTCCTACTGACCACTGATTACTCTAGGACAATGACATGTCCTGCCCTGTGGCTCGCTTTTTTATTTTTATTTTTTGCCAACTAGGAGTTGAAAGCTAATCAATGTTGCTATGGATTCTGCTCTCAAGCTCTTTGCACAGTAGCCATTGGCCACATGTGGCTACTGAGCCCTTGAAATGGGGTTAGTCTGAAGTGAGATGCACTCTAAGTACAGATACACTCTGAGGTTCAAACACTTAGTATAAAAAATATAATATCTCAGTTATGTTTACATTGATTACACATTAAAATAATATTTTAGAAATAACTAGACTTTGGGTAGTGAGCACACCATGCAATATAGGAATGATGCATTATAGAATTGTACACTTGAAACATATTATAATGTTATAACCAATGTCACCCCAATAAATTTAATTTGTAAAGAACTCACACATTTCTTTTGACTTTTTAATGAAGATACTAAGAAATTTTAAATCACATATGAGATTTTCATTGTATTTCTGTGGGATAGCATTGCCCCCAAAAAGGGGGAGTCTATTTGAAAAGTAGCTGAGAAGATGAGGCTGGGGGCTGTCTGTGTTTTGGCACTCTTTGCTGGCTCTGGGCCCTGGCCATCCAGGGTTTCTGCTAAGGCTGCCTTCTGAACCATCTCAGACCAGGTCTAAAGTCCTTTCTTCTGCTTAAGGCCCAGTTTTTCAGGCCTCTGCCCTGTGCCAGGTAACAGCCAGCTAATGTGATAAATTAATCCTTGTGTGGGGGTGGTAGATGCTGTTGGATTAATGAGTTCTCATTTTCTGTGTCCCAGTCCTGCAACTCTGCAGGGTCCTTCTGGATGATGGTTTTTTATTCATTTGATAAGTACTGAGTACCGACCGTGTGCCAAGCACGGTTAGTTAGTCCCCTGGCCAGCGAGACTCACAGTCTTCTGAGAGAGAGAGAGAGAGAGTTTCAACGCAGTGAGCAAGATTCTGCAGGAGCAGAGTTCAGGTATCTACAAATAAATGGATTTAGAATATGGGAACATTATGTGACTTCATGCTCAGAAAGACCCAGGGGCCATGACAGGAGAGCCAGAGTTTGAGAAACATTTGAACAGTGAACAAATGGTCCCTAAGGGAAGAAGTGAGGAAAAAACCTTCTATAGGAGGAAACAGTAGTCACAGAAGCACAAAGCCTGGAATGTCTTGACTCATTGTCCAGTGGGAATTTCAAGCTCCCCAATCCAGGGTAGGGCATTAGGTATTCCCCAACTATGGGCTTATCTAAAGGAATTCTTTCAACTCTTGCTTCTAGGTACTAAAGAGAAAGAAGTGACATCATTAATAACTGATAAAGGTTATTTCTGCCCAAGTATTAGAACAGGGTTGAATCATTGTTGAACAAAAGTTTCCAGAACTTCTTAACTGTCATGGTAACTAAATCAGGAAACTACAGGAGAGAGTGATGACTAATTTCACATAAGGTACTTGAAGCTCCTAAATTAGAATAATCCCTTATTTATGATAAAAGATGGGAAAAGGTGGGGGAGGAAGAACCCTATTACTCATAATAGGCAAATACAGTATTGTAAGCAGTAGTTTCCTGGCCCATATGGAATCAGCAATGGTCTGGAGGTGAGACCCTATGGTTGTGTCTGGGGCCTCTCCTACCTTGAGGTCAGGAGTGGTTGGCAGCTGCAGTGTGTGTGTTGGTACTGAGCACTCAGGTCCAGGGCCATGGGAGCCCTGAGATCTTCCCTGTGGGGATTTCCTGGCAGGCCTCACCAGGTGCTGGCCGGTGCCCTCCCTTAGGCTGGGGGTTTCTTAGTTGGTTAGATTGGTGCTCCTTGGGGGGCTCCAGACCTGGGCCTGTTCTTGCCATAGTCCCTGTCTTTCTTAGAAATGAAAAAAAAAAAAAAAATCTTAGAAAAGAGTATAGTTTCTACCCTCCAACTTTCATTTGGAAAATTTTAATCTTATAGAAAAGGTAAAAAAAAAAATTGCATTATGAATACCAATATACCATATGTTTTCCATGTATAAGATGCCCCCATGTGTGGTATAAGACACCCCCCACTTTTCTAACCCAAAATTAAGAAATCAATAGTTTAAACATTTTGCTGGTTTTCCTCATAAGGCCTTCTTTTTTTGGCATCTTAAGGAGTTGTTCTTCCTGTTTTCTTTACTGTCTGATCATACACTCAGTGGGAGGAGGTCTGACTTCTCTCTCTGCAGCTCTATTTCCATGCTTTTCTGCATAGCTGATTACATTCAATTTGAATTTTGCAGAGTAAGAAAATCATTTGCCAATATTTATGTTTTTGTTTTTTGACATCTTAATGGGCTCAGAATGCTCTGGTCCCTGTTGCATCTGCGCACTCTCTGCCTCCACCTCCAATTATGACATCAGCTGATGTCAGTAACAATAAGGCTTGTGATTGGAGGAAGCCTGTTTAACAAGGTATGCACAGCTACTCATCCCCAGGGCTCCCTGTTCGGCTGACTTCTGTGCATAAAACACCCCTTGGTTTTCAGTCTAATGATTTTAGGAAAAAATAGCATCTCATACACAGAAAAATACAGTACCCTTTCACTATTGCTAACAATGCTAACATCAAGCGCACATCCTCGCTCGCTCTCTTTCTCTCTCCTCTACCTCCCTCTCAATCATTTTCTCCTTCCCACCCCTTTCTCTATTCCATTTGAAAATTAGAGATACCACAACAGTTTGCTCCTAAATATTACAGCCTGTATCTCCTAAGAATAAGAATGTTCTTCTATGTAATCAAAATGACATGATCACACCCAAGAAATTTAGTGTCAATATGATCTAATATAGAATCCATATACCTTAAGTAGTATCCTTTAGAGCTGTTCATAAAAGTTCCCACATTGCGTTTGGTTGAATGTTTTTTTAGTCTTCTTTATTATGGAGCAATCCCTTACCTTTTTTTGTAGGTTTTGTTGGTGGTGGTTTGTTTGCTTTGGTCTCTCGTGACATTAGATGTCACGATATGATAGTTTTTTGAAGGATCCAGGCCAGTGTTCTTGTGGCATGTCCTCACTGTGGATTTGTCTGATGAGCCCTGATATCAGGCCAGGTGAAATATTTTGGCAAGAACATCACTTCAGTGACGCATGTCCTTCCCATTGCGTCTCAACAGTTTGTGAGGAGTGTAGACTTTTATGAGTTATGTGCTTGAAATTTTCCAGATGGGGGATAACCCTGAATAGTTTCACCTACACAGCCCAGATGTGATGAATAAGACACCACTGAGTGGTCTGCATCGGTCCAGTTATTTTTTTATTAATAAGGCATAGAAAATGAAAAAACATGTTCTTTTGGGAATCCTTTTAGGAATAGAAAGGGATTCAACTCTCTCCTTCTCTCTCTCTCTCTCTCTCTCTCTCTCTCTCTCTCTCTCTCTCTCTCTCTCTCTCTTCCTCCTGCGCGCTCTTGCTCTCACTCGCTCTCGCTCTCTTCCTCCATTCCCTTGGTTACTATTTTGATGTGAATATTATGTTAATCACTCTCTTGCTGCCTCGCTGGCTCATATTAATGAAATATTCCACCTGGCACACAGTTCTGCCTGCACAATGCTGGCCAGGGCTTCCTCGCTGCCCTGGGGAGCCATCTGCTTCCCTTGCACATGTGGAGTTGAACTTTTCTTCTCCTCTTTTATTCTGCTTAGTAAGCAGACCCTGACCAGCAACACCTGCATCCTATTCACTTTGCAACCAGAGCCAAAGGGTAAAAAGGCTGGTCTGCTAGGGGGATGGGCTGGGGCAGCATGGGAATGGCTGGGCTTCTCTGTTTCTCTTTTCTGATCAAGAGAGGCAACTGGGAGTTTCACGGAGACTCTTGTCAAAGCTCAGTAAATAATGATGCTTATTGTTTATTGATTGATGTGCACATTCTTGTTAATGCTCATTGATGGGCAGCCCATTAGTAACCCCTGCTTCCTTGCTATGTCCCTTGTAGTCAAAGACAAATTTAACTCTTTATTAGGGTCCTAATAAGGCAGACTTTGCAACAAAGGAGAAAGCAAAACCACATGGTTTCCTTCCCAAATTCAACACACCGAACACTTACGTCCTACAAGCATTGACACACACATATACCATACTCGTAGCTTAAATAAACATATCACTAGTTTGAGAATAAAATCATCAGTATGGACACCAAATACCCCTGCAGTCACTTGCAGTGGAAACAGGCTCAGCAAACGGACATAAACATTTGCCAGATAAGCCTGCACCACAGTCACTATCTCTATTGCCCCAATCATATTTGTTTTTCTATAAACAAACATTTAGGTTGCATTTTCCCTCTCTTTCTCAAGCTGGGCATGAGCTTGCCTGCTGAGTAACAGCATTGGATTGTGATTTGCCGTCCAGTGGCTCAGCAGTTAGGCCAGGGGCTGTGCATCCATGTGTGAACATGCATTTCACACTCAAGAGTCACGAACAAAACAATGCTAATGCTTATTTACTGAGTTCTGGGCCCTGAGCTAAGTGTTCTATGGACACCTAATTTTTTCTCCTCCTTTTAAGGTAGTTAGTAGATAAAAGACTGAAAGTAAAACACTGGCCATAGATGCTTCAGTGGATAAACAAGATGTGGTCTATACATACAATAAAATATTATTTGGCCTTAAGAAAAGGAATTCTGGTACATACTATAACATGGATGAATCTTAGAGATATTACACTAAGTGAAATAAGCCAGACACAAAAAGACAAATGTTGTATGATTCCTCTTATATGAGGTTCCTAGAGTCATTAAATTTATAGAGACAGAAAGTAGAATGCACCCTGACCGGTTTGGCTCAGTGGATAGAGCGTCAGCCTGCAGACTCAAGGGTCCCGGGTTTGATTCCGGTCAAGGGCATGTGCCTTGGTTGCGGGCACATCCCCGGTGGGGTGTGTGCGGGAGGCAGCTGATCGATGTTTCTAAACTCTCTATCCTTCTCCCTTCCTCTCTGTAAAAAAGCCAATAAAATTTTTTTTTTTTTTTAAAAGAAAGTAGAATGCTTGTTGCCAGAGGCTATAGGAGGGGGAAATGAGGTGTCAGTGTTTAAAGGCTACAGATTTCAGTTGGGGAAAATGAAAAAGTTCTGGAGGTGGATAGTGGTGATGGTTGCACAACAATGTGACTGTACTTAGTGCCACTTAGTATACACTTAAAAACAGTTAAAATGGTAAATTTTGTTATGCACAATTTGCTACAATAAAAAAATAAAAGTACTGTCAGAGAGAAATTGCTATTACAGAGACTTTTTTATTTGATCACTTTGAGAATGTCTATTCTAAAACTCCTTTTATGCCAAAACCGGTTTGGCTCAGTGGATAGAGCGTCGGCCTGCGGACTGGGGGGTCCCAGGTTCGATTCCGGTTAAGGGCATGTACCTGGGTTGCGGGCACATCCCCAGTAGGAGATGTGCAGGAGGCAGCTGATCGATGTTTCTCTCTCATCGATGTTTCTGACTCTCTATCTCTCTCCCTTCCTCTCTGTGAAAAATCAATAAAATATATTTTTTTAAAAAAAATCTTTAAAAAAAATAAAAAATAAAACTCCTTTTATTTATTTATTTTTAAATGTTATAAAATATATTTTTATTGATTTCAGAGAGGAAGAGAGAAGGAGAGATAGAAATATCAATGATGAGAGAGAATCATTGATTGGCTGCCCCCTGCATGCCCCACACTGGGAATCAAGCCCAAAACCTGGGCATATGCCCTGACTGGGAATGGGACCATGGCCTCCTGGTTCATAGGTCAACACTCAACCACTGAGCAACACTGGCCAGACTCCTTTTTTTTTTTTTTTTTAAATACTTACTGTCTGGAGGTTTCTTAATAGTAGAGATGGTTTTCTGTGAACTACCTATGTAATGTTTCCCCAATGTCCTAAAAGAAGAACTGTGTATTAAGTTTGCTTCTAAAGCTGTAGAGTAACTTTCCTAAGCTCTCCTGAGTGTTCCTTTCTTTTGGTTTCACTGCCACTCCATTTGTAGGACCTCTGAAGAGAAAAACCCCACCTGTCTGGCCTGGTGCCTTACCAACTGGGCCTGCAAATCTGAAGACCTGGACCCTTTCCACTCCAGATGCTACAGAGATGGAATCCACCCTGCTGGAGATGAGTGGTGGGTTATACGATGTGCACATTTATAACGTTTGAAAGGCACTTCTTGGACATTTCCATGATGAAGACCATGCCTGAAATACAATGCCTAATCATTGCCCAAAGTTGTTGATCTCCTCTGAGATGTTTTAAGTGTTGCACTGATGATAGTTAATTGTTAGTCACTGCCATTTTTTAATACCCCTTACTATCTTCAAGTCCCTTGGTTAGCTTATTTGATCCCAGTGCGTGAACTGTGACGTACTATTTTTACCATTTTGTGGGGTGAGGAAATAAGACCAGAGAAATAAAGAGATTTGAAGGTGGTGGCTTTCAAATTTGCACAGGCCTGAGAATCACTGGAGAGCTGGTAAGACAGTTTGCCAACTCCACTCCTAGAGTTAATTCAGTGGGTCTGTGGTGGGGCCTGAGAAGGGGCATCTCCCACACGCTCCTGGGTGGTGGTGGTGCTTATGTGTTGGTCAGGGGCCACACTTTGAGGAGCACTGGCTTAAGGCCATAGAGTTGTTACGTAGCAGACACTGGCCCAGTGTTCCTCTACCTCAAGTCCTGTCTGCTAACTGATGAAAGTGTGTGCAAAACGGGTGGTGCCAATTCATAACATTGATTCCACAAACCATTCCTCAAAACTGTGTCATTTTTTCATAATCAGGCAACTATTAACCCCTTGAAGGCAGGGACTATGCTGTTTACCCATTTCCCTCAAAGCTTTCAGCACAGGAAGCCACAGTGGCTGTTAGTTCATAATAAATGTATACTTTCTCAAGGCAAATAATTTATCCTGTCCATCTATTGATTGCTAAGGTGGACTTTCAACCCCTTGGAAAGCTCGTGAGCCAAGTGCTCCTTCCCTGCACCCTCACCTGCTTGGAATTTCTTCATTCTCATGTAGCTCAGCTTGGACTTGATGGATTGAATGCCTCCCTCTCTCCTGCCTGCAACCCAGAAGGCTCCGCTTCTGAAAACAAAGTCTATAGCAATACGCTGTAAGACCCATAAATCTCCTTCTAATAAATTGGACCTGCAGGCTGAGTTAAATGTGAAGCCGAATGGCGACGGCTGCTGTTAGCAATGCCAATGACAATAAGGAGGCTGCTTACTGTCATCAGGGTGTCCAGAGCGGCTGAGAGTGGCTCAGCCCTGAACCGCCACATGTGTACTGTGTTAGTGTCGACCAGATGACTTTTTAGGATGGGCAGTGTCCTGTTAGGGGTCCCGCTCCTCCACATCTCTCTCTCTCTCTCTCTCTCTCTCTCTCTCTCTCTCTCTCTCACACACACACACACACACACACACACACACACGCACACACATTTATTCAATCTCCTACATGAACATATATACTCAATGTGTCACAAATCATTTTGACTTTTGTTGTTCTAACTGCCTTTTAGGGTGAATTTTTCAGTTTTGTGGCAAACACAAATAATTATTCAATATGCTTGTGTGTGTGTGTGTGTGTGTGTGTGTGTGTGTGGTGAGGAAGAGATCCACCTAGGCCCAGGGATCTGCTAGGAGGTAGGTTTGTTGTTGTAGGTCTAAATTCTGGGTTCATTTCAACTGGCCTGACCAGCTCTGTGAGTCCACACTGCCCAGGCACGCAGGCCGCCGAGGCTGCATATCTAGATTGATGGGGTGCCGTTTTAATTATTTATGTGTTTTTACTTTCTTAGGCCCTGCCAATAGCAATTGGAACTCTCTGGTTTATGTTCTGGCAAATGTAAAAAAAAAAAAGACATATAAAACACAGCAGAAACTGCATTTCTGAGGCATCTGTGGAGGTAGGAGGAAAAAGGGAGTTTCTAAATGTATGCTTAGCAATTGGAGTTTTATGTAATAGTTATGTTTCAGAGAGAAGAGAGGAAATGTGTCTATACCCTGGGACTCTGTAATGTGTACCCAAGAACAGAGCGAGTGGACTTGGACTTGTGGGTATGAGTTTGTGCAGATCCATGCCATGTCATCTTGGACCTTGAAGCAAAAGTGAAATCCAATGGTGATTCCATCTTTTAGTTTTGATATTTTGTTCACCGTGGATTCTTTCACACTAATTACTACTTTTATGATGTCACATTAAAGTTTTTTGATGCCACTTTAAAATTTTGCACCTGAGATGATACCTCACTCTCCTTGCCCTTGTATGGCTTTGAGTTTATGTACAATTTTCAGATGCTCACAAGCCTAAAGCCTTGGGTTACAAATAACAGTCTAAGGTAGTGATTTGGTGAGATGGGGAGGTTTTTTTAACCACACCAACTTAATTTATGGGTTGCTTATTTGCTGGACACTTCTCACACCTTCGCTCAGCTCCATGAGAGTAAACACCACCCAATTCATTGGCACTGTATTCTCCAAACAAGGGCAGTCCCTAGTATCTGGTAGATATTCAAGCAATATTTGTTAGAACAGCCCTATGAGGTTAGCATTGTTATTTTTCTCATTTTACAAATGAGGAAACTAATATTTTGGAGACATTTGGTAATGATCCAAATTCACACAACCAGTGAGTAGTGAAGCCCAGGGTGTTGACTCCAAACCCTGTGCTCTTGACAAGTGTCCTCTCTACTCTCTTCTGTTGTCACATAAAGGTCAGGATTCTGTCCCTCAAAGTTTCTCATTGCCCATGGGGAGTGGGCCTAAACCACCAGTCGGACATTCCCCAAGGGTTCCTGGACTGCGAGAGGAAGCAGGCCGGGTTGAGGGACCACCCTGAGTGCATGAATTTCGTGCACCAGGCCTCTAATCTAAAATAAAATATCAGGGCCACTGGCCTTCCAAATGAGAATACATAGAATTATAACTAGTTATATGCACTTATCTATAGCACTCATTTTACCTTGGAAGATTGGTAATTGCCTTACCTAGAGGGCAAAAGTACATGAGGAGCCCTAAGGTCTCGGGGCTGGCTAAGCCAGAGAAAAAGAGATAAGAAATTCAGCTTCATCAACAGGAAGCAAAATTATCTAGAACAGGAATCAACAAACTTTTCTATAAATGCAGTAGTAAGTATTTTGACCTTTCAGGCCATATGGTCTCTGTTATAACTACTCAACTTGATGGGCGAAAGCAGCCAAAAACAATATGGAAACACATGGGTGTGCCTGTGTTCCAATAAAGCTTTATTTATACAAACAGGCAACAGGCCAGCTTTGACCCACAAAATGAGCTGTGATTTGCCAACTCTTAATCTGGAATGCTGTTTCCCTTTACTTAATGATGTTCTGTTAACTTATCTATATATTTTCAACCAATTACATGGGCCAAGAACAGCAATGATGGTTGAAATTTATAGAACATTTATTATTGATTGAACATATATGCAAAGATTCTCTCTTGGGCCTACAGAAACTAACCATCCCTTCTATCTCTCCTGACACCCTTAATCTAAGTCCATTTTCTAAGTCCTGGACTCTTACCATGGAATCCTAATGGACATGCCTTCCTCCATGCCTGCCAGAGTGATCTTTTAAAAATGTAAATCAGATCTGATCATCCCCCTATTTAAAATCTTTTGGTGACGTGTTATAGCACTTGGGATTAAAACCCACATCTGCCCTGTCAGCTACAGAACACTGCAGGGCCTGGCCCAGGCTGCCTTCTCTCTCTCCCACTGCTGCCTCACCCAGGTTCTAGCCATGTTGGCCTTTGTAAAGTCCCCCCAATTCACTGGCTCCATGCCACCTCCAGCCTTCCCTGAGGGAACATTGCAGTTGCCTCTTCCTGGAATTTTCCACACACATCCTTTTACTCTTGGTTAATTCTTCAGCATCCATCCCAAACACTTTCTCAAGAGAGCCTTTCCTATCACTCAGATGAGGCCAGGGCCCCCTTTGTTTATTTGACTCCCTAGTATTTTTATTCCTTGTGCTCATTCCCATTGATAAATTATTGCTCATTTATTTTTCAAATGCTTGGGTTCTGTTACACCATGAGCTCCATGAGGGCAGTGATAATGGCTGTCTTATGCAAGCTATGCCCCCAGCACCTAGCAAAGAGCCTGGCACGGAGTGGATACTATGAAAAGAAATCATTAAGGCTCGTGGAAATCCATCAAGGCATGATGTATCCCATGGAACAAGAACTCTCGCCCAAGGCACCATCACTAGATTATGTCAATAGAAAAGGAGGAGCCATAAGGAGGCAGGGTGGCCAAGAGGCTGAGCATGTCATTCAGCCCAGGGAGAGGTGTGGAAAGGGCAATCGCTGCCTGGAGAAAAGAGGGCAGTTATAGAGCCCAGGCCGAGGGACAAGCAGGGCCTGCTTGGGATTGGGAAGCAATGGTCTGGGATGGGACAGACAGAGCTGAAAAGACACATTTACCAGAGGCTGGTTAAGAGCTTTCTTCTTATTGTTTCCTGATCTGTTAACATCAACAGCCTGCTGCTCAACTCCCAGTGATCCTGGATTGTAATGTACCCCAAAGCCCCTTCAGCTTTTTTTTGCCCTCCTCTCAACATTTTTAAATACCTTTGGGTGGCATAGCAATTAAATGCAAGCCCATTGTTGAGGTTCTCAGAGAAGCTTATAAGACACACAATAATAAAGTTTAACCCTAGCCCGTTTGTCTCAGTGGATAGAGCATCAGCCTGCAGACTAAAGGATCCCGGATTCAATTCAAGTCAAGGGCACATACCTTGGTTGCAGGCTCCGCCCCTGGTCCTAAGCCCTGGTCGGTGCGTGCAGGAGACAACCAATCTATGTGTTTCTCTCACATTGATATTTCTCTCTGTCCTTCCCTCTCTCTTCCACTCTCCCTAAAAATCAATGGAAAAATATCCTTGGGTGAGGATTAACAAAAACAAAGAAAGTTTAAAAACTTGAACTTCCATTCTCTGCCATATGGAAGTAGTATGGTGTAGGGTTAATGGGGTGAGATCTGGAGGCTAACACCTGAGAATGAATCATTCCCACATCCTCTGCCAGTAGCTGAGAACCTCATGGAAGTTACTTCACCACACTAGGTCCCACCATCTCCATCTATAACACGGGGAAAAGCAGAGTGCCTGCCTCAAAGAGTAATTGTGCAGATAACATGGCACAATTCATACACAGGCCAAGCACGTTATAAGCACTTAGTAAGTAGTATCGCTAGTATGACTTAAGATCCAGACTATGGGTGGCTCAAGGAGACTGGGATGATATAGAGGTCATGCTGGGATTTAAAATGTGTCTCACTTAGGTATGAGGGGGTCTTTGGGAGCATTGTGCGGAATATTTCTCTTGGTTCCTCCTGGCTCTAGGACCATCACCAGACAGGGAAAGGGGAATGTGATTTAGTGAAAACTGGACAACCTTTCTCCTTGCCTTTGAATTGTCAGCTTCCACTGTCCAGAAGAAAGTGCCCCAGGGAAGAATCACAGGCTTCCTTTTAGGATCCAAGGGACACATTAACAAAGCATGGGGAGCAGAGGGACACTTCTTTGATCTCTGTCCCATCCATTCTTCTTCTCAAAATCACAGGCTCCGGACCTTCCGCCAATTTCTGATCTTTTGTTCCAAGTCAATTCATGAACACTCATAAAATGCTTTGAAGATAAAAGCACCACAGCAATGCACCACGATGCCACTATTATTTTAATAAGTGGAGCCTGCACATATCTCCTTGACATATGAGCTGTTCAAAATGTTTGTCTTGTTTTTTCTTCAGTTCCATGGGAAAAGAACTTGCATCATCTCTCATGTATATGCTTAACATCGACCACTATGTGGAATGAACCTTGTTTCCACAAAAATGTTTGCCTTTTCTCCAACAAAAGAATTGATGTTTCTCTGGGGAATACCTCTCTGTTAGCCAAAACTCAAGTAATTATTTTTAGAGATATGTATTTTTTTAATGTTTAATTTATTGTGATGCTCAAAATGCCAATAAAATGTACTACAATATCCACAAGGCCAACAAAGTTCAATGCACATTGAGAAGAAATATGTGTGTGAACATAACAATGGATTCATAAATGAACACAAGAATAAATTCTACTTAAAGAGGGAAAGAGAATTGAGGATTTTATTCTCCAGATCTGCTACTAATGGATATTCTATACCGAAGCTCAAAAGGGCCTTTTAAGAAATTTCTCTGGGAAGTACATTCTACCATGTCATGGCATGTTGCTTTGGTACCTTTGCTAAGCCCTCTGCAAGGGTTACCAACATCAAACATGTTTTCATTTGCTCAGCTTCATTGACAGCTCTCAACGAGGCACTAGAGCTTGCCTGTGGGCTGGTGGCAGGATCTGGACAGAGAATGAGGAGGGCAGTGAGGGGTTGGTGAGCAGCCCCCAGCTAGTGCTTGGGAACACAGAATGGGCTTATATGCCCTGGACCTACCTGTGACTAGCACCTGGGAGCATCCCTCACACCTCCTGAAGGCTACAGACTGTCACTCTATACTCCCAGCCTGAGCATTACATCTGGTTGGTCTGGTTTTGCCTCTCAGCTGTGATGAGGGAGCCCACAGTGTGGTCTGACAGTGGCTGCTCCTTGGGGAAGACACTAATCCATAACCTGGGATACACTCATCCTGTGGGAGGAAGTGAGGGCCTTCCTGGCAGCCAGGACTTCTTTTCTGGCTTAGGCTGAATGTTTTCTGCTTCTGTTTTCACGATTTCTGCTTCTTTCAAATGTTTCCTTAACAGTTTACCTGACTTACCACAGACTTAGCTCTCTGGAGTTAGCCAGGGGCCCTGACTAAACTCTATCAACTGCCCTCGAACTCCAGAAACTCCACTAACCACTAACCCCACTGCAGCCCTCCCCTCCCCTCAAGTCAAGCACCCACTGCCTGTCCCCACCCTGGAACCTGTCACGCACTGCCCTGTGGCATCTCTGGCATTGTTCACTCTGCACTGTGATTAAACTTTTCACGCATGCCTTGTTTTCTGGGCTATTTAGTACAGAGCAGGGAAGGAAGGAGCAGTCTGGTTAGATCCACCCCTAGGAATTTCAATCCCAGGATGCCTGCCCAGAACTGGCATTCACTCCACGTCAGTCAGCACCCTCCTGGGCTTGGTTTCTCTGACATGTGGTAGACTACACATATCCTGGAATAGTTTAACACCCCCAAAGCAAGACTATGTTCCAGAACACTCACTCAAATACCTACTCAGAGAGATCATCTCCACTTGTGGAAAAAGAAATGAATGCATTCAGAGGCCTTTGATCTTTCACAAGAACAAATAGTCCCTGGCTGTCATAAGGGTGTCCTACCACCGCCCTCATGCTGGCAATGTGGGCCAATGTAGAGAACTGAGGCTCTGAATTCAGGATGTGGGCATCTGTGGACTCCATTTGAACCGGGGCATTTCTTTGAGCAGTTCTAGGGGGTGACAGACACAGTCTTCCCCAGAACCAAAGGAGTGCTTTGCTTTACGGCATATTTCCAGAAAGTGCCAACCTCACTGGGCATGGCCTGCCCTTCCATGTGGTCAGTGCTGAGTCTGCAAGTGGCTCTCCTCCCTCCCACCTGCCCCTCTGGCCTGGCTGTCTGGGCAGCCTGCTGCAGACTGTATTTACAGCTGAAAAGCTGCCCACCTTGCCTTTTATATTGATCTTTTAGGGATCGCTCTGTGTCCTCCTCAGCAAAACCAACAGGACCTGGGTGCCCTTTTCTTGGGACATACTAGGCTCTGTGCAACTGGCTTTGCTGGCAGTTTTGAGCACTGGACAGGAAACGCATGCCATTCCTAGGTCCGACCAATTGGCCTGTCTCCTGGTCCCCAGCGGCCTTGGCCTGAGAATGTTGTTTCTCCTCCTCCAGGTAGTGGGGCTCTCGGCTGGAAGAGCCTAGGAGCACAGACACTCATCCATGTATAATTGATGACATAATAAAAGCTGCTCTGGCTGCAGGAGGAAATATGATATGGCATAAATCACCGTGCCAGGGAGAGAATGAAATCAAGACCCAAAATTTAAAAATAAGGACTGCACTTCTGCTCATTAAGTGATCATCAAGCCCAACCAGTATAGCTCAGTGGTTGAGTGTTGATCCATGAATCAAGAGGTCAGTGGTTTGATTCCTGGTCAGGGAATATGCTGGGGTTTGGGGCTCAATCCTCAGTAGGGAGCATGCAGGAGGCAGCCGATCAGTGTTTCTATTGCTGTATCCCTCTCCCTTCCTCTCTCTCTAAAAATCAATAAAAACATATATATATATATTAGAGGCCTGGTGCACAAAAATTTGTGCACTCGGGGGGTGGGGGTGTGGGGGGGGAGGTCCCTCAGCCCGGCCTGTGCCCTCTCGCAGTCTGGGACCCCTTGGGGAATGACCATCTACTGGCTGAGGCCTGCTCCCCAGGAGATTGGGCCTAAGCTGTCAATCAGACATCCCTCTGGAAGCCCTCGGGGGATGTCCACTTGCCAGTGGGGAGCAGACCTAAGCTGCAGTCGGACATCCTTAGTGCTGCTGAGGAGGCAGGAGAGGCTCCCACCACCACCGCTGTACTGGCAGCCATCAGCCTGGCTTGTGGCTGAGCAGAGCTCCTCCATGTGGGAGCTCAATGACCACCAGAGGGCAGCTCCTGCATTGAGTGTCTGCCCCCTGGTGGTCAGTGTGTGTCATAGTAACCAGTCATTCCCAGTCTTTCTGCTGTTCGGGCCAGTTTGCATATTACCCTTTTACTATATAGGATAGAGGCCTGGTGCATGGGTGGGGGCTGGCTGGTTTGCCCTGAATGGTGTCCTGGATCAGGGTGAGGGTCCTGCTTGGGTGCCTGGCCAGCCTGGGTGAGGGGCTGAGGGCTGTTTTCAGGCAGGCCAAGCCTGCAACTGAAACTCCCAGCCTCTCCATTTTTTTTTTTTTTAATTTTGAGATTTATTTACCTTTTGTAATTGAAACTTTGTTGCGGCTCCAGCTCCGTGGCCTGCGGCTGAAAGCAGGTATCTGGGGTTTGTTTAGCTTCTATAATTAAAACTTTGTAGCCTGAGCGGAGCTCAGGGCTGGCAGGGCAGGCAGGAAGCTTGCATATTGCCACTTGAGTGGCTTGTGGGTGTGGCTTGTGGGCATGGCTTGTGGATGTGACTTGTGGTGTAGCAGAGGTATGGTCAATTTGCATGTTTCTCTTTTATTAGATTATATATCCTGTATAATAAAAGGGTAATATGCAAATTGACCCTAACAGCAGAACTACTGGGAATGACTGATCACTATGACACACACTTACCACCAGGGGGCAGACACTCAATGCAGGAGCTGCCTCCTGGTGGTCAGTGCACTCCCACAGCGGAGCTCTGCTCAGCCACAAGCGAGGCTGATGGCTGCCATCACAGTGGTGGTGGCGGGAGCATCTCCCACCTCCTCAGCAGCGCTAAGGATGTCTGACTGCAGGTTAGGCCTGCTCCCCACTGGCAAGTGGACATCCCCCGAGGGCTCCCCGGCTGCCAGAAGGATGTCTGACTGCCAGCTTAGGCCCAATCCCCCTAGGGGTCCCAGACTGCGAGAGGGCACAGGCAGGCCTGAGGAAACCCCCGCCCCGAGTGCACAAATTTTTATATATATATGTAATCATCAGATAAGAGTCTTCTCAATCACAAAACCTCTGACCAAGGAGGGGGAAAGTGTCCCCTTGTGCTCAGGGGACTTGGAAATGGCTGTTTGTGGGGTTCTTCTGTGTGCTGGACACCCTGATGGTGACTCCTCCTGGTTTCACCCTCCCAACAAGCTGACTAGGAGGCCCCCATAGGAGAAATTGGAAAACTGAGACTCAGATAATTAAAAATTTGTCTGAGGTCAAACAATAATGTGCGTGGAATTCTAATCTGAATTTTAAATTCCAGGTCCCCTTCCAATTCCACATAATGGAAATGAGTCAGGGGGAACTGGGGGACAAATGCTGAGACTCATAGGAGGGTAGAAGGTTTGGGATTCCCCATGAGAGCAGAGAGGGGCTGAGAAGGACACAAAAACAAAACAGGCAGAATCTGCATGGTCTGACAGACAGCTGGGGGCTCTGGTAGAGCAGAATCTTTCTGAGCAAAACATGTAACTGCAGCCCCCAATTTGAAAGCATACTCTCTGATATGGCAACATGCATGTTATGATGCCTAAAGATGGTTTTTATTTCTTTTTTAAATTTATTTAATTTTTTTATTAAATTGACTAGAGGCCCAGTGCACAAAAATTTGTACACTCGGGGGGGAGGGGGGGTCCCTCAGCCTGGCCTGTGCCCTCTCGCAGTCTGGGACCCCTCGGGAGATAACGCCCTGCTGGCTTAGGCCTGCTCCCAGGTGGCAGAGGGCAGGCCCAATCCCTAGGTGCAGTCCCAGGTCGGGCTCAGAGCAGGGCCTATTGGGGAGTTGGGGCGCCGCCCACTGTCATACACAGAACAGGGCAGATCGGGAGGTTGCGATGCCACCCTCAGTCACACTCAGGGTAGGGCCGATTGGGGGGTTGGGGCATCGCTCCCTGTCACACTCAAGGCAAGGTTGATGGGGAGGTTGTGGCGCCACCCCCTGTCACGCACAGAGCAGGGCCAATCCGGGGGTTGGGGTGCTGCCCCCTGTCACTCACAGAGCAGGGTCGATCAGGGGGTTGGGGAGCTCCCCCCTGTCACTCACAGAGCAGGGCCCATCAGGGGGGTTGGGGAGCTTCCCCCTGTCACGCACAGAGTAGGGCCCATCAGGGGGCTGGGGAGCTCCCCCCCTTTCATGCACAGAGCAGGGCTCATCAGGGGGTTGAGGAGCTCCCCCCTGTCACTCACAGAGTAGTGCTGATAGGGGATTTGGGGCACTGCACCCTGTCACACACAGAGCAGGGGGGATCAGGGGGTTGGGGCGCCACCCTCTATCACCCACAGAGCAGGGCCCATCAGGGGGTTGGGGCGCTGCCACTGTCACACTCAGGGCAGGGCCGATGGGGAGGTTATGGCTCTACCCCATCACACACAGAGCAGGGCCCGTGTGTGTGGGGTGGGGGCGTTGGGGCGCCACCCTCTATCACCCACAGAGCAGGGGCTATCAGGAGGTTGGGGCACCGCCACTCTCACACTCAGGGCAGGGCCGATGGGGAGGTTATGGCTCTACCCCGTCACACACAGAGCAGGGCCCGTGGCGGGGGGGGGGGGAGTTGGGGCGCCTTCCCCTGTCACGAACAGAGCTGCAGGGCGATCAGGGGGTTGGGGCGCCTTCCCCTGTCACGAACAGAGCTGCAGGGCGATCAGGGGTTTGGGCGCTGCCCCCTGTCACACTGATCCTGGTGCCGAGAGGCCTCTCAGCTCCGCTGATCCCGGTGCTGGGAGGCATATTACCCTTTTACTATATAGAATAGAGGCCTGGTGCATGGGTGGGGCTGGCTGGTTTGCCCTGAAGGGTGTCCTGGATCAGGGTGGGGGTCCCCACTGGGGTGCCTGGCCAGTCTGGGTGAGGGGCTGAGGGCTGTTTTCAGGCTGACTGAAGCTTCCAACTGCTCCTTTTTTTCTTCTTCTTTTTTATTCTGGGCCAGCTTTAGCTCTGAGGCTCCAGCTCTGAGGCCTCAGCTGCTGAAAGTAGGTATCTGGTTTGTTTTGGTTCTATAATCAAAACAATGTATAACTCCAGCTCTGATATCCCGGGTTCGCTGAAAGCAGGTTTCTGGGGTTTTGTTTAGCTTCTATATTTGTTACAATGTTTTTTAAACTGCAGGCTCAGAGGCCGGCAAGGCAGGCGGGGAACATTGGTTTTCTCCATCACTGAAGCAAGCAAGCCTCATGTTAGTTTCAAGCTGCCTGGCTGCCAGCCGCCATCTTGGCTGGCAGTTAATTTGCATATCTCGCTGATTAGCCAATGGGAAGGGTAGCGGTCGTACGCCAATTACCATGTTTCTCTTTTATTAGATTAGATTGGGGTGACATTGGTCAACATGAACATACTAGGGGCCCAGTGCATGAATTTGTGCACCTTGAAAAGAACAGTGGGCCACGAGGCTGTGGTAGGCACAGGGGTGGGTCTCGGCCCATCCTCCACGCCCCCGCCCGGCCCCTCCTGCCATGCCTTCCCCACCCCCCTCATCCTCTCTCTGGTGGAAGCCCTGCTCCTGCCGTTGCTGCTCCCACACACTGATGGCACCAGCACTGCTGGCACCTGCTAACAGTGTGGAGTGATTGGGGCTTGTGCCAGCAGTGGGTATGAGCGGGGCTGGTGCTGTCAGCAGGTGCGAGTGGTGGCTGCTACACCCCTCAGGAGCAGGGGGAGGTGGAGAAGCCCTCAAGGGCTATCAGGGCCGACAATGACTGCTTGCACCCACTGATGGTGCTGAGCGATTGGGACTGGCACCAGCTGCAGGTGCGAGCACCAGGCGGGACTGCGGCATGTGGGAGCAAAGAATTTTTAGTAACCACCAGAGGCTCGCCCAATGACAGCAACCAGCATCCTGCCTTGGTCTAGTGCCCTCACTCATCTGCTCCATCATCCCACTGCAGCCGACGCCTGCCATGATCTGCACACGCCCCCTGGTGGTCAGCACACATCATAGCGACCGGTTGTTTGGTTTTTCAGCTGCTCTGCCATTCAGTCTATTTGCATATTAGCCTTTTATTATATAGGATAGGTTTCAGATGTGAGTTTCTATATTATAAGATTTGTATATTGCACCATATGCCCAGAACTTTGTAAGGTGCTAAGTCAAATCTTCTCCTGTCACCTTATATTAGGATCCCCTTCCTGCTGGCAAGACCACACGGATGTTTGTGTTCATGAATTTCAGTTTTATGTCCCACATATGAGTGAAATCATGTGTTTTTTAGCTTTTTCTGACTGACTTAATTCACTTAGCATAATGTTTTCAAGGTCCATCCATGTTGTTGTAAATGGCAATATTTCATCCTTTCTTATGGCTGGTAGTATTCCATTGTGTATATGTAACACATCTTCTTTACCCAGTCCTCTATTGAGGGACACTTTGGTTGTTTCCATTATTTGGCCAATGTGAATAATGCTGCAATGAACATATGGGTGTATATATCTTTGCAAATACATGATTTCTACTTTGTTGGGTATGTACCCAGGAGAGGGATTGCTGGATCATATGGTAGCTCTATCCTTAATTTTTTGAGGAATCACCAGACCGCTTTCCATAGTGGTTGTACCAGTCTGCATTCCCACCAGCAGTGAATGAGGGTTCCTTTTTTCCACAACCTCTCCAACACTTGTTATTGCTTGTCTTGTTGATAATGGCCAGTCTAACAGGTGTGAGGTGGTATCTCATTGTAGTTTTGATTTGAATTTCCATAATTGCTAGTGAGGTTGAACATCTTTTTGTGTAACTATTGGCTGCTCATATGTCTGCTTGGGAGAGGTATATTTTCAGGTCCTCTGTCCACTTTGTGATTGGGTCGTTTGCTTGTTTGGTATTGAGTTTTATGAGTTCTTTATATATTTTGGAAATTAAACGTTTATCAGAGCTACTGTTTGCAAATATCATCTCCCATTTGATTGACTGTTTTGTTGTCAGTTTATTTTGCTGTGCAGAAGCTTTTTAGCTTTATATAGTCCCATTTGTTTATTTTTACCTTACTTCCCTTGCCTTTGGGTCAAGTTCATAAAATGTTCTCTATGACCCAGGTCCATAACTTTGGTACCTACATTTTCTTCTATGTAAATTATTGTTTTCGGTCTTATATTTAGGGCTTTGATCCATTTTGAATTAATTTTTGTACATGGGGACAAACTGTAATCCAGTTTCATTCGTTTGTATGTGGCTTTCTAGTTTCCCAGCACCATTGATTAAAGAGAGTATCTTTACTCCATTGTTGTTTCTGGCTCCTTTGTCAAAAATTATCTGCCCATATATATGTGGTTTTATAGCTGTGTTCTCTATTCTGTTCCATTGATCTGGGTGTCTGTTTCTCTGACAATACCATGCTGTTTTGATTATCATAGCTTTATAGTATAATTTGAAGCCAGGTAGCATGATACCTTTGTTCTTTATTCTCAGGGTTGCTTTGGCTATTAGGGGTCTTTTGTGGTTCCATACAAATCTGATCATTTCTTGTTCTATTTCTTTAAAAATGACATTGGGATTTTGATGGAGATTGCCTTAAATCTGTATATTGCTTTGGGTAATATGGTCATTTTAACTATGTTGATTCTTCCAATCCATGAACATGGGATATCTTTCCTTTTTGTTGTGTCCTTTTCAATCTCTTTTAATAATGCTTGGTAATTTTCACTATATAGGTCTTTCACATTCTTTGTTAAATTTGTTCCTAAGTATTTTATTCTTTTGGCTGCAATTGTCAAAGGAACTGTTTTGCTTTGTTTTGTTTTGTTTTTTCATTTATTTTTCTGAAATTTTGTTGGTAATATAGATGAAGGCAATGGATTTTTACACATTGATTTTGTATCCTATAACTTGACTATATTTGTTTATTGTTTTTAATAGTTTGTTGGTGGAGTCTTTAGGGTTTTCTAAATACAGAATCATGTCATCCACAAAAAGTGAGTTTGACTTCTTCCATCCTTATTTGGATGCCTTTTACTTATTTCTTTTGCCTTATTGCTCTGGCTAGGACTTCCAGAACTATGTTGAATAAGAGTGATTAGAGTGGACATCCTTGTCTTGCTGATGGTCTTAGAGAAAAAGCTTTCAGTCTTTTGCCTTTGACTATGATATCAGCTGAGGGTTTATCATATATAGCCTTTATTATGTTGAGGTACTTTCCTTCAATTCCTATTTTATTATTAAGTGTTTTAATCTTAAGTGGATGTTGTATCTTATCAAATGCCTTTTCTGCATCTTTGATAAGATCATATGTTTTTATCCTTTCTTTTGTTAATGTGATGTATTATGTTGATTGATTTGCATATGTTGATCCATCCTTGTACCCCTGGAATGAACTCCACTTGATTGTGATGTATTATGTTTTGGATGTACTGTTGTATTCAATTTGCTAGTATTTTGTTTAGGATTTTTGCATCTGTATTCATTAGAGATATTGGTCTGTAGTTTTCTTTTTTTTCTTTCTTTTTCTTCCCCCCCCCCCCTTCATTTTGCATTATCTTTGCCAGGTTTGGGTATCAGGGTTATATTGGCTTCATAGAATGTGTTAGGAAGTATTGCCTCTTCTTCAATTTTTTGGAAGAGTTTGAGAAGGAGTTAAATCTTTGAACATTTGGTAGAATTCACTGGTGAAACCATCTGGTCCTTGACTTTTGTTTTTTGGGGAGGTTTTCAATGGTTGCTTCAATTTCCTCACTGCTAATTGGTCTATTTAGATTTTCCAATTCGTTATGATTTAGTTTAGGAAGGTTATATATTTCTAGGAACTTATCCATTTCTTCTAGATTATTGAAGTTTGTTGTGTAAAGTCTTTCATAATATTCTAGTGTGATCCCAGCCAACATCATACTCAATGGACAAAAACTAACACCGTTTCCCCTAAGAACAGGAACAAGACAGGGATGCCCCCTCTCACCACTCCTGTTCAACATAGTACTGGAAGTGTTAGCCATTGCAATTCGGCAAGTAGAAGAAATAAAAGGCATTCAAATTGGAAAAGAGGAAGTAAAACTGTCCTTATTTGCAGACGACATGATATTATACATACAAAACCCTAGAGACTCCATCAAAAAGCTACTAAACTTAATACATGAATTTGGCAATGTAGCAGGATACAAAATTAACCCCAAGAAATCTGAGGCATTTCTATACACCAATAGTGAACTTTCAGAAAGAGAGATTATAAAAACAATCCCGTTTACCATCGCACCAAAAAAATTAAGCTACCTAGGAATAAACTTAACTAAAGAGGTAAAAGACCTCTACTCAGAAAACTACAGGACGTTGAAAAAAGATATAGAGGAAGACATAAACAGATGGAAGAACATACCGTGTTCATGGATTGGTAGAATCAACATCATTAAAATGTCCATACTACCCAAAGCAATCTATAAATTCAATGCACTTCCCATTAAAATACCAACGGCATACTTCAGAGATCTAGAACGAACTCTCCAAAAATTCATCTGGAATAAAAAAAGACCTCGAATAGCTACAGCAATCCTGAAAAAGACCAAAGTAGGTGGGATCTCAATACCAGATATTAAGTTATATTACAAAGCCACTGTTCTCAAAACTGCCTGGTACTGGCACAAGAACAGGCCTATAGATCAATGGAATAGAATAGAGAGCCCAGAAATCGGCCCGAACCAATATGCTCAATTAATATTTGACAAAGGAGGCAAGAACATACAATGGAGCCAAGATAGTCTCTTCAATAAATGGTGTTGGGAAAATTGGACAGATATATGCAAGAAAATGAAACTAGACCACCAACTTACAGCATACACAAAAATAAACTCAAAATGGATAAAGGACTTAAATGTACGACAGGAAACCATAAAAATTCTAGAAGAATCCAAAGGCAACAAAATCTCAGACATATGCCGAAGCAATTTCTTCACTGATACAGCTCCTAGGGCACTTGAAACTAAAGAGAAAATGAACAAATGGGACTACATCAAAATAAAAAGCTTCTGCACAGCAAAAGAAACCATCAACAAAACAACGAGAAAACCCACTGTGTGGGAAAACATATTTGCCAATGTCATATCTGATAAGGGCCTAATCTCCAAAATTTATAGGGAACTCATACAACTCAACAAAAGGAAGATAAACAATCCAATGAAAAAATGGGCAAAGGACCTAAATAGACACCTTTCAAAAGAGGACATTCAGAAAGCCAAGAGACATATGAAAACATGCTCAAAGTCACTAATCATCTGAGAGATGCAAATCAAAACAACAATGAGGTACCATCTCACACCTGTCAGACTGGCTTTCATCAACAAATCAACAAACGACAAGTGCTGGAGAGGATGTGGAGAAAAAGGAACACTTGTGCACTGCTGGTGGGAATGCAGACTGGTGCAGCCACTATGGAAGACAGTATGGAGTTTCCTTAAAAAACTGAAAATGCAACTCCCATTTGACCCTGTGATCCCACTTCTAGGAATATATCCCAAGAAACCAGAAACACCAATCAGAAAGGATATATGCACCCCTATGTTCATAGCAGCACAATTCACCATAGCTAAGATCTGGAAACAGCCTAAGTGCCCATCAGTAGATGAATGGATTAGAAAACTGTGGTACATCTACACGATGGAATACTATGCTGCTCTAAAAAGGAAGGAACTCTTACCATTTGCAACGTCATGGATGGAACTGGAGAGCATTATGCTAAGTGAAATAAGCCAGTCAATGAAGGAGAAATACCACATGATCTCACTCATTCATGGATAATAGAGACCATTATAAACTTTTGAACAATGATAGATACAGAGGCAGAGCTGCCTCAAACAGATTGTCAAACTGCAGCAGGAAGGCCGGGGAGGGTTGGGGGGCAGGAGGTAGGGGGGTAAGAGATCAACTAAAGGACTTGTATGCATGCATATAAGCATAACCAGTGGACATAAGACATTGGGGGATAGGGGAGGCTAGGGGACTGTCTAGGGCGGGGGGATAAAATGGACACATATGTAATACCCTTTGTAATACTTTAAGCAATAAATTTTAAAAAATATTCTAGTGTGATCCTTTGTATATCGTGATATCTGTGGTGACCTCTCTTCTCTAATTTCTGATCTTGTTGATTTGGGTCTTTTCTTTTTTTTCTTAGTGAGTCTAGCCAGGGGTTTGTCAATTTTATTAGTCTTTTCAAATAACTAGTTCTTTGTTCTATTAATTTTTTGTATAGTCATTTTGTTCTATATTTCATTTAATTCAGATCTAATTTTTATTATTTCCTTTCTTTTGCTAACTTTGGGGTGCTTTTGTTCTTTTTCTTTCCTAGTACTTTAAGATGTGGTGTTAGGTTGTTTACTTGATATTGCCCTTATTTCTTGAGACAGGCCTGTAATGATATAAACTTCCCTCTTATTACTGTTTTCCATGCTTACCAGAGGTTTTCAATTGTTGTACTGTCATTCTCATTTGTCTCTATATATCTCTTGATCTTACTTTTTTTCTCTGACCAGTAAAATGTTGTTAGTAGTATGTTGTTTAATCTCTATGTATTTATGGGTTTCTTTACTTCCTTTTTGAAGTTGATTTCTAATTTAAGGCATCGTGGTCAGAGAATATGCTTGGTATAATTTCAATCTTCTTGAATTTATTGATGCTAGTTTTGTGTCCCAACATATGGTCTATCTTTGAGAATGTTCCCTGTGTGCTGGAGAAGAATGTATAATCCGATGTTATAGGATAAAATGTTCTGTAAATGTTAATTATTTCCATTTGGTCCAGTGTTTCATTTAAGGCTGATATTTCTTTATTGATTTTCTGTTTGGTTGATCTGACTATGGCTGTCAATTAAGTATTAAGGTCTCCAACTATGATTGTGTTCTTATCTGTTTCTCCCTTTAGTTCTGTGAGTAGTCGTTTTATATATTTCGGTGCTCCCTGGTTGGGTGCATATATATGAAGAAGTGTTGTGATTTCTTGATGTAGTGCCCCGTTTGTCATTATAAAGTGTTTATCTTTGTCTCCTGTTATCTTGAAATCTATTATGTCAGATATTAATATGGCTACACCAGATTTTCTGTGGATGTTATTTCCTTGAAGAATCATTTTCCACCCTTTGTCTTTGCAGCTTAGATGTGCCTCTTGTAGGCTGCATATGCTTGGGTTTTGTTTTTTGATCCACTCTGATACTTTATGCATCTTTATTGCTGAGTCGAGATTATTTACATTTAGGATAATAAATGTATAAGGATTTTCTATAGCCATTTTATCTGTTGTTTTCTGGTAGCTCTGTGCCTCCATTGTTGTTTTTTTCCTTTGTGTTCCTGTCTGTTGTTTTGTTTGGTGGTATTCCATACTTATTTCCTCTTTTTTTAAAGCTATGTGTCCTGGTTTCAGGATTAGTGTGTAGTTACCATTAGGTTTATGAAAGGTAAAGTTGCATATATACTGTAGTTCTTTTTCTTTTGAGTGCATCTGATCTTCATCTTCCTTTGCCAGTTCAGACCTTTCCCCCTTCACCTTGTATGTTTTTGTTGTCATAAATTATCCCTGTTTATGCTCTAAGTTTTTTGATGATCTTACTCATAGTGTTGTGACCTTATGTTTTTTGTTTCAGGTAGAATAACTCCCTTGATTATTTTCTGCATTGGAGGTTTTCTGGTGACATAATCCCTCAGCTTTTGTGTGTATGGGAACATCTTTATTTCTTCTTCATATTTAAAGGATAATTTTTCTGGATATATTATTCGTGGCTGGCAATTTGTGGTGTTTGAATATTTGGTTTCCCTCTCCTCTGGCTTGTAGAGTTTCTGCTGAAAATCAGGTGAAATTCTGATGGGTTTTCTTTTGTAGGTCACTTCCTTCTTTTCTCTGACTGCTTTGAGAGTTTTTTGTCATTAATTTTTGACATCTTCAATGACAAGTGCCTTGGAGAGGGCCACTTTGGATTGAGGTAACTAGGTGTTCTGCTTGCTTCTTGGATTTGAGGATCTAGTTCTTTCCATAGATTTGGAAAGTTCTCATCCGCTATTTGTTTTCATAAACTCTCCATTCCATGTTCCCTCTCTTCCTCCTCCTCTGCGGTGCCTATAATTCTAATATTTCTTTTTTTGATGGAGTCAGTTAAGTCTCATAGAGATCTTTCATTTTTCTTTATTCTCAGGTCTCTCTCTTCTTCCATCTGTGTCATTTCTTGATTCCTATCTTTGATATCACTAGTTCTTTCCTCTAACTGGTTGGTTCTGTTTTCTATGCTCAGTAGCTCTCTTAATCTCCATAATTACATGCTTCATTTCTAGAATTTCTGATTGGTTCTTTTTTAACATTTCAGTTTCCTCGGTAAAATACTCATTTTGTTCATTGATTTGTTTTCTGACTGCACTGAATTGCCTGTCAGTATTTTCTTGCATCTGGTTGAGTGTTTTCAAAATTGCAATCTTGAATTCTCTGTCATTTATGTCACATGTTCCAGCCTACTTTCTGGGGATTTTTCATTTTCTTTCTGCCCACCATCAATACTGTGGTTCTTCATGCTGTGCTCCTTTTTCACATCTCTGAAGAAGTTTTTCTTCTATAATCCAGTAGATGGCGCTGAATCGCAAGATTTTTATATCTGTGGTCTCCCAGATTTGAGCCTCAGCAGCTTCCATTGGACAGTTGCTTGGGGATGGGTTTGTTTTGCCCTCACTCTTAATGGCAACCCCTAACTTCTGTGGGGTCCACCCCTCCTGCGGATCAGTCACAGAGGGAAATAGCAGTAATATTGCAACAGCTCTTAGTTTACAGATGATATGCCCCTGGACCTGACTCTAAGGGCAATTGGAGCTGATTCTTGAGAGTCTAAGCAGTGGCAAGTCTCTGTGGCTCCATTTCTGTGTCTGAAACACCACCTCCTGGCCCTACAGTGGGGAGCCTCACAGCAGAACCACGAGCTCTGTCAGGTGCCTGCTGACTCAGACACTGTTCACTCACCCATTATTAATCTAAATCTCTTCCTAATTATATCCTTATTTTAAGTCACAATTGGAGGCTGAGGAGGATTAAATCAAACCTAATTACTTAAAATTATAGCTTATTTATCTGTTGCCCATTTAGGGTAAATAGTTTCTATCTTAATTTATAACCCAACTTTAACACTATTGAACTTGTTTATTTATATCCTAACTAGTGGCCTTGTGCATGAAATTTGTGAACGGGAGTGGGGGGTGGGGGTTTTCCCTCAGCCCAGCCTGCACCTTCTCCAATCGGGGACCCCTTGGGGGATGTCCGACTGCTGGTTTAGGCTCGATCCCACAGGAATCAGGCCTAAACCGGCAGTTGGACATCCCTCTCGCAGTGTGGGACTGCTGGCTCTTAACCACTCGCCTGCCTGCCTGCCTGATCACACCTAACTGCCTCTGCCTGCCTGCCTGATCTCCCCTAACTGCTCTCCCCTGCCAGCCTGATCTTGCCCAGTCTCTGTCCCTCTTTGTTTTTCTCAGCAGTCCTCCAGGCCTCCCTGCCTCCCTGTGTCCCTCTTCCTCTTTCCCGGCTGGGAGGGAGCAGGGCCAGTGGGGTCCACTCCACCCTCTGCCAGCCTTCCCTTCCATCCAGGCCTCTTCAGGCCCAGTCTGTTCTGTTTCCTCATTCTGAGAGGGGCTCCGAGAGCAAGCTGGGAGGGAGGGAAAGAAAGGGAGAAAAGGCTGTGAGCTGGTGGGTGCTGTGTGTGTCTGTGCGTGTGTGCAGTTGTGAGTGTGAGTGCCAGCCCCACCTCCCCAGTCCCCAACTCCGCTGCCACAAGTCCCCACCCACCAGAGCCTGCTGTGCGTGCAGCCTGAGCATTAGGTCGAGTCTCCGGTCATTGTGGATGTGACAGACCAAGGGTTTTTATATATTAGGATAACAACTACTACATTCATACTATTTATAATAAATACATCAATCATAACATCCTCTTTATCTCACATATGAAATAAGATACCACTAACCACTACATTTATCCTAGTTATTATATTATCTTTAGAAAGACTCCCCCCATTAACAGCATTTTTACCAAAATGAATATTCAAGAAATAACAAAAAATAATACTATTCTACTACCAACACTTATAGCCATCACATCCCTACTTAACTTATATTTTTACATGACTACATATGCCAAATCACTCACAATATTCCCGACAATAAATAACATAAAAATCAAATGACAATTTGAAAGTATAAAACAAATAACACATTTATCATCTCTGATTGTAATTTCCAACCCTGACTCTTCCACTAGCACCAGCCATAGTAATTCTAGACTAGGAGTTTAAGTTAATCCAGACCAGGAACCTTCAAAGCTTCAAGCAAATATTATTTGTTTAACTCCTGAAAAAAGGACTGCAAGATTTTATCTCACATCAAGTGAATGCAAGTCATTTACTTTAATTAAGCTAAGCCCTTCCTAGACTGATGGGCTTCAAACTATGAAATGTTAGTTAACAGCTAAACACCCTAGTCAACTGGCTTCACTCTACTTCTCCTACAGTGAGGAAAAAAAGGCGAGAGGAGCCAGGCAGGATTGAAGCTGCTTCTTCAAATTTGCAATTCAATATGTGTTACACCACAGAATTTGGTAAAAAGAGGAGTTCAACCTCTGTCTTTAGATTTATAATCTAATGCTTGCTCAGCCATTTTACCTATGTTCATAAATTGTTGATTATTTTCAACTAATCATAAGGATATCAGCACTTTATATCTTTTATTTGGGGCCTGAGCAGGCATAGTAGGTACTGCCTTAAGTCTATTAATCCATGCTGAATTGAGTCAACCTGGAGTTTTATTAGGAGATGATCAAATTTACAATGTAATTGCTACTGCCCATGCCTTCATAATAATTTTTTTCATAGTGATACCTATTATAATGGGTGGTCTCAGAAACTGATAGTGCCCTTAATGATTGGTGCACTGATATAGCCTTTCCTCAAATAAATAATATAAGCTCCTGACTCCTCCTCCCGTTATTCCTTTCACTTCTAGCTTCTTCAGTAGTAGAAGCTGGGGCAGGAACCAGTGGGGAGCCTCACAGCAGAACCTGAGTTCTGTCAGGTGCCTGCCAACTCAGACACTGTTCACCCTGTTGCCGCTTTCCACTGCTCGCCTACTGCCCCTTCTCACTCCCCCCCCCCCCACCTCTCTCTTCCTCCCACCCCGCCAAGGGAAGTGCCTGCTACCTCTGACTTTCTTCCCTCTTCTGCCCTGAGTTGTGAGCTCCCGGCTGCAGGGCTGTGTCTGCAGGCCATCTGCATTTTCATCCCTTCCCCTTTCCTCATTCATTCCTGGATGCTCACCTATATGTGTTTCAGTGAGTGGGTCTCTCAGGCATGGGTCTGTGTTGGGCAGGGATTTCTTTGTTGAATTATAGATAGTTAACTTGTTGAAATGTCCAGGGGAGAGGAAAAATTGCACCCTATGCCACATTCCTCTGACTTCGCTCCTGGTCTTCTTTCCTCAAGGTGCCTCATAGAAGGCTTTGCACATACTAGGTGCTCAGTAAGTATTTGTGAATGTCTTTATTGAGTCTTGGATAACATCATCCTTTCCTTTGCCCTCTATACCACTTCCCCTCTCACTTTTCGGTGTTCTTGCTGAGAGAAAGCTGTGTGCAGATTTGCTGCTCATTTTACACTGATAATGTCTAGGAGACTATGTCGTTGGAACAAGCCTCCAAATCCCATCTCTGAATGTGATACTTCTGAGAAGTGTCTCTAGGGTGCTTCTAACAAGGACTCAAAAGCTATCCAGACTGCGTGTGGCACAATCAGAGAGTCTCACTCTTCTGTGACTGGTTTCCCCTTTAACACCCTTCCTTACTTGGCCTGTTAGCCTCCTGAGACAGAGAAATGAGTTGGGCAAGCAATGCTGGCTGGCTGGACAACTGCTTTGCACGAAGTGAAAGAGGATGCCCTTTTGCAAGGATGAAGACAAGAGGCCTCCCTGAGACCAGGGTTTGGGCCCCTTGTGGGTGACCCATAGGCCATTCCCACACAGCTCTGAGAGTTTGAGCCTTGCCTGGCCCTGCCTGCCTGGAGGGCTCAGTGACCCCAGCATGGACTGTCTGAGCAGCAAGATCCTGCTTCCCTGAGAGGGGTGGAGTCAGTGGGCCAGGCAAAGGAGGAAAGCAGAAGGGTTTTAGCTCTAGGGAAGCAGACAAAGGGGCTATGTTGTGGGGAAGAGAGAGAGAAATAAGTCCAAAGGATGATAATTTCAGCAGGATCATACCAAAAGTCTCAAGACATTTTTTAAAAAGTTTCTAATTTGAACCAAATATTTGTTCTCTTGCTAACCATGCCCAGGTAGTCATGCCTCATTTCAAGTCTTAGCAGCAGCTGGCCAGGACACCGTTTTATTTTAAAATGTAAAACTTTTAATTATGGTAGAAATTATATTTTTTGCAACTATACAAACTTATGAAGAAAAATCTTTAGATATCAACTTTAAAATGTGCAAAGGGGACTAGTTTTTCACAAGTCTCCTAGGGTGTAGGTGAGCCAGAGATTGGAAGACAAGGGCTGCTTTACAGAATTCAGGGTTCCTGGATCTGAGGTACCAAAGAATGCAAAGCCATCATTGCCACAATATCTTATGAAGAAAAACTCCCAGCAGTTTATATCAAATTAAAATCTAGCTTTGCATAGTCTTCAACTTACACATTACATGTCTCTTCCAAAAAAAGATAAACCCCTCTCTTCTGCTATTTCCCCCATCTTTTTTTTTTTTATCTTTTTCTGCTGCTTGGGATTCAGGCGATCTGGGAGAGAGGACATTAGCTGGGCTCTGCTTAATTTAACAAGTGAATATATACCATTGAAATATATATATATATATATATATATATATATATATATATATGTCACTGACTATAACATATGCCTATTTATGAACAGAGACAAGTGTTTGGCTGGCCCCTTTAGAAATATTTATTATGTACCTAATTGCAAAGACCATATATACATTTGTACTTAGGCAAAATAAATGAATTAAAAGAAAAATTAAAATAATAATTTTATAATTACAAAACAGAGAAATATTTATTATAATCTTGATTTGCCTGAAAGTAATTGTGGCAGATTTTTTTTCTGCTTTTTTAGGAAATTGGTGGTCAGCACATGATGCCCTGCCCAGGCCTTGCTGTGTTTTCAATACAGTGGAAAGTGGTTTGTAAAAAGGAATCTGGAGGTTCTGGTTTCCTCTTGGCCCCCCCACCTCATTCCTGAGCTCCTATTAAAGGGAGGAGGGGCAGGGAGGGACAGGGCACGAGGGCATGAGCTTGAGGCCGCCTGCGGGCCCTTCTACAGTGCTGGTTTTTGTTACATGAGAGCTGCAACAGCTGCCAGAGGGATTTGTCCCCACCCACCGTGGGCATGTGACACAGATTTCGTCTAGACTGTGCTCTGATCTATCCCTGGGCATTTACAAGGCCGGCAAGTGGAGTCACAACCAGATGAATACCCTGTAAACAGAGGGTTGTGGGAGGCAAATCTTTGTCCCTGCATTGCAAATGCATTAAAGCTTCAGGGATCAGAAAATCCCACACAGTGCTCATTTTCAACATTTTGAATTATCATCCTTTTAATATACTGACTGGATGGCAGCCAAGTTCCTTTGTACTCATCACCTTTCAATATATTCATCTGCTAACAGTACTCAGTAAGGGATGGCCTTAGGCTCACATCAGTAAGAGAATGAAGGGCGAAAAAGCACAAATCATACCATATACCAAGTGGGATACATGCTGATGAAATTTTAGTGCAAAAGCCTCAGAGAATAGAATTCTGTGTTCCATAAAGTAAACAACAAAATCCACAGAACATTGGTCTACTTGTCTCTACCATGGAAATCCTTAACCCCTTAGGGATAAAGCCTGTAATAATTTCATACCTTAGAGATGAATTAGAAAGAACTTTGTAAGGTGCTAAGACTTTAGATGTAGTAAAATATTACTGTTAAAATCAACCTTGCACAGAACTTTCAAATATTCTGAGTTATTGTGACTATTTGACCTTAAAAGTGGGTAACAGCCCCTCTGCAGTCAAATTATCCCTTAGATCCCAACTATTCACCCTTTCCCTGCATTCAACCTCCCAAGAAAGTGTGTGTGTGTGTGTGTGTGTGTAGAACCATCTCACCATCTACACCAGTGATGGCGAACCTTTTGAGCTCGGAGTGTCAGCATTTTGAAAAACCCTAACTTAACTCTGGTGCCGTGTCACATATAGAAATTTTTTGATATTTGCAATCATAGTAAAACAAAGACTTACATTTTTGATATTTATTTTATATATTTAAATGCCATTTAACAAAGAAAAATCAACCAAAAAATGAGTTCGCATGTCACCTCTGACACACGTGTAATAGGTTCGCCATCACTGTCCTACACTAATATATCTTTTCTTTTCTTTTTTTTTCTAGAAGGGTCCTGATCTCTATGAAGTCTCAAGCTGGGGAGAACATTCTTGGCCACCACCACTTGCCAGGATTTTTGCATATTATATGTAGTTTGTTCTCCAGCCTTCTCCTCATGGGTTAAGATGGCTTCCCAGGTACCATATTGCTTCCTTGGAGAACAGTGACAAAGCCCCATGGGTCACTGTAGATTGGATTGAATAGTTTCATCCCATGGGGTGTTGCCTGGGTTATAGGAGTTTGCACCTACTGTATTATAGACAGGCCTCAAACCACCAGGAGATGGAACATCAAACCTTAAGAGGAATTTTGGTTTGGCGGCTCAGTTACTCTGCATAATGGCTTGATGAGGTTTCAAAGTGCTGTCACTGAAATTTCTCAGAAAACAGAAACCACAAATCATGTTGAATTCTCATATCTGAGATATTTGTCCCAAACTGGACATAAACCTGATGTGTTGGCCAAGTTTTTCTGTAAAACCACAATGTTTCATGGGAGGGAAGAAAGTTCCTTTTGTGACTGGAGCAAAGGCTTAATAGTATGTTTTGTAATAAAGGTCAAAGGTCTGGGATAGATGTTGGTGAAATTTGCTAAGGTTCTTTGCTCTGCTTGAACCTAGAACTAGCTGAGATCTCGGATCTCAAAAAACAAAACAGAACACAAAAAACTTCTGCCCAGGTATTATGTGTCATTTAGAAACTAGTCTTCATACTCCAAGGCCTCTTCAGCATGGCTGTTGCTTGAAAATGCTCTACAAACCACAGGGAACATTTTCCCAATGAATCACAATCTGTCTGGGAAGTAAGAGAAATCAGTCAAATACGCCTCAATTATTTTCCTTGGACCATTTGGACAATTGAGATAACAATGCACAGTGGCAACAGTCCACGTTTGTTCAGACTTAAAGACAACTTTGTTATTTGAATGTGTGATTGAGGCAGGAAGCGAATGTCTGCAAAGGTAAATGCAAAGGGGAATGATTTTAGCAAATAGACCAGGCCTACATTTTCTAAGTGGTTTTTCCAAGATTCTCTGATCCCAAGTCCAAATTCTAGTGTATGAGGAAAAGTCCAAGTTCCTTTGCCAAATAGTTCCTGGGTTGTTCTACCGGTGCCAAAGGCAGAAGTTATTTAGCCCAGGAATACCTTTCAGACCAAAATCAAAACAGCCCAGGGCACAAAATTGTAAATAAACACTGGGATTCACACGCAGGCTCCCACCAAAGCTATTGTGGCCTGTGGAATTCATGTTCCTCACACTTCATCAAAGCCAGACCAACAGTAGCTGCCACTCAGACCAAGTCTTGTTTTCACAGAGCCTGCCGCAGTCAGGTTTCATTTGGCCCAACTCAAGAAACCCAAACAACTGTTTCTGCACTTAGACTTTCCTGTGTGTGGAAAGTTACTGTCTTCCAACTAGAGAGAAATCGGAGCACATAACCCCAGTAGTGATGGTTTGGGGCAGCAACTGGACTGACATTTCAATTTACGTGATGGCAGAAAGAATTGTCAAGCATGTTCAGAAGATGCACAGTTTCAGGGAGAGGTGTCCTTAAGCTCAGGCATATGAAGTTTTCCAGCATTTCTTAAAATACTGTATGCAGCAACAAACACTGAAGACCAGTGGACACAGATTTCTCTGTGTGCCAGATCAGGTCTATTTCATCTCAACCCGCTTCCTGGCCGGGGCGTTCATTCAAAGAGGGATTGGAGTGGCTTGGAAAGAGTCCTGCAGGAGGTCTGAGAGGGGCCTAACAATCTACAGGTCTTTCAAAGGATTTAAAGTAGTTATTAGCTTCATTCCATAAAGCAAAAGAAGGTACATTTTACAATAAGTACTAAAATAAGGCAAATATAAACTAAAGAGAGGAGAATTTGAAGGAGAAAAATTAGCACACACAATGCATGCAGTGACTGCCTGGATGTCTATTAGGCAAAGGGCACAAGTTAGGCTCTGAAACTTCTAGGAAAATATAATCAGTGCCTAAGCCACAGTGTCCACAAGGTGGAGGCTGACTCAACAGCTCAGGACAAAGCACAACTCTGTGGGCAGGTAGACAGGGAGAAAGGAGCGCACAGCCCAGGAGCACCCAGTCCTCATGTGTCAAAGGGGTCTCTGAGGAGGATGCTTGTCTCTGGGCTCTAAAACCATGGGACCCGCCCCCCTCCCCCCTCATCACCACTCCCCACCGCCCCTCCCCTCTAGCCAGCAGTCTGCCTCCACCCAGCAGGTGATGGCCTTGGACCTCACTTTTGTTCTGTTAACGTAAAAAAAACATTGAACCTGTAAAGAATTTTTGTGAGTTTATTTGAGCCAAACTGTCAACATATGCCAGGAAGCAGAACCTCAACGAATTGAGATTTTGCTCTGGAAAATGGCAGGTTACATCTGTATTTATACATTGCAATCAAAGGGGGGACATAGGTGGGTTACATGAAATTCATTGGTGATAGATTAAGGAGGTGGGATAAAGCAAAAATTGGGGGACCCTGGGATTGGATACAAAGTAAAATGATGGACACATACTTAGGTGGGTGCAGGATCAATTAACATGACAATGAAGGAATTTGTGGTATCTGTCCTGGTGCCCAGCACATCTGGTTGTGCCCCAGGGGCTCCAGAAAAAGGGAAGTCACAAGTTACCCAGACATTTCAAGGGTATGTTATCATAGATGCAAAAAGACAGATAGGCTCAGTTAAGGTAAAGGTTGACCTTGTCGGTAAAGATACTGGCCTAGGACGTAACTGCCCACCATAACTGCTTTAGTTAAAGTTTAATTTCAGACCTTCCTTTGTGGTTACTTTAGGTCTCCGAGTTTGCAAAACTGCCATGCAGGCCTCCCCTGAGCTTGTCAGGTCAGCATCTGGCCCCTTTCGTCCACAGTTCTAAGACCCACAGATGGGCGTGGCAACTGATTCCTCAGGCGCTGACCTTGGGTTCTGGCAAGCTGTTGGCTTGGTGTTTGTAAAACAGAGTAAAAGCCACAGGTTCTAGGAACCTGAAAAGATAGCAGAGGGAACCGGGATAGTTTCTTATGGAAATCCCAGCAGAAGCTTTGGCTTTGACCTTGCTCAGGCCCCAGCTACAGGCAGAGGAATTAGTGGGAGAAATGGTCACAGAGCCTTGTGTTGGTCACAGACCTTGTGAAACACGGCTCAGATCACCTACTTCAAATAGGCCAGTGAATCATGCTGGATGCCTCCTGGGCAGCAGCTGGTGTGCCCTCAGCAGGGAAGCCAGCAGCGAGGGAGAGAGGCTTCTGTCCCTGGCCAGCTGGCCTTGGAACCTTCCTGTTGAGCTCACAAGGAAAATCCTCAGATTGATCATTAGCAGGGAAAGCGAGACATGTGGGACCTTAGACAACCAAGTGGCTTTCACGATAGTCTTTTATCTATTGTTGTGGGTAAGGAGTGAGCTGCTCACCAAAGAAGACACCCCCATCCCCTTCATAACAAGTGTTCTAACATAGATATCCCTGTGCTGGAACATTCTGTCTGTGTCAACAGAGTTCTTCATCCCAGCACAGTGACTTTTGCTCAACAGAGGGACTTTTGCTACCCTATTCTAGGAATACGACATAATTCCACCTGTCCCCACAGAGTCATCCTCCTTGGAGGGTTGACAGTCACTATGCCTTCCAGGCTGTTGCCTGGAAACGTGAGTTGACATTTCTTTCTGGGACCCACTATGGGGCTCACTGACCTTCTTCCCACTACATTGAGAAGGAACCAAAAGATCTTACTCCACCTTTACTTATAAATTTGTTCTTCCAAATTCCCACTAAGAGAATTTTTGAACATCTTTAGGGAAGGTGAAAGACTTTAGAACACTTCACTGCTTCGGCTGGCACACACCTGAGCTGCGAAATGGATTGAGGCAAATCTGTTTTAAAAATAGTTGTCAGGGGTTTTTTTATATATAAGTATTTAAACACAAAAATTTGAACTTCTATCTTTCTTGTACCACTTGGCAAGTTAAAAAAATCTTTGGGGGACATTTTCAAATGGTTTACTGTATCCCAATCAACATTTTCATGGATATTTGCAAGTGCCCTAATCTGACTAATTCCACGGTGTACAATGGGTACTGCAGGTAAAGTCACGCTTTCTGCCCTTGAGGAAATAAACAGTCACATAATTGTGATCAGTGCCATGCTAGACACCTGCGTGGGCTGTGGAGGCCAAAGCACGGCACACCCCAGCTTGAGGGCAGAGAGCACAGTGAGGGGAGGCTTTTAAAAAATGAAAACTGGTCACAATCTCAAAGGACAAGCAAAATTTGGCATCTAAAAAGAGGGGAAACCATTTGAGACAGGTGGTTTGTGCTTCAAGTGGCAGCAAATAGATGGGAAAAAAGCAAGGCCAGACTTTTTTTTTTTTAATATTAGATAGATGGAGATCTGTTGTTCACTTATTTATGCATTCTTTGGTTGATTCTTGTATGTGCCCTGACCAGGATGTCGCCTACAACCTTGGCATACAGGCCGATGCTCTAACCAACTGTGCTACAGTCAGGACTGCAAAGCCAGAACCTAAAGGGCCTTGTGTGCCAGGCTGAGGAACTGAGGCTTTATCCTGTGGCCACTGGGGATTTACAGTAAGTCACTCAAGGTCACCCAGCTTAAGAGGCAGAGTGGTCTTTGAGGCAATATAGGGTATCCTGATATTTATAAAAACCCAGGCTCCGTAACGACCGACCGAAGGCTCCACCAAACACTGGATGTCAGTCCGGCAGCCACAGCAACCCAACACTGACTGCCGAGGGAGCTGCGGATTAGGCCCGGAGAGAGGCCCAGAGAGAGAGGCAGGGTCTGATCTGCAGCCTCATTGGCAGCTGTTGGTCAGCCGTTGCCTCTCTGTTTCTCTCCAGGCCTCCGAGGGGGTTGCTGATAAGCCCCACTTCTCTGATCAGGCCCGGATATAGGTCCGAAGACACTGGCTGGCATAGAAACTGACCAATCAGAACCAAATTTTGGTGGACTCTGAGGAACCAATGGCTGCCTAGGAGACGGAGCTTTTGACGCAGACTGGCAGAGAAACTGACCAGTCAGAACCAAATTGGCTGGCAGAGGAGGCCATTGGCGGCGAGATCAGGCCAGCAGGGGAGGGCAGTAGGGGCAACCATGCCAGCAGGAAAGGGCAATTAGGGGTGATCAGGCAGGCAGAAGCAGTTGGGGGTGATCAGGCCAGCAGGGGAGGAAGTTAGGAGCGATCAGGCAGGCAGGCAGAGGCAGTTAGGGGCGATCAGGCAGGCAGGCAGGTGAGTGGTTAAGAGCCAACAGTTCCAGATTGTGAGGGGGTTGTCCAACTGCCAATTTAGGCCCAGTCCCACAGGGATCGGGTCTAAACCGGCAGTTGGACATCCCTCAAGGGGTTCCCGATTGGAGAGGGTGCAGGCTGGGCTGAGGGAACGCCCCCTCCGTGCATGAATTTCATGCACTGGGCCACTAGTCCTATATAATAAAAGGTTAATATGCAAATTGTCCTCTCAACCAGGAATTCAAATGGAGTTTCACCAGTGGCGGGACCGGCCCTGCCCATGATCAGCCCCCCGACCCTCCAACCACCCAGAGACCCTCACCCCAGCCAGCCCCAACCCTGATTGGCCCCCCACCCCAAGCAGGGGTGGGGCCAGCCCGCCAACCACCCACGGCCCCTCCCCCCATCTGGCCCCACCCCCAATCGGTTCCCCCACTTCGATCGGGGCAGGGCTTGCCAGTCAACCTTCCATGTCCCCTGTCCCAGGCTGGCCCAGCCTGATAGGCCCTGATTGGGGCAGGCTGCCCGAACCCCATCTGTGCACCAATTCATGCACTGGGCCTCTACTTTTCATATATGCTCTTTGCTTTGATTCTGTGAATGATCATGAGGGCTATTTTCATGGGCGGAAACTGATCCTGAGACGTACTAAGTGATTTTTACTGAACCCAGTGTTCCTTTTTCTATCATTACGTGGGCTTCTCCACATAAGAACAACTTTGTAAACAACAAAACACATCAAAGCAGAGTACTTTGAGTACTTTGGAAGAACAAAAATCTGAAGCATTCATGTCTACAGCACAATAGATGCTCACAGGCTGCTTAGGAAGAGCCATGAACTGTCCTTTAGCTTTGACATCCTGAAGGCCAAGGTTAAGAAATGCTGAGCCCCCAGAAAAGCAACCATCAGTATGAGAAGCTCAGCCAGGTGGAATTGTGGGGCCACCAGGGGGAGCCGCTGAGCCCAGGGCACAGCGACAGAGCCCAGGGAGCACCTGATCCCTGCAGTGGAGCTTGTGTTTGCCATCTTGTGAGATGCCTCCCAGGTAACATTGGGAGTAAGGAGAGGGGGATGCTGCAGGAAGCTGAATCCTGCATCAGCAAGTTGGGGACATGAGCCCCCCAAATATAGGGGAAAGTGCAATGAGAATCACTTATACCCCAAACCTGATGAGCTCTAGGGGCAGTGGGTTACATGTGTAACTCAGATACAATGCAGAGTTAACTGTATTATCACTTCCTTTACAGCACTCACACATATAAATAAGCTGGAGACATTCGGATGGTGGGTAGAAAAGAGCATCATAGAAACTCTCAGGGGGTGATGTAAGGTATCATAGGAGTTGAAGCCTCTCCAAATAAAAACAATTGAGACATGAGGGGCCCTACATTTATTTTTCAAAGTGTTATTAAGTTATCCAGTAACTTAGTACCCGAAATTGATGTGTTCTATGTAACTTCTTCCTATTCTTCCCATGTTCCCAGTTAGAAGTTTCTCTGTGAAAACTTATCAAAGCCTTCAAATTGAGGGGTTTTTTTTAGAACTTCCCTTGAGTCATGTTACACATAAAAAAAGACCGTCCTAAGTCATTCCCCGCTTCTTGCTTCCCTTTCAGAAAAAATCTCCTTTCCATCAACCAAGTCAGAAATATTAGCACATTATGAGTATAACTTACATGCACAGTGCAGGGGCCCCAGGCAGAGTCCAGGCCCCAGAAAGACCTTATGGGTGGGGACCATTTGGCAGGAAGGGCCTTTTCTGGGTGTGTCCTCCATCCGCCCTGCAGACTTCATCCAGGTTTTCCATGTCACCAGTCAAGTACCCCCCATCACAACCCATCACTGCCCATCATGCTCTCAGTCCTCTTGCCGCTGCGATGGAATGCTCTAGTGGCAGGAAAAATAACCTTAAGAAGAAAGAGAGCCATTAATGGTGAAGAGCTGACAGGTGAGGGGCCCAAGGTGGACCCCAGCCTCTCCAAACACTAAACTAATGTGTGCGAGGGATTATAGAGAACAAAAGCCGAGATTGAAGCTGTGGCTTTTAACTGCCGAATTCTGTTCATCCTTTCTGCCCCCGGCCTCATCTGGCCTGTAGATTTTAGTAGCTGCTATCTTTCATTCCCTGAGGAGTAGAAGGCCAACACTTTCCCTCGTTACTGGGCTGCCTCTTAGGCTCCTAGACAAGGCTTGTGCAAACTCCAGGGCCTGTGGAAGCCAAGTGAATTTCAACTCTGTAAATCCTTGTTAGCAGAGCTGGTGGGATTAGCCATGTCATTTCAGATAGTCATGCTACAAGCTGTGAACATACATATTGCTTTAGATCTGTGGCTGATTTAATCTGCGGATGTGAAACCCTGGGGTACAGAGGGCTGACTGCATATTTATTGAAGAAAAAAAAGCACATATAAGTGGGCCTGCAAAATTCAAACCAGTGTTATTCAAGGGTCAGCTGTAGTTGCTAAATTAAACTTTAGTTTGTATTGCCTTTCTTTGCTCTCAGCTCTGTTTAAAAACTTAAATACTTTTTTGAATTATTTGTTATGGTTTTTGTTTCTTAAAGTCAATAGACCTTGAAAAAAACACCTAAAATTCCATAAAATCTGAAAAAGCAATGTGCCCAGAAAGAACCTTCAATATTATCCATTCGACTCTCTTTATTTTAAGACTAGAGGCCCAGTGCACAAATTCGTGCACCAGTGGGGCCCACCAGCTTTGCCTGCAGAATCGGGCTGAAACCAGCTCTCCAAAATCCCCTGAGGGGTCCTGGATTGCAAGAGGGCACAGGCCAGGCCAAGGGACCCCACTTGTGCACATTCAGGGTGGGGAGGGAGGCAAGAGGTTGGCCAGCCAGGGAGGGACTACAGGAGGGCTCCAGGGCACATCAGGCACATCTCGCTCAGTCCCAATTGGCTGGACCCCAACAGCAAGCTAACCTACCAGTCTGAGCATCTGCCCCCTGGTGGTCAGTGCACATAATAGCGAGCAGTTGAGGGGCCTTAGCATATCATTAGTATATTGTGCTTTGATTGGTTGAATGGATGACCGGACAACTGGACACTTAGCATATTAGGCTTTTATTATATAGGATAAGACCTGAGGACCAGAGATGGTAAGTGAAGTCCACAGGTGACAGCGCTGGATTCAGCCTGGACCCTTTGCTGTGGCACTCTTTCTAAGATGTCGCATGCGTGTCACTGAGAAAGTGTTGGTAAACACATGGGGCCAGGAGCTGTGAAGCTGTGCATTGAAATTTTTCTACACTAGAGAACAGAGTCCCCTGGTACTCTATATCCCAGGGGGACATCAATAATTAGAAATTGATGATCATGTCTAATTGTCCTGAACAGTGTTTTTTTGTTTGTTTTTTGTTTCATTTTGTTTTGTTTTTAATGCCAGGCTGGTTTAGGGAAAATAAATTGTTTTTCTACTATTTTATATCTATTTTATGTAAGAAATAATGTGCTAATTACCTATAATCCTAGTCTGTTTATCCAAGATAGAATCTATATTTTATATATTGCATCAACAAATATATATTGTTAATAAATACACTTCAGGGAAAGTAATAAAATTCTAGGTTAAAGTTAAGAATGTGTGTGTGTATGTGTGTGTGTGTGTGTGTGTGTAGTATTTTTGTGTAATTTTTATTGTTGATTTAAATTTTTGCTATTTCAACTTGGTCTTCCCTTTGATAGATGTAAATAATAGCCCCATACTGGGAACAATAGAAAAATGGATAAACATGCTGAGACATATTCATGCAAAAGAATACAACTCAGCAATAAAAAGAAAGGAAAAACATGGGTGGATCTTGCAATTATTGTGCTTTTCATGAAAGAGTAAAAATAGTATTGTTCCACTTACATGACTTTCTAAAAGAGAAAAACACTAATCTATGGCAAAAATAACAGAAAAGAGTTTCTTCTGGGGTGGAGTAGAGACATGAATTGACTGGGCAGGGCCACAATCTAAACTTCCGGAATGAAGGTAAAGTTCTCTATGCTGCTAGGGATTTGGGTTGTAGGGCACATGCACATCCCAAAACTTGGCGACACACATGGAAGATTTGTGCATTTCATCACGTGTAAATTTTTCATTAAAAAAACTGCAGACAAGTATTCTCATTGATGGAATACAGGCTGAACATTTAGGGGACAGTGTGCTAATGAGTGTGATTTCCTTTGCAATGCAGCATAAAACTAAGGAAGGTTAGTGGGTGGATATGAAGATGGACAGATGTGCCATAAAGCAAGTGCTATAAAATGCAATTGTAGAATCTAGGTGCTGGGTATCCATTGTAAGATTCTTTCAACTTTGCTGTATGTTTGAACATTTTCATATTAAAATGTTGGGGAGAAACCATATAGGAACAGAGCAGAGAAGAACTGTCACCCCGGTTTTCCTTTCAGAACCCCCTGGGCATTATGAAGAAGCAAAGACATGTGGCTCAGCACTGGGCTTCTTGTTGAACAGGTTAATACCCAAGACTATTTCTGTAGTAACAACAGAGAGAAAGGCTACTGGAAACAAAAGTCAATTTTCTGTTACAGCTTTGGGGAAACAAAGCTAAAAAAAATAAACACCTGAAAAAAGGCAAGAAAAGCATAAATGAACCCCAAACCCCACACAGGATTAGCCCATGTTATCAGCAGAGGCAACATGTTAAGGAAAGATAATGCCTGAGTCAGTGTTGGAGGCTAATCTTTCCAGGAATTACAGCCTCATTAACTCCTTTCAGCATTTCTCAGAAAGAATCCACAAATTTTGAACTCTAACCATTTGAATATTATTTCTTCTTATCATTAAGAAAAAAATACACATGATTTACCCATACCCAGTGATGTAATGCTGACTGGTATTTGGATCTTGCCACTTACTGGCAACTTTCCTTTTTTACCCACCTCAAGTCAGTCCCTCTCCATGCCAAGGGCTGACACACTATTTTCTACCCTATTCCCACCTACAATGTCCCCCTTCCCCCTCTTTCCTTTATTTGCTTTTTAAAGGGATTCTAGGGAAGGAAGGGTCACTAGGAAGCACCCTCTTTCTCCTGTCTGGGCTCCCAGCTCCCGGGAAACAGGGCTGTTTCAGAGGCTCACCCTTGATGACAGCACCACAGGAAGGAAAGCAGAGGCTAGATGATTCTCAGGGGCTGCAAAGCCTTTTCAAAGCAAATTTCCTGGACGATGCGTGCACTCAGTTGATCTGTAGAGGAATGAGGTCAGGTGAGGCCACGGAGAAGCAGAAACTACATTTTGTATATTCACCGCTTCCAGGGCACCCCCTCCAGGCAAGTTCCCTCAGGGGTTCTAGTTTGTAATTATGGGAATCACGTTTTTCAAATATCCACTTCAAGCCTTTGGAAATGTCTATAATCCCACAGCACACAGAGCAGAAAGACAGTAGAATTCAGGCTGGGAAAACCTGGGTCCTACTCTCCATGCCTTTCTGTGGGTGTGAGGCTGTAGGTGAGGGAGTGGCCTGTAGGAGTACCCGTCAGGGAGCCATAGACCCAGGGGAAAGATTGTTGTGAGGGGTCCAGAGCACCTGGCTTATTGTGAAAGTCTGGGGTTTGGGAAGAGGACGATGGTACAAAGAAGAGAAGACTGAAGACATTTCCTTAATCAAAAGCAGATATGCTGGGGGAAACCACTGCTCAGGTATCCATCTCTGAGACTGTTTGACTGGCACTTTCCTCTTCCCAACAGGTTGAGAGCTGAGATGAAGGGCAAGTGGGATTCTACCCATTTTCTAGAGCTTAGTAACAAATTGCCACAAACAGTGGCTTAAAACAACATAGTTTCTACCTCACAGTGTCTGTGGGCCAGGAGTCTGGACATGGCGTAGCTGGCCCTCTGCTCTGGGTCTCTCCCAGCTGAGAACCAGGTGTCCATAGGGACTGTGATCTCGTTTGGGCTCAGGGTCCTCTTCCAGGTTGTTGGTGAGGATCACTCTCAGCTTCTGGAGGTCACCCTCAGGTCATAGCCATTGACTCCCCACAACATGGACATTTAAAGCCAGCAGGAGAATGGCTGCCTTCAAACCTCCCTTCAGTCTACTACAAAGGAGATTTATTTAATGTAACCAAATTTCCCATCACTTTGCCAATACAATGTAACCTAGTCCAGGGTGTGGCTAGTCATCATATTCACATACCCCACCTATAACCAGAGTAGGGGGCTATACAGGGTGGAAACACCTAGAGCAGGAATCTTGGTGCCATCTTAGACTTCTTGAAATTTGATCCCACAACCCCAATGGGAGAAACAGGCTAAGAGCATCAGGCCTCCAGAGAGGGGTAAGGGCTGGGTTGCCCACAGTCAGCAAGAGGCCTTGATGCCTCCTGGGTTGGCTTCTAGGTTTCTAGGAAATACCATTAAAATGAGAAGGACTTTGGAAGGAGAGGTGGGTTAAAGCCAGAGTGGGCTCAGCCAGACTTATTCCCTGAGTTTCCTTTAGAATTATGAAAATTTTAGAGATTTTTAAAAAAATCTGTATATTGAAGAAATATCAGGGAAGGGGATTGCTGCTTTTTCTCTGAATAATGTTGGTCCAGATTTATCTCTGAGACACATGCCATTATCAGTCAGAGAGGAATCAAGAAACTGGAAGCATTCAGAAATTGTGCCAGCCAGCAGACAAGTTGGCACAAGGACCACCTTCAAGGGGACCACCTTCAAGGACCCCTCCTTCAAGGACCACTTTGGAAAGACTCCACATGTGGCTTCAGGGTCCTCTTTTACAGGTTGGTATCTCTACCTGGAAGTACAGACTCTCATTTGACTGAAATCCTTCTAGCTGAAGTTTCTTCTTTTAGTAACCTCACTGAAGGCAGAGAAAGCAATTCATAGACTCACAGATAAAAGAGAGAGAGAAAAAAAGATAACAGAGGCAGAGAGACAGAAATTTGTAAATCATCCATTCCTCACTCTAAAGGCTAAGAAATTCTTAGGTTTTGGGGGTGGACATGTCCAAAGACCAAGATGCAAACCAGCTAGCTCTCCCAGTGCCAGGGAACAACTGAGGCAGGGGAGCAGAAATTAAGGGTAATGGTGAGGCCTTCAGGCAAATGCTCAACCCCTCCAAACAATGGTGCATTCCAGCTCTTGTGACTTTGTGATCCTACCCTGTACTGTTCAAAGTCTTTTTTTAATTGACTTCAGAGAGGAAGGGAGAGGGAGAGAGAGATAGAAACATCAATGATGAGAGAGAATCATTGATTGGCTACATCCTGCACACCCCCTACTGGGGATCAAGCGCACAACCCAGGCATGTGCCCTTGACCGGAATCAAACCTGGGACCCTTTGGTCTGTAGGCTGACGCTCTATCCACTGAGCCAATTATTAATATCCTAATAACTGTCAGATGAATACGAGATGCATTGGAATGATCACTTAGTAGGTGATATAATGTCTAATCACTGGGGTATAATCTGAATCTAATATGATATTGTATACTAACTTTAATTGAAAAGCAAAAGATAAATAAATAAATGAATAAATGAAATTTATTCTAGAAGCAGAGTTCCATTTAAAAAAAAAAAAAAAAAAGCCCAGCTGGTGCAGCTCAATGGTTGAGCGTCAACCTATTCTATGAACCAGAAGGTCACGGTTTGATTCCCAGTCAGGGCAAATGCTGGGGTTGTGGGCTTAATCCCCAGTGTGGGGCATGCAGAAGGCAGCTAATCAATGATTCTCTCTCATCATAGATGTGTCTATCTCTCTCTCCCTCTCCATTCCTCTCTGAAATCAATAAAAATATATTTTAAAAAATAAGTAAGTAAAAAATAAAACAATAAGAAAACCTTAAGTTGAATAATAAAGGGTCATAAGAGTAAAAAGACTGTCACAGAGTTCAAAATAAGCAGCAATGGCCTCCTCTGGGGTGCTGAGTCAGAGGATGACTTGATTATAAAATTTAGCATGGATTCAGTCCAAACTATTTTTTTCCCTTTACTGCCCTCCATTCCCCTCCTGACAGGTCTTCTGGATAAAAAAAAGTAAAGGTGTTTTTTGAGCATATTTCTAAGAAGAGTTGCCAGTTGGGGCCTCAACCTAAACTGGCTTCTAATGAGCAACAAGAAAGATCTAAGGGGTAGCCGAAACCGGTTTGGCTCAGTGGATAGAGCGTCGGCCTGCGGACTGAAAGGTCCCAGGTTTGATTCCGGTCAAGGGCATATACCTGGGTTGCGGGCACATCCACAGTGGGAGATGTGCAGGAGGCAGCTGATCGATGTTTCTCTCTCATCGATGTTTCTAACTCTCTATCTCTCTCCCTTCCTCTCTGTAAAAAATCAATAAAATATATTTTAAAAAAAAAAAAGCTAAGGGGTAGCTAATTCTTTAAAGCAATTTTGTTTACTTGATGCGGTATTTTAGTTTCAGCAGGAGATACGGAGAGTCACAGATTATTACTTTTCCTTTCATTCATGACTTCTATGTAAGTAGAATCAAAATGCTTAAACATCCTCTACTTAATGGAAGCTGATCATGAATCGGCAATGTTGTTGACCTAACCTGAGGAACCTGAAAAGTCATTCAAAAAGTATTTATTGAACCTCTACTTAAAACAAGGCACACCCTCGACTTGTCTTCCTAGAATTTTAATTTATTGGTATAGAGAAACATAACAGGTAATTACAATACAGTGTTTTGGTTATCTATTGCTGTTTAAAAAAAATCCTAAAATTCTGTTTTGATTTGTTTTAATATATTTTTATTGATTTCAGAGAGGAATGGAGAGGGAGAGACAGAAACATGATGAGAATCATTGATCAGCTGCCTCCTGTATGCCCCCTTCTGGGGACTGAGCCCACAACCTGAACATGTGCCCGACCAGGAATCAAACCATAACCTCCTAGTTCATAAGTTGACACTCAACCACTGAGCCAGGCCAGCTGGGAAAAAACTCTGTGTTTTAAAAAAGAATGACTTTGTTTCTCACAATTTTGTGATAGCCTGGGATCAGCTGGGAGTTCTGCTTTCTGATGCTATAGCAGCTGCAGTTAGCTAGGGATTGGCCTGGGGCTTGGAGGTCCAACATGGCTGCTCATCTCTCCTCATCCGGTAGCCTCACCTGGGCTTCTTGAAATAGTGGTGTCTGGCTTTCAAGAGGGTGTGTTCCAAGAGTACAAATCCCAGTGTGCAAGTCCTATTAATTATGTATTTGTATCACTCTGACTCATGTTCCACAGTCAAAGCAAGTCACATGACCAAGCCCACAGTGAATGTGGGAGAGACCACGTAAGTTTATGAAAACCAGGAGATGTGGTTCTTTTGGAGGTCACCAACAGAACAATCATCCAAACAATATGATAAATACTACTAGATCAGTACAAAAGGAACACATGGAAGAAGCACCTGACCCAGATTTAAAGATCAAAGGTAACTTCCTGGAGGAACAGACATTAACTTGAGGTATGAAGAATGGGTAGACATGTCAGGGACATTTATACTTTTTGCCTGTTGAGCAACCTTATACAACTTGTGGAATGCCATGTAAGATTTGTACTAGGGAGGAGAAACATGATGGCAGTGTAGGTAAACGCTGGTACTCACTTCCTCCCACAACCACATCAAAATTACAACTAAAATACAGAACAACCATGATTCAGAACCACCTGAAATCTGGCTGAATGGAAGTCCTACAAGTAGAGAAGTAAAGAAGAAAGCACATTAAGACAGGTAGGAGAGGTGGAAGCACTGAATGGGCTGGTCCAACACCCACATATAGTGTGTTTTTTTTTAATTGGGAGGGATATCTCAGCTGCAGAGGCCTCTCATGAGGATCAAGGGGTCCAGCCCCACACCACTCCCCTAGATCAGGGTTCCAGAGCTGGAAAGAGAAGCCCCTGTAACTTTGGGCTGTAAAAACCAGTTGGGATTGTAGCTGAGTGACATGGAAGCTGTTGGAGATGCAGGCAGTTCCTCTTAAAGGACCAGTGCATGAGTTTACAAAGTCCTGCTCCCTCTGATTTCCAGAGCTGGGACAGCTGTGTGGGGGGATCCAGGGACATACAGGGAGGAACTGGATTGTCTGGCATCAGAGCAAATACTCTGGGGTGGCTTTCTCCCAGACAAGGGTGCTTACAGGGGTCATTATTCCTATGCTGAGACCTTCCATCAGCCTAGTTCATACTGTTCACTCTGCCCTGGTGATTCCCTGATATTTTACTCCATCCAATTTGCAGCCCCACCCAAGCTGTTTGCAGCAGCTTTTCCTATGAATGGCCTGTCCTATCTCGGGCTTTAGACCAGTGGTTCTCAACCTTGGCTGTACATTAAAATCACCTGGGAATCTTTTTAAAATCCTGATTTCTGGGCCTCATCCTCTGGAAATTCTGTTTCTTTGTTATGGGGTGGGGCCACAACATTAGTAACAAAGAAACAGAATTTCCGGAGGATGAGGCCCAGAAATCAGGATTTTAAAAAGATTCCCAGGTGATTCTAATGTGCAGCCAAGGTTGAAAACCACTGCTTTAGACTTTTCTAAAATCTCTCAAACAAGTAGCAGCTGGCATCAGCAAGACCCGGAACTAGCAGCAGTCTGCCTTGCTTCACAGCTTGACCTCACCTGGACATTCCAAACCCAACACAAGTAGCAGTCATCTCCAGATTGCTCTGTAGTTCCTGACAGGTGGCCCCAGGCAGTATCTGATTTTGCACCTCCTGGGAGGTCCCAGAGCCAGTGCACCTGGTGGACAGTTTCAATCCATACCAGATTACAACTCTACACATCCACGAGCAACACTCTAGGGGCAAATTAGTGAACACCAAAGCCCCACTGAAGCAAGTCCTGCTCCAGAGGGGTGTCTCCTGCACAGCAGCTCTTCCATTATAGTCACAACTGGTCCTCACAGTCAATTGGCCTGGAGGTCTACTCCTCCCAGTGATGCCAACAATAGTCAAAGCTCAACTATAACAAAACAGTACAACATAGCCCAAAATATTGTTCATATTCTTCTTCTTCTTCTTCTTCTTCTTCTTCTTCTTCTTCTTCTTCTTTTTCTCCTCCTC